>NC_091978.1:120957706-121259387 GCF_044704955.1 Pristiophorus japonicus | reverse complement strand
CCTGCCAAAATATGAGAAAAGTGTGTTAAAAAGACAAGTCTGAAGACTCTGTGCCTCAGTGCAAGGAGTATTCGGAATAAGGTGGACGAATTAACCGTGCAGATAGTAGTTAACGCGTATGATGTAATTGGCATCACAGAGACATGGCTCCAGGATGACCAAGGCTGGGAACTCAACATCCAGGGGTATTCAGCATTTAGGAAGGATAGACAGAAAGGAAAAGGAGGCGGGGTGGCGTTGCTGGTTAAAGAGGAAATGAGTGCAGTAGTAAGGAGGGACATTAACCTGGATGATGTGGAATCGGTATGGGTGGAGCTGCGGAATTCCAAAGGGCAGAAAACGCTAGTGGGAGTTGTGTACAGACCACCAAACAGTAGTAGTGAGGTTGGAGACAGCATCAAACAAGAAATAAGGGATGTGTGCAATAAAGGTACAGCAGTTATCATGGGCGACTTTAATCTACTTATTGATTGGGCTAACCAAACTGGTAGCAATGAGGAGGATTTCCTAGAGTGTATTAGCGATGGTTTTCTAGACAAATATGTCGAGGAACCAACTGGAGAGCTGGCCATCCTAGACTGGGTGATGTGCAATGAGAAGGGATTAATTAGCAATCTTGTTTGCGAGGCCCCTTGGGGAAAAGCGACCATAATATGGTAGAATTCTTTATTAAGATGGAGAGTGACACAGTTAATTTGGAAACTAGGGTCCTGAACATAAGGAAAGGTAACTTTGACGGTATGAGGCGTGAATTGGCTAGAATAGACTGGCAAAGGATACTTAAAGGGTTGACGGTGGATAAGCAATGGCAAACATTTAAAGATCACATGGATGAACTTCAGCAATTGTACATCCCTGTCTGGAGTAAAAATAAAACGGGGAAGGTGGCTCAACCATGGCTAACAAGGGAAATTAAGGATAGTGTTAAAGAGCCAAGGAAGAGGCATATAATTTGGCTAGAAAAAGCAACAAACCTGAGGACTGGGAGAAATTTAGAATTCAACAGAGGAAGACTAAGGGTTTAATTAAGAGGGGGAAAATAGAGTACGAGAGGAAGCTTACAGGGAACATAAAAACTGACTGCAAGAGCTTCTATAAATATGTGAAGAGAAAGAGATTAGTGAAGACAAACGTAGGTCCCTTGCTGTCGGATTCAGGTGAATTTATAATGGGGAACAAAGAAATGGAAGACCAATTGAACAAATACTTCAGTTCTGTCTTCACGAAGGAAGACACAAATAACCTTCCGATTGTACTGGGGGACCGTAGGTCTAGTGAGAAGGAGGAACTGAAGGATATACTTAATAGGCGGGAAATTGTGTTGGGGAAGTTGATGGGATTGAAGGCCGATAAATCCCCGGGGCCTGATAGTCTGCATCCCAGAGTACTTCAGGAGGTGGCCCTAGAAATAGTGGATGCATTGGTGATCATTTTCCAACAGTCTATCGACTCTGGATCAGTTCCTATGGACTGGAGGGTAGCTAATGTAACAGCACTTTTTAAAAGGGACCGAGAGAGAAAACGGGTAATTATAGACCGCTTAGCCTGACATCAGTAGAAACATACATAGAAACATAGAAAATAGGTGCAGGAGCAGGCCATTCAGCCCTTCTAGCCTGCACCGCCATTCAATGAGTTCATGGCTGAACATGAAACTTCAGTACCCCCTTCCTGCTTTTTCGCCATACCCCTTGATCCCACTAGTAGTAAGGACTTCATCTAACTCCCTTTTGAATATATTTAGTGAATTGGCCTCAACTACTTTCTGTGGTAGAAAATTCCACAGGTTCACCACTCTCTGGGTGAAGAAGTTTCTCCTCATCTCGGTCCTAAATGGCTTACCCCTTATCCTTAGACTGTGACCCCTGGTTCTGGACTTCCCCAACATTGGGAACATTCTTCCTGCATCTAACCTGTCTAAACCCGTCAGAATTTTAAACGTTTCTATGAGGTCCCCTCTCATTCTTCTGAACTCCAGTGAATACAAGCCCAGTAGTGGGGAAAATGTTGGAATCAATTATTAAGAATGAAATAGCAGCGCATTTGGAAAGCAGTGACAGGATCGGACCAAGTCAGCATGGATTTATGAAAGGGAAATCATGCTTGACGAATCTTCTGGAATTTTTTGAGGATGTAACTAGCAGAGTGGACAAGGGAGAACCAATGGATATGGTGTATTTGGACTTTCAAAAGGCTTTTGACAAGGTCCCGCACAAGAAATTGGTGTGCAAAATCAAAGCACATGGTATTGGGGGTAATGTACTGACGTGGATAGAGAACTGGTTGGCAGATAGGAAGCAGAGAGTTGGGATAAACGGGTCCTTTTCAGAATGGCAGGCAGTGACTAGTGGAGTGCTGCAGGGCTCAGTGCTGGAACCCCAGCTCTTTACAATATACATTAACGATTTAGATGAAGGAATTGAGTGTAATATCTCCAAGTTTGCGGATGACACTAAACTGGGTGGCAGTGTGAGCTGTGAGGAGGCTGCAGGGTGACTTGGACAGGTTAGGTGAGTGGGCAAATGCATGGCAGATGCAATATAACGTGGATAAATGTGAGGTTATCCATTTTGAGGGCAAAAACACAAAGGCAGAATAATATCTGGATGGCGGCAGATTAGGAAAAGGGGAGGTGCAACGAGACCTGGGTGTCATGGTTTATCAGTCACTGAAAGTGGGCATACAGGTACAGCAGGCAGTGAAGAAGGTAAATGGTATGTTGGCCTTCATAGCTAGGGGATTTGAGTATAGGAGCAGGGAGGTCTTGCTGCAGTTGTACAGGGCCTTAGTGAGGCCTCACCTGGAATATTGTGTTCAGTTTTGGTCTCCTAATCTGAAGAAGGACGTTCTTGCCATTGAGGGAGTGCAGCAAAGGTTCACCAGACTGATTCCAGGGATGGCTGGACTGTCATATGAGGAGAGACTGGATCAAGTGGGCCTTTATTCACTGGAGTTTAGAAGGATGAGAGGGGATCTCATAGAAAAGTATAAGATTCTGATGGGACTGGACAGGTTAGATGCAGGAAGAATGTTCCCGATGTTGGGGAAGTCCAGAACCAGGGGACACAGTCTTAGGATAAGGGGTAGGCCATTTAGGACTGTGATGAGGAGAAACTTCTTCACTCAGAGAGTTGTTAACCTGTGGAATTCCCTGCCGCAGAGAGTTGTTGATGCCAGTTCATTGGACATATTCAAGAGGGAGTTAGATATGGTCCTTACAGTTAAGGGGATCAAGGGGTATGGAGAGAAAGCAGGAAAGGGGTACTGAGGAAATGATCAGCCATGATCTTATTGAATGGTGGTGCAGGCTCAAAGGCCCGAATGGCCTACTCCTGCACCTATTTTCTATGTTTCTATGACAAAGAGATATTGAGCCCGCCAAAATTAAAACAAAGAATCGGGGCTGATTTGGTGCGTAAATTAGAACGGCTCCAAAAGTATAACTGGGGCCTGGTTTTTAACGGAAAAGAGCAAGCAGGCATTCATCTATTCGAAGAGGGGAAGGACGGAGAAAGAACACAGTACCTCCGGACATCGCTATCGCGGTAACAACTGACCACAGCCAATGTGGTAACATCGAAAGCACCGCGATCGACCAATTCCAAAATCAAGACTCCTCAAGAAGAAACCGAAGATTCGAAAGTTTCCACTCTACAATCTAGTCCTAGCTATCAACAGGTGAAACATTACCTAAAAAGACTTTAAAACCTATTTCTGACGGAAGAAAGTGGGTACTCACCCCATAAGTCCAAAATGTGCCCTACCGCATCAGCAGACACCACCCAACTAAAGACTACGCAGTCAGAAGTTCTCCACAACGTTCGGGGTACGGCAAGCAGAACCTACAGAGTCCAGCAAACCCCAAAATCGCGAACCACCTCCAACGGATAAGAAAGGATTAGTGAGCATAATCCCTGTTTGCCCTGGAGTTTAACCTCGTCAGAGTTAGGCATTGGGAAGTGGGAGGTGTAGTATTTCCTGTAACCCCTTTTGAATGTGTGATGAAGTGTTCTTTATTCTAGTCATTTCAAGCTTGACATTGTACTTTTCTTGTTTGTAATAAAATCGAAGTTCTTTGCACAAAACCAGTTGTCTCTTGCACTTTGTCACATCCCCAAATAAATCCAAAGTCTAGAACCCAGGGAGTGGGAGCAATTCGAACCGCTCAAAAGGTCAGAGGTGAACCTGACCCCACACACCACCCCCTACACTCCACGGTCTCTAAATTGTCAGACTGCTTGTCCGACATCCAGTTCTGGATGAGCAGAAATTTTCTACAATTGAATATTGGGACAACTGAAGTCATTGTTTTCGGTCCCCATCACAAACTCTGTTTCTTAGCCATTGACTCCATCCCTCTCCCCAACTCCTGTCTGAGGCTGAACCAACCTTGGTGTCATATTTTGACCCTGAAATGAGCTTTCAAACAAATGCCGCATCATAACTAAGACCGCCTATTTCCACCTCCATAACATTGCCCGTTTGCACCCTTGCCTCAGCTCATCTGCTGCTGAAGCCTTCATCCATGCCTTTGTTACCTCTAGACTTGACTATTCCAATGCATTCCTGGCTGGCCTCCCACATTCTACCTTATGTAATCTAGAGGTGATCCAAAACTTGGCTGCCTATGTCCTAACTCGCACCAAGTCCCTTTATTGGTGATGCCACACCTAGAGTACTGCATACAGTTTTGGTCTCCATATTAAAGAAGGATATACTTGCATTGGAGGCTATTCAGAGAAGGTTCACCAGGTTGATTCTGGAGATGAGGGGGTTGTCGTATGAAGATACGTTGAGTAGGTTGGGCCTATACTCATTGAAGTTCAGAAGAATGAGAGGTGATCTTATTGAAACTTATAAGATAATGAGGGGGCTCGACAAAGTGGATGCAGAGAGGATATTTCCACTCATAGGGGAAACTAAAACTAGGGGACATAGTCTTACAATAAGGGGCCACCCATTTAAAACTGAGATGAGGTGAAATTTCTTCTCTCAGAGGGTTGTAAATCTATGGAATTCTCTGCCCCAGAGAGCTTGGAGGCTGGGTAATGGAATATATTTCAGGCGGAGATAGACAGATTTTTGAGCGATAAGGGAGTAAAGGGTTATAGGGAGCGGGCAGGGAGGTGTAGCTGAGTCCATGATCTTATTGAATGGTGGAGCAGGCTCGAGGGGCCAAATGGCCTGCTCCTGCTCCTGTTTCTTATGTTCTTATGTTCACCCATCACCCCGTGCTCTCTGACCTACATTGGCTATGTTAAGCAACGCCTTAATTTCAAAATTCTCATCCTTATTTTCAAATCCCTCCATGGCCTTGCCCCTCCCTATCTCTGTGATCTCCTTTAGCCCCTCAACCTCCCGAGATGTCAACGCTCCTCTAATTCTGCCGTATTCAGCATCCTTGATTATAATCGCTCGACCATTAGTGGCCGTGCCTTCTTTTACCTAGGCCCCAAACTCTGGAACTCTTTGCCTAAACCTCACCGCCTCTCTACCTCTCTTTCCTCCTTCAAGATACTCCTTAAAACATATCTCTTTTGGTCAACTGCACTAATTTCTACTTAGATGGCTCGTGTCAAATTTTTATCTCATAATACTCCTGTGAAGCCCTTTGGGACATTTCACTACACAACAGGGGGAACCAGTGGATGTGGTGTATGTGGATTTCCAGAAGGCATGCGATAAGGTGTCACATAAAAGGTTACTGCACAAGATAAAAGTTCAAGGGGTTGGGGGTAATATATTAACATGGATAGAGGATTGGCTAACTAACAGAAAACAGAGAGTCGGGATAAATAGGTCATTTTCCGGTTGGCAAACAATAACTAGTGGGGTGCCGCAGGGATCAATGCTGGGGCCTCACCTATTTACAATCTATATTAATGACTTGGATGAAGGGACCGAGTCCAATGTAGCCAAGTTTGCTGATGATACAAAGATGGGTGGGAAAGCAAATTATGAGGACATAAAAAATCTGCAAAGGGATATAGATAGGCTAAGTGAGTGGGCAAAAATTTGGCAGATGGAGTATAATGTGGGAAAATGTGAGGTTATCCACTTTAGCAGAAAAAATAGAACAGCAAATTATAATTTAAATGGAGAAAAATTGCAAAGTGCTGCAGTACAGAGGGACCTGGGGGTCATTGTGCATGAAATATAAAAAATTAGTATGCGGGTACAACAAGTAATCAGGAAGGCAAATGGAATATTGGCCTTTATTGCAAGGGGGATAGAGTATAAAAGCAGAGAAGTCCTGCTACAACTGTACAGGGTATTGGTGAGGCCACACCTAGAGTACTGCGTACAATGTTGGTCTCCGTATTTAAGGAAGGAAATACTAGAATTGGAAGCTGTTCAGAGAAGGTTCACGAGGTCAATTCCGGAGATGAGGGGATTGACTTATGAAGATAGGTTGAGTAGGTTGGGCCTATACTCATTGGAGTTCAGAAGAATGTTATCTTATCGAAACATATAAGATAATGAGGGGGCTCGATAAGGTGGATGCAGAGAGGATATTTCCACTCATAGGGGAAACTAAAACTAGGGGACATAGTCTCAGAATAAGGGGCCGCCCATTTAAAACTGAGATGAGGAGGAATTTCTTCTCTCAACGGGTTGTAAATCTGTGGAATTCTCTGCTGTGGAGAGCTGTGGAGGTTGGGTCATAGAAACATAGAAACATAGAAAATAGGTGCAGGAGCAGGCCATTCAGCCCTTCTAGCCTGCACCGCCATTCAATGAGTTCATGGCTGAACATGAAACTTCAGTACCCACTTCCTGCTTTCACGCCATACCCCTTGATCCCCCGAGTAGTAAGGACTTCATCTAACTCCCTTTTGAATATATTTAGTGAATTGGCCTCAACTACTTTCTGTGGTAGAGAATTCCACAGGTTTACCACTCTCTGGGTGAAGAAGTTTCTCCTTATCTCGGTCCTAAATGGCTTACCCCTTATCCTTAGACTGTGACCCCTGGTTCTGGACTTCCCCAACATTGGGAACATTCTTCCTGCATCCAACCTGTCCAAACCCGTCAGAATTTTAAACGTTTCTATGAGGTCCCCTCTCACTCTTCTGAACTCCAGTGAATACAAGCCCAGTTGATCCAGTCTTTCTTGATATGTCAGTCCCGCCATCCCGGGAATCAGTCTGGTGAACCTTCGCTGCACTCCCTCAATAGCAAGAATGTCCTTCCTCAAGTTAGGAGACCAAAACTGTACACAATACTCCAGGTGTGGCCTCACCAAGGCCCTGTACAACTGTAGCAACACCTCCCTGCCCCTGTACTCAAATCCCCTCGCTATGAAGGCCAACATGCCATTTGCTTTCTTAACCGCCTGCTGTACCTGCATGCCAACCTTCAATGACTGATGTACCATGACACCCAGGTCTCGTTGCACCTTCCCTTTTCCTAATCTGTCACCATTCAGATAATAGTCTGTCTCTCTGTTTTTACCACCAAAGTGGATAACCTCACATTTATCCACATTATACTTCATCTGCCACGCATTTGCCCACTCACCTAACCTATCCAAGTCACTCTGTAGCCTCATAGTATCCTCCTCGCAGCTCACACTGCCACCCAACTTAGTGTCATCCGCAAATTTGGAGATACTACATTTAATCCCCTCGTCTAAATCATTAATGTACAATGTAAACAGCTGGGGCCCCAGCACAGAACCCTGCGGTACCCCACTAGTCACTGCCTGCCATTCCGAAAAGTACCCATTTACTCCTACTCTTTGCTTCCTGTCTGACAACCAGTTCTCAATCCACGTCAGCACACTACCCCCAATCCCATGTGCTTTAACTTTGCACATTAATCTCTTGTGTGGGACCTTGTCGAAAGCCTTCTGAAAGTCCAAATATACCACATCAACTGGTACTCCTTTGTCCACTTTATTGGAAACATCCTCAAAAAATTCCAGAAGATTTGTCAAGCATGATTTCCCTTTCACAAATCCATGCTGACTTGGACCTATCATGTCACCATTTTCCAAATGCGCTGCTATGACATCCTTAATAATTGATTCCATCATTTTACCCACTACTGAGGTCAGGCTGACCGGTCTATAATTCCCTGCTTTCTCTCTCCCTCCTTTTTTAAAAAGTGGGGTTACATTGGCTACCCTCCACTCGATAGGAACTGATCCAGAGTCAATGGAATGTTGGAAAATGACTGTCAATGCATCCGCTATTTCCAAGGCCACCTCCTTAAGTACTCTGGGATGCAGTCCATCAGGCCCTGGGGATTTATCGGCCTTCAATCCCATCAATTTCCCCAACACAATTTCCCGACTAATAAAGATTTCCCTCAGTTCCTCCTCCTTAATAGACCCTCTGACCACTTTTATATCCGGAAGGTTGTTTGTGTCCTCCTTAGTGAATACTGAACCAAAGTACTTGTTCAATTGGTCTGCCATTTCTTTGTCATTGAATATATTTAAGACAGAGATAGACAGATTTTTGAGCGATAAGGAAGTAAAGGGTTATGGGGAGCGGTGAGGGAATTGGAGCTGAGTCCATGATCAGATCAGCCATGATCTTATTGAATGGCGGAGCAGGTTCGAGGGGCCTAATGGCCTACTCCTGCTCCTATTTCTTATGTTCTTATGTTCTTAAAGGCACTCTATAAATACAAGTTGTTGTTGTTGTTGTTACTACTTATTTATTCATATGTAATTAAAATACTAGAGTAAACTGACCTAGCATATAAAGCTTATGGGGTATGGAGAGAAAGCAGGAAAGAGATACTGAGGTGAATGATCAACCATGATCTTATTGAATGGTGGTGCAGGTTCGAAGGGCTGAATGGCCTACTCCTGCACCTATTTTCTATGTTTCTATGTTATTGAACTTCATGTTAAAATGAAGTAGCATAGGAGGGAAAATTGCGAGTCATTCCAGTTGGAGTAATTTTATCAGTCCATCTTTGATAAAGATAGTGGGTGACCATATTACCCAGTTTACCCTGCTTCATTTGAATAACACAGGAATAGTGACAGTGATGTGGAGGAACATTACATCCCTCATCAACTGGAGTAGGACATTGAGTCAGTCCTGGGCAGTCTGTTTTTCAAGTTTGTTCGCTCTTCCCCTGAATTTGCTGACTCATGCTTGGGGACAGTTGAAAGAACATCGGCACTTCTCCAGTACGCCACCCAAATGAGGGTCTGTTGGCTACTCACCATGAGGTCATCACAGATCCTCTTCACATGTGCTTTCCAGCGGTTGTTAGCAGACAGCAATCGGGGGTGATAAGCTTGGCTGATGTATTCCCTCTCTAGCCAAGCCATGTGACCACCTATCTAAGAATAGGTCAGCTAAATCAGTGCAGACTGGGACAAGGTTAGGACATGCTTGGTGTGTGTGAACATAAGAACATATGAACATAAGAAATAGGAGCAGGAGTAGGGCATTTCACACCTCGATCCTGCTCCGCCATTTAATAAGATCATGGCTGATCTGATCATGTCATGTATCTTACATTATTATATATAACTGTATCCTAACATGCTATACATGACTGTAATAAGATATGACCTGTAACCACCAGTATACCTTACCACCAGGGGTGCACTTGCAAGAGACAGGTATATAAGGACAGGTCTCAGGCAAGTGCAGCATTCCAGAGCTGTGAAATAAAGGTGCAGGTCCAGAGTGACCTTGACTTCACTACATGCCTCGTGTGAATCCATACTGAGGGGACAGGACTTTACAGATCATGGACTCATCTCCACTTCCCTGCCCGCTCCCCATAACCCTTTATTCCCTTATCGCTCAAAAATCTGTCTTTCTCTGCCTTAAATCTATTCAATGAACCACCCTCCACAGCTCTCTGGGGCAGAGAATTCCATAGATTTACAACCCTCTGAGAGAAGAAATTCCTCCTCATCTCAGTTTTAAATGGGCGGCCCCTTATTCTGAGACTGTGGGCCCAACTTTGGCCATGACTTACGTCAATTTTTTTGGAGTAAGTTGTTTTTTCTGGCATAATTTAAAAAATGCCATTTTCCCCCCAAAATTTACTCCAGAGTAAGTCAGTTAGGTACGATTTTTTTAGGTCAGTTTTTTTTTTCAAAAGGCGGTGTTCCCAGACACTTACGCCAATTTTAGCCATTTATGCCATGTTGGCCAGCTAAAACTTACTCCAAATTGACTTCGGTCAGCGTATGTGGCCAGCTCTGAAAAACTTTGCGGGCAGTGAAGAAAAAGCAGCGTACATTCGGCAGACATTAGGGCAGGGATAGGGGCGGGAAGGGAACTGGAGAGGACCTCAACAACCAAGCACCAAACATTGCAAGGAAAAGCTCAAACAATTAAAATACTAATAAAAATGAAGTAAATCCTACCGGAGAAATGCGAGCTGCTGGCCACGATGTCACGGGGAGTTCGGGCGGGTGGAGGGTAGCCAGAGAGAGATGCTGGTATACAAAACATTCTTTATCCACCCCCCCCCCCAAAACACTCTTTCTCTATCCGCCCCCCCCAAAACTCTCCTCCTCCCCCACCAATATACTCTTTCTCTCCCCCTGCCACTCCCCCACCCCACCCCAAAACTCTCAAGCACAACCAATAAATAAAAAATAAAACCGAAGTCCTACCTCCACCAGGAACTCAGCGGGCCGGCCGGCCAGTGCGGGAGTCCACTCGGCTGGGGATAGGGTGCGGCGAGGTCGGGGCGTCCCTTCAGCCGGGGATAGGGGCAGTGAGCATTGGGTCCTGCTCACAGCCCACAGGACATGCTGGGAGGACAGGAGCATGCACGCAGGTGCTGGCACTGTTTTCGGCGCTGGCCTGTTGCTCCATCCCCCACTTCGGAATGCACGCCATGGCGGGACTCCAGGGACTCCGAAGAGCGGCCAGGATGGGGGCCCCTTTTTTTGGCGCCCTTTCCAGCTGTAAGTGCGCCGAAAAAAGGGGTTGAGCAAAATTGGGCCCTATGTCCCTGTTAGATCTCTTAATTTCCAATGAAATACGAACTCCGATTGTCGTTTTAATGTAACTTTATTCTGGCGGCAGCAACAAGCTTCTGGCTTTAAGCCAGGCCTTTGTCCTTCTGAGACCACATGGCCAAAAATGGCTATACTTATACCTGGTTCAATTTACAGAAAAGAACTCGCCTTCTTTGACCTTATTGGCTCATTTGATAGTCTGTTAACCTTTTAATCGGCTCGCTACCCAAGGTCCTAAAATGTCAAGTTGATTGATGACTTAATGCAACATGCTGAGTTGCATGTAGCAGCTTTGACTTGGGGTCTGTGAATTTTCACAGCCTGTCTGAATGCAGCCTGTTTGAATTCTCTATCAGTCCCCTAGTAAGTGTGACTCAATAGCACATCACAGTGCCTGTTTAACTGACTGAATCACTGGGTGAGCTGGGTAAAAAAGTCTGACTAAAGCATCTGAAATGAAAATAGAACAAAATTATATTATCAATAAAAGGAATGACACTGATGTTCTTTTCTTCTGATATCACATCCACTGGATACCATGAGAAGATTTTGGTACCATTTCAAATCTATGGGCGAAGACCTACTGCAGTCTTTATCTGCAGCAACTTTGTGAATTCATAGGGCTGGAACCTCCACATTTGTACCTATCACCCAAAAATGGGCGTTATTTCCGGCGTGGGTGGTAAAAAAGAACTTTCAAATCGCCGGCTCCTCACCCATTCTCAAAACACCTAGTTTACATTTTTGAAACTGGGCGTTACCGCGAGTGATATCAAATGGGCGGTAAAGTTAAATTTTTTTGACCTTCTGCTGCAAAGTATGGCCGTCCTTAGCAACGGCATGGCAATGCTCGATTCCCGTGATTCAGGAGGTCAAGAGTCACCATGACATGAGCAGAAGAGGAGACAGAGAGAGAGGAAGCTCAGAGGGACTGAGACATGGCTGGGTATGGTGTGGCTGCTTTGGGAGGAAGGAGGGAGACTTTAGAGCTTCACAGCAAGTAGGCAAACAAAAAGTAGCTGTTACCAGCCACATATTTGCCTGAATTTGCCCTATAATGGAGAAAGAGGAGGAGGCATTACAGCACGCCGTGGAGACTGACACTGGAGAGAGCAGTGAGGTGGGAGAGGAGAACATTGGAGGCCGCAAAAGAGCCAGGAGGTTCTTGGACGAGGCAAATGCCTCCCTCCTGCAGGAGGTCGAGTTACACTGGGATGATTTGACACAGGGAGGGCATGGGAAGCCCACCCTAAAGGTCCACCAGATGATATGGAATGTGATAACAGAGATGGTCTCGTCGGCGACCAACGAGATGCGTGAGGGCAACCAATGCCGCAAACAATGGAACGACCTTGTGGGATCCGCAAGAGTAAGTATTGCATTGATTTACATGTACTTAATTATTTATATAATTTGATTTGTAACAGTCATGAGTGAATACCAGCAGATGTAAGGTCTTGCACTTTAACCGGGAATGTTTTACTCAAAGCCTGCGATCACGGTGTAAGTCTTTAGGTAAAGAATGATAATAATCATAATACTCATGATTACATCTGTCGGTTATGTGTTGGATCAGTCTCTGTGACAGTACCTAGCAATGATATCACGCAATGATCTCATGCCATGTCGTCCTGACACCTTTTACAGAAGAAGCTATCGATGATGAGGTCCGTGCAGAGGTGAACGGGTGGGGAGCCACCAGTCCCCAGCGACATCACTGAGGTGGAGGAGTGAGTGCTCACACTCGTGGGGAAACACACCCGGACAGCCACAGACACATCTGCAGACTCTGAAGTGATGCCACGTGAGTAAAGCTTACACCATTGCATGATGTAAAGTCAATAGATGCCACACCCACTCATATCTGAACAATCATATATGATAGATAATTTCTAAAAGTGTCATAGAAATAATGCTAGCCTAATGATAATCAATGCAATGCACAACGTGTTGATGGTCATGAAATGTGATGCCTGCGATGATTTTGAGAGCGGTGGTGCTTTTGTCGTGCATATGCTGTGTGTAACACTGGACTCACCTTGTCACCCTAGCACCCCCTTCTCCTCTAATAACTTCATTTGTGTTTTGCAGCTCAGCCAGCAGCGCAGCCCCAGACAAGGCCACAGAGGCCAGAAGGTGAGGGCACAGGCAGGAGTTGGCAGATGATCCTCCTACATCTGGTGCTGAGGAGCTCCGATTGTCACCCGTCAATCCGCTGGGTCTGTTCTCGACGGATGAGAGCGCGGACTTTGAAGAATCTGCATTGCAATGCTCCAGAAGCTATTCCATCCCAAGGCCATCCAGTGGTCCTCCGGTCATTCCTGCCTCCACTCTGAAGGTACCGGCCCCAAGCACCTCTCCACAGGGCACCCCATTTTTCCCCAGGATGGTGCCGATCCCACGGAGGTCTCATGGACGCGGCAGGTCTGTTCCACGAGCGCAACATGAGAGCGTAGAGATGGTACAGTTGTCCAGAAGGACTGTAGACATTGGTGACCACCTCATCGAAGCATTGGGGAGCATATCCCAACAGTTGGCCATCATGACTGAGTACATTCTGCGCATAGCTGAGTCCCTGGATGCGATAGCCAGGAACACTGCTGCTACAGGCCTCGCAGTGGTCCCCGAGCACAGCACTCCACCCCTAGGTTCTGCACCACCAATGCATACAACAGATGAGAGCAAGGACCAAGATCCTGCTTCTGCATCAGAGAATGTTGCCCCCTCGGTAACCCCCCCCCTGCTCCCATACCCGTGCAACCAACGCATCTGCCTTCATCCCCCCCAATGCGGCATCGCCTGAGGAGCTCCTCGGTCAGGCGCCGTGGAGCGAGAAGGGGAAGGGGTAGAGGTGGGTAGAAGAAGGGGAGGGGGGAAGGAAAGTGAGGTGCATGTCCGCAGGTGATGGCTGTGTTATATCTCCATCTGGGTGTATCCAATTTGTTGCAATGTATGGGGGCTGGGGATCATGCTCCTGCTTTGCCTTTGTATTCTGTTGTTGGTGGACATGTTGAACATGTGATTGATGTCAATGGTGGAAAAAGTGGGGTGTGGGCAGGGGTTGGGTGTTATTGGCTGTGATACTATGATTTCAGATCAATGTTAGAATTAAACTTTTGTTATTGAGCAAAATCTTGTTGCGCATTGTCTCAGCTAGCTGGACCATTGCACACTGGCACCATGAAAGGGTTAAATACAATTTAACATCAATCAATGTAAACTGTAAGTGGCACCAAGGTGATGGGCACCATTGATGTCTGAGCTGCACACACACAGCAGTGTGCCAGCGTTGTCACTCACATCAATGCTCTTTGAGGCAAATCTTTCTGATATCAGCTCCTCACGTAAGAGTGGGATTTAACAAATGCCAGCTGCACCGCTGGCGGTCATTCCAGTTAGTTCCACTTTTGTGGGAGGTTTTTTGAACAAGCGATATTCTGGGCGATATGTGTGTGAAGTGGTAAAATTGATGATGGGCGATCTCCATGGTCGCTAGTTTGGGTAAATATGCTCTTTACAACAAAAAACAATGGGCGGGCGTTCATATTGAATCTCGGCGTTAATATCGTCCAGCGTTACTTTCTGCATGGAATTATGGGCGTTGATTTTGCCCATTCTGCTGATTCTGCCCCAAAAAAGTGGGTGGGCAATAATATTTTTTCCCAGCATTCAGTACATTGGGAAAATGACGCTTGGCGATAAGTCTCCTAAAAAAGCCCGTCAGTTTCCATTTTGTGCCAAAATGGGTGTTAAGTGGGCGTTAATAATGCAAAAAAGTGGAGGTTCTAACCCATAAAATTTCCCTCTGGACATTGGAGTACATTTTCAATTTTCCACCCAGGCATAGAACTGGTGTCACCGATCAGCCGCCATATTAGAAACTGTCCAATTCCCACTTCTGTTGAAATCTATGGAGATGAATATCAGGTGGTTTCTAAAATGGGCGGCCGATCCAGAACATAACATTATTGCTTGGCCAGTACATTGAAAATCTACCCCACTATTTCCAGCAAAACTGTAGCTGCATTCCTTCTGAAATTGTTTATCATTTTTCTAGAAATACCAACTGGAGGAAATCTTCACGAATACATTCTGGCAAGGCACGATGGGCCGAATGGCCTCCTTCTGTGCAGTATCATTTTACGTTGTTATGATTCACAGGGTCACTGCAGATAGCAACCGGAGCTGCTCTGCTTAAGTGCTGGTTTACAACTTTGTAACTGATTATAAATCAGCAACCAATTCTTATGTTTAAGTTTTGATGAAAGGTCACCGACCTGAAACGTGAACTCTGTTTCTCTCTCCACAGATGCTCCCTGACATGTTGACTATTTCCAGCATTTTATGTTTTATTCCTAAGTTTAATTGTTCAGCATATTTTACTAATTTGAAAAATTACATTTGGACTTTCGGAAGAATTTTCTTTTTCACAGTTTCCAGCATTTATTATAAGTAATGTGTGATTTTCTGAAATACAAAATGATTCATTTAGTTATGCTTACCCTCTTTTTTCTTCTTTTAGATTCTGCAGAATTACAGAGAGAATCTCTCTCTCACACACACGCACACTCTCGCTTGCATCTGCAATGCTGCATTAAGTCAGCTCGCCCTCCAGTTTTCCTCTCTTACTCTGCAGCAGCAGCTCATCATTCCTCCTGATGACCTTACTGTGATCAGGAACTTACTGTGAAGAACTTGCAAGCATGACCCAGAGATTGGCATATTATAGTAGGACCAGTTTACACTGCTGCTACTGGAAGCCTGGATCTCATTTTATGTTTGGTGCTCAAGTTATACATTCAACCCGTTACACTAAAAAGCAAATAGGTGAATGCTGCAGTAGGTCTGCAGTAGGTCACGCAACAACATAAAGCCATTAGGCCCAACAGAACGGTGTATAATATGCCCAATGTTACTTACCATTGACTTCAATCGGGCAGAGTGTATAACAGATCTACCACCGCCCATTTTGTGCCTCTGCCGAAGTTGAAATTGCCCCCCAGTGTTTATAATGCCCTTGTTTAAATTAGCGTAAATGCTATTAATAATACAAAAATGACAGTCTATTAAAATAATTGATTAGCGCCGTTAAAGCATCTCAGAATTTCCCAGCCATTTCGTAACAAGGGTATTTTCTGAAATAAACAGTCTGAATACAGTCAGACCTGTTTTATTTGTGATTCGATTAGTCAAATGTTGAGAATCTAAACAGCTCTCTCTGATCAATGTTATATTTGTACTTCAAAGTCCAAAAAAGTGGCTTTCCGAATCGAGATGGTATTCATCTGATACTAATTCCCAAATTCCCTTAGTTCACTGCTCTTTAAGGGCTCAATTTTGCTCAAGCCCGTTTTCTGGCATATTGCCAGAGTTACGCCCATTTATCTAGGTCAGAAATACATCAGAAATGTTTTGCCAAAGTTTCCCCGATGTATAATTCAAATTTGGCGCCGCGCAGCGTGTCCAGTCGCCTCGGGGGGTGTCTGCGTGGGAAAAATGATGCATGCAACAAAAAAAAACATTTTTTACGTTATATCCATGGTGGCGCATGCGCAGTACAGCTCCGAGTTCACAATTGGCCATTTTTAAAGAGTCAGTTGTGTGTGTGAGAAGGTGTGATGTGTGAGAGCATTGGAAAAATCGCAGCTGGAGCAATACAAGATGCAATGCGGAGCAAGGACCAAGAATTTCTTACAGGATGAAGTGGAGGCACTAGTTACTGTGGTTGAGACCAGAGGGCAGGAGCTGGACACCAGCAGAGGTCACATAAAAGTTCCACCCAAAGAAAGGAAGAAACGCTGGAACCAAGTTCCAGAAGATTACTGCACAGTGGTGATCACCCCGAGGTCTGGAGGCCAGTGTAAAAAGAAATAGCAGGACCTTGGTCAAGTAGTTAGTGTAAATAATATTTTCATTTATTCAATGGAATTGCAATTGTAAAAGTGACCAGCTGTATATGTCCCACCCAGCAGAAAGACACCCTCTCTAAAATGTAGCATTTTCATCTTTGCTGAGGAAGATGGAACATAATAAAAGGGAAAGAACTCAAACAGGAGGAGGCCCGGCAAATCTGCAGCCACTGACACATTTGGAAGAGAGGGTCGCTGCTTTGATGGGTCCTGCCTGGAAAAAAGCAACCACCACTGCACAAGCTGGGCCCATACTCGAGGGAAAGGGGTAAGTCCGACAATTTCCACATTCTGGCTTTGCTAAATGTTAAGTACTGCCCGGGCTAGCCATGCTTTGGGGATGTCGCCGTCAGCTACGCTTCAGTATATGCTATAATTCATCCTGGTCCTTCAAATCAGCCTGCTGCCTGCGCTGTGTGAGCCTACTCATGCCACCCACTCTGTCCCCTCCTCTGCTGCTAACCATGTGCCTGTGTTCTGTTATATTTTGCAGAACTTGAGGCCAATCCTGACAATGCAGAAGAAGATTCAGATGAGGATGAACCTGAAGAGGAGAACATCTTCCAATCCTACCTTCCAGACCAAGAGCATGGGGGTGAGGGTAAGGGTGCAAGGGAGGGGGATGGGGAGGGGATGGAGATGGATGAAAACCCTCACTGTTTTACTGACTTTGGTGGAGGTGCAGGTGCCGCCCATTGAGATGCCAACCCCTTCCATGACTAGTGGTTTGAGTGCTGGTGGTACATTCCATGGTTTCCTAACATCCGAGGCTGCGGGTCCCAGTGGTGGGGTTCAGCGAGGCATACCCAGGGCCCCACCTTCCAAGGCTGTGGATTCCAGTGGTGTGGTGCAATGAGGTATGCCCGTGGGGAGGAGAGGGAAGGAGAGCTCGATCGCGGTCTCTTGGGGTGCAGGATCTAACAGATGTGGTTCAGATAAAGGCAATGAGTAGGGAGAGCATTGACCTTACGCGATCAGTGGGGTGGCTGATGAGGTAATGGGACAGTGGGGAGAAGTAACAGCAATCTCACGAGAAATGGGAACAATGTCCGGGACTATGATTGAGGGAATACCTCAGTCAGCTGAAACCATGTCAGTGACCATGAGGGAGGGAATGTCACAGGTAGCCGATGCGCTGTCAGTGAACATCAGGCAGGGAATGTCAGAGATGGTGCAAATACTATCACTGACCATGAGGGAGGGAATTTCACAGGTAGTTGAGACAGTTTTGCTCAACATGAGGAAAGGAATGTTGCAGGTCGTTGAGACACTGTCAGGGTGCATGATGGACGACATGTTGGTGTTAGCTGCTGCAATAAGGGAACACGCCCATGTATTCCCGGTCAGCTTCCGTCCGGGTTACACATAGGGGCGTCATGAGCCAGTTGGCAAAGCCGTACCCTTTGTCTCCCAGTAGCCAGCTCTGCCCTTCTGGCTGCTGCTGAAACATGTCAAATATAACACTCCCGCATAGGATGAACGCATCATGGGTGCTCCCAGTGTATCTTGCATCGATTGACATGATGCAATGCATGTCATCACGCAGGAGCTGTACATTAATGGAGTGGAAGCCTTTTCTGTTCCTGTACATCTTGGAATCCTCCAAAGGTGTTCGCAAGGTGATGTGGGTACAATCAATGCAGCACTGTACCTTGGGGAAGCCAGCAATCCTGGAGAAGCCCACAGCCCTGTCACACATTGCATGGGCGGTCATGGGGAACGTTATGTAGTCATTCCTCCATGCATATACTGCAGCTGTCACCTGCCGAATGCAGACATGTGTTGCATGTTGAGAGATGACGCACACATTCCCAGTTGTAGCTTGAAACAATCCAGAGGCATAGAATGAAAGTGCAGCTGTAACCTTTACTTCAACTGGGAAAGCAGTCCGCCTGATGGTTCTAGTTTGCTGGTCTGCTTTCACCAACTCACAGATCTCACTTACAACTTCTTTGTGGAAACGCAGCCTTCTGACACAGTCTGCGTCACTCAGGTGCAGGTACAAATGCCTGTCTCGATATACCCGATGTGGGTAAGGCCTCCTACCCATCACCCTATGGGCTTTGATGTTCCTGATGCAATGATGTTGAATGAATTGTCTCCTACGTAGCACCATCATGCAGAAGGCTCGCACACGTATGGCATTGTCAGTATTGCCTCCATAGTTAAATTTTACCTTTGCAAGAAGCTCAAAATGGCAGGAAGGCAGGCAGGACAGATTCTTTGTTCTCTTTCCCCAAGCTCTGTATGGACCACACCCAAGTCTTGTGACTTCTCCTCCCTCTCCCCCCCCCCCCGCAGTCTTATTGCAGTCTTGTGACTTCTTCCCTCCTCCCCCAACTAATTCTAGTTTTGTGACTTCTCTCCTTGTCCTCCCTCCCCCAAACTCATTGCAGCCTTGTGCCTATTGCAGAAGCCTTCCGATTTTAACTCCCTTCCCCCACCCCCCCCAACCCCTCCCCTGCCCCCGGGCTTGTTTTCCAGCCAAGCCCCGAGCCCCTGTGTCCGAGCGCGGGGCCAATTCTTACGGCCAATGCTACGAACCCCCCCTCCCCCCACAGCCCTGCTTGAAGACGTTCGGTGGTGGTGTGTGAGTAAAAATTAAAATGAAGACTTCAGAAATCCAAGAAACTTCCATGTACTCTGTTGAAAGGTAAAAAACAAGTTGAACTTTATTATGGATATTTCAAGTGTTAGAGACTCCCTCCAAAAACTTCGATGAAAACAATGGCGTGTTTCAGTGCTGATTTTTCAATGTGTGCAGCTTTCTGTTAACTAACCAGAAGGTTTTTCGGGAGTGGCCAGATACACCGACCTAGGATAAAAAAAATTTGGGCAAACTGCGAAAAATGCTGAAAACTGGTGCAGACTATGATGTCAAAAAAAACGAATGTGGAAAAACCGTAACTAAAGCAGTTACGCCGGTGCAGATTCCAGGGGGAAACTTTGAATTAAATAATTACGCCAGAAAAAACGGTGACGCCAAAAAAACGGCGCAAATGACCCGGATAAATTGAGCCCTAAGTCATATAGCTGTCACTTCTCGTCCTCTCACCTGATTTTTCATCCAGCTATGTGAGACAGCTAGGTGTTCATTTGTAGCTCGCTAAATAGGTGCCATTTTGATACCAGGAACATAGGCGACTGGGAGACTGAGACACGGTAAGCATTTCCATTGTTGTTACTGAGTTAGAAGTAAAAAGTGAAACACAAGCACATTATTCAACTGAAAAATATATCGCTGCAAAGTAGCTGGAAAGCCTCTCTCTCCTCCGCAGTGTACTGCTCAGCATTGAAAGTGCCAGTGAGGGTTGTCGAATGTGCAGCAAGCAGCAATCAAGGATATATATGCACTTGATTAAAAGGGAGAATTGGTGCACACTCCTCAGACCACTTCGACTGATTGCCAATAGATAAGGAAAACTTTGCAGGGATATAGAGAAAGAGCAAGGGAGTGGCACTAATTGGACGGCTGTCAAAGAGCCAGCACAGGCATTATGGGCCAAGTGGCCTCCTTCAGAGCTGTATTATTCTGTGATTCTATAATAAGATAAAGAACACGGACAGAATTTCTAAGCTTATATTTTCATCTCCTAATTATAAAACATTTTTTTTTAACATTTTCAAAGAATTCTGTCCTTTGGTGACCTTTGCTGGTATGTGGATCTGAGATTACGACTGCCCTCCAGAGTCAAATAACCTGCTAACATTCAGGAGCTGAAATCTCATGCCGTTCTGGCAGATTCCCACCATAACTCCGGCAGGAGTCAAGGGCAACGGCTGCAAGCAACGGCAAGTCCTTACGAGACCCAATAGGGGGATGAACATCCATTATCCCTTACTTGGGTACCTGTGTGAGAGGAGGCAGAGACCAAGTCATGGACTCGGTTTACAGGGCACCCAGCACAACACTGGTGGCCAGTACACTGACGGAGAATAGACATATAGCACCGGACTCCAATATTACACTGGGTTCCCGGTGTAAGTGTGTCCCATTATGGGTGATGGTGGAGGAATGTCATTGTGGTATGAAGTCCCATCTTCACACTGAGAACTACCACCATGCTAAATGGGATAGATTCAGAACAGATCTAAAAGCTCAAAACTGGGCATCCATGAGGTGCTGTGGGCCACCAGCAGCAGCAGAATTGTACTCCACCACAATCTGTAACCTCTTGCCCCAGCATATCCCTCATTCTATCATTCCCGTCAAGCAAGGGGACCAACCCTGGTTCAACGAAGAGTGCAGAAGAGCATTCCAGGAGCAGCACCAGGTGTACCTAAACATGAGGTGCCAACCTGGGAAAGCTGCAACTCAGGACTACATGCGTATTAAGCAGCGGAAGCAGCATGTTATAAATAGAGCTAAGCGATCCCACAGTCAACGGATCAGATTAAAGCTCTGCAGTACTGTCACATCCAGTCATAAATGATAGTGGACCATTAAACAACTAACAGGAGAAGGAGGCTCCATGAATATCCCCATCCTCAATGTTGGCAGAGCCCAGCACGAGAGTGCAAACGACATGGCTGAAGCGTTTACAACCATCTTCAGCCAGAAGTGCTCAGTGGATGATCCATATTGGCCTTCTCCTGAGGTTTCCACCATCACAGAAGCCAGTCTTCAGCCAATTCGATTCACTCCACGTGATATCAAGAAAAGACTGAGTGCATTGGATACAGCAAAGGCTATGGGCCCCGACAACATCCTGGCTGTCGTGTTGAAGACTTGTGCTCCAGAACTAGCCGTGCCTTTAGCCAAGCTGTTCCAATACAGCTACAACACTGGCATTATTCTGGCAATATGGAAAACAGCACAAGTATGTCCTGTCCACAAAAAGCAGGACAAATCCAATTCAGCCAATTATTGTCCCATCAGTCTACTCTCAAACATCAGCAAAGTGATGAAAGGTGTCGTTGACAGTGCTATCAAGCGGCACTTACTCACCAATAACCTGCTCACCGATAACCAGTTTGGGTTCCACCAGGACCACTTGGCCCCAGACCTCATTACAGCTTTGGCCCAAACATGGACAAAAGAACTGAATTCCAGAGGTGAGGTGAGAGTAACTGACCTTGACCGAGTGTGGCATCAAGGAGCCCTAGTAAAATTGAAGTCAATAGGAATCAGGGGAAAACTCTCCACTGGCTGCAGTCATACCTAGCACAAAGGAAGATGGTTGTGGTGGTTGGAGGTCAATCATCACAGCTCCAGGACATCACTGCAGGAGTTCCTCAAGACAGTGTTCTAGGCCCAACCATCTTCAGCTGCTTCATCAATGACCTTCCCTCCAACATAAGGTCAGAAGTGGATTTTCGCTGAGGACTGCACAGTGTTCAGTGCCATCCGCAACTCATCAGATAATGGAGCAGTCCATACCCGCATGCAGCAAGACCTGGACAACATTCAGGCTTGGGCTGATAAGTGACAAGTAACATTCGCTCCACACAAGTGCCAGGCAATGACTATCTCCAACAAGCGAGAGTCTAACCACCACCCCTTGACATTCAACAGCATTGCCATCGCCGAATCCCCCACCATCAACATCTTGGGGGTCACCATTGACCAGAAACTTAACTGGCCTAGCCACATAAACACTGTGGCAACAAGAGCAGGTCAGAAGCTGGGTATTCTGTGGTGGGTGTCTCACCTCCTGACTCCACAAAGCCTTTCCATCATCTACAAGGCACAAGTCAGGATGTGAGATAGAATATTCTCCACTTGCCTGGATGAGTGCAGCTCCAACAACACTCAAAAAGCTCGACACCATCCAGGACAAAGCAGCCCGCTTGATTGGCAGTCCAACCACTATATTAAACATTCACTCCTTCCATGCAGTGTGTACTATCTACAAGATACACTGCAACAACTCACCAAGGCTTCTCCGGCAGCACCTCCCAAACTCGGAACCTTTATGACCTAGAAGGACAAGGGCAGCCGGCTCATGGGAATACCACCACCTCCAAGTTCCCCTCCAAGTCACACACCATCCTGACTTGGAAGTATATCACCATTCCTTCATCGTCACTGGGTCAAAATCCTGGAATTCCCTCCCTAACAGCACTGTTGGAGTACCTTCACCACAAGGACTGCAGCGGTTCAAGAAGGCGGCTTACAATCATCTTCTCAAGGGAAATTAGGGATGGGGAATAAATGCTGGCCTTGCCAGCAATGCCCACATCCCAGGAATTAATTAAAAAGAAATGGAGTCCAGGCTGAGATTGGGGATTGGACCTCAAAAGATGAAGTGTTTTGCTTTTTAAATGTAAGATCGGTCCTCTTACAACGACAACCACGATGGCTACATCATTTAGTTTCTGAGGGATCCAGTTCCTCATCCCCAGCCAGCCACTTACACCATACTATACATCTCTTGTGGTAGGAAAGCATCCCAAATGTACCTGATGGTGCAAAGGCCCACTTTTCATGATCTCACCCCTTGACCCTACAATCTTAGGCATCAATCCACAGCAGGCGAACCCAGGTATTTACAGTGGGATGCGGTAGCCCACTCATTTATTGGGCCTTACCATCTTGACCTAGACTTAAAAACTAGTTAATTGGGTGAGGTATCTGAGAGCTTGCAAGGAATTGTGCCCCAACATAAGTTAGGAGGGAAAGGACAAGAGTAGGAAAAAGTGAGTCTACAATGTAATGAAGAAATCATATCTGAAACAGTCCTCATCCACGGTGAGTGAAAAAGTACATCTTTGTAAGCTGTTAGGTCCCTAATATGTGAAGGTTGGTGCTGCCACTGACCCCACCAAAGTTTACAAAATCAGAGAGCTGAGCCAGGAAAACAGACCTTTAGTGCTTGGGGGCATCTGGGACACCCTCCCAACAGAAGAGACTACATAATGCATCATAAATGAATAGCGGGGGGGGGGGGCGGGGTGGGCGGGGGGAGGGCGGTGGGGAGAGGTATTGGGTTAATAAGAACATAAGAAATCGGAGCAGGAGTAAGCCATACGGTCCCTCGAGCCTGCTCCGCCATTTAATACGATCATGGCTGATCCGATCATGGATTCAGGTCCATTTCCGTGCCCGCTCCCCATAACCCCTGATTCCCTTATTGGTTTGTCTCAGAATGTGATAGCTCTCTATGGCCTCTTTATAAGAGGGCCGCACTAACTTTCATCTTTTGGGATTCAGGTGCCGATCCCAGCCTGAACTCTCTCCCTCCCCCATGGTACCCGAGCACCAGAATGGAGGCCAGCATACCTTCTCTCTCTCGGCATGCAAACCTCTGATTTTTATGTCGGGTTCCCTGTAGGCCAAGGACACGTGAACTCTCAGCTTTGGGAGTCCCTGCCCCCATCCCTGCAAGTGTCCAAGTAGTGTCCAGCCATGATCTTGTTGCGTGGCGGAGCAGGCTCGAGGGGCTGGATGGCCTACTCCTGTTCCTAATTCTTATAATCTTATGTTAATAGGTATTCAGAGGTCGTTTATTGGGCCCCACGGGAATTCCAGCCCAAGGCTCAGGACAGGCGGATCCGGGTTCCAGCAGTTAAGCCACAATTCTGCCAGAATGACCGTGCAATTCCTTAATACTTCGGACAGTGCAACTGAAATTCAGTCAGTACTACTAATCTGAATAGTTAGCATTGGCAGCTGGGTGTGCTCAATGATTCTACCCATTTACCTCAAATCCTCAGGAAAATAAGGTTGGCAGAATGGGGGAAGAAACATGCAGGTTTGGCTCCCCCTGCTGCTGAGTAGAAGCAGTTCCTACACTGAATATCGTTTAGGTGGTGAACTTTTTACTTTCCCAAAACACGAATGTAATTGTAATCCATTTTCTGAGCATTACGTTACGAAGCCTCCTTCATATACTTTGATATATTCTGTTGGAGCAAAGTGTCACAGTTGATCATAATGATCTATTGATGAGGTAATGTGCAATTAAGCTATTAATCGGCAATATATTTATTCATGGTGAAAATATCTAAACCTGCTGCGCATTTAAGACTTCTGATGGCATTCAACAATTAGGTGGTTTTTGGGAGGACAGAAAGGCTGACACACATTATAATGGAGTGTTGGTGACCCATTGATGTGGGGACAATTAGTGACAAAATTGAGGAATCTTTTTGTTCTGGAGGTTCATGTCCACCAGGTATTAGAATTGAGACTACCTACATTTACCGATATTTTACAAACTAATAATATTATTACTATTTGATTATTATTTGCATGTACCGGTAATCATGACATTTCTCTGCTTAAACCCCACAAGAAATCATATTAAATATCCCTCAGTTATTGTTATAACAATAATTGACATCTAAATGTTAATGCAGTGTTAAATAAAGAAAATGGGGTACAGTTTCCGCTATGGGCAGTATCGGAAAACTGGCCACAAATTGAGCTTGAAATTGTGCTGTTGTTCTGAAGCGAAGTTATAATTCAGGTTTCCGCCCAAATTCATTAAATAATCACAAACATAAAGCCTTCCATGAACCAGCAGAATCCGGCAACAATTTAGAAAGTAATTGTTTTTTCTTTTTTCTTTTGCATTTAAAAATATTCATTGATGCATTTAAGAATGGTAACCTGGTGCCATTTTATTCATACAGGAAAATCTTCATTTGGAAAGGCATGGATTAATCAAGGACAGTCAGCACGGATTTGTGAAGGGAAGGTGGTGTCTGACTAACTTGATTGAATTTTTCGAGGAGATAACAAGGAGGGTCGATGAGGGCAGTGCATATGATGTAGTGTATATGGATTTTAGCAAAGCTTTTGATAAGGTCAAACATGCCAGATTGGTCACGAAAGTTAAAGCGTATGGGATCCAGGGCAAAGTGGCAAGTTGGATCCAAAATTGGCTCAGAGGCAGGAAACAAAGGGTAATGGTTGCTGGGTGTTTTTGTGACTGGAAGGCTGTATCCAGTGGGGTTCGGCAAGGCTCAGTGCTGGGTCCCCTGTTTTTTATGGTATATATCAATGTTGGGGATATGATTCAGAAGTTTGCAGCTGACACTAAAATAGGCTGTGTGGTTGATAATGAAGAAGAAAGCTGCGGACTGCAGGAAGATATCAATGTGCTGGTCAGGTGGGCGGAACAATGGCAAATGGAATTAAATCCGGATAAGTGTGAGGTAATGCATTTGGGGAGGTCTAACAAGGCAAGAGAATAAACACTGAAAAGTGTAGAGCAACAAACAGACCTTGGAGTGCAGGTCCACACATCTCTAAAGGTGAGCAGGCCAGGTAGATAAGGTGGTTAAGAAGGCATATAGAATACCTGCCTTTATTAGTCGAGGCATAGAATACAAGAGCAAGAAGGTTATGCTTGAACTGTATAAAACACTGGTAAGGCTGCATAAGAACATAAGAAATAGGAGCAGGAACGGCCATTTGGCCCCTCGAGCCTGCTCCGCCATTTAATAAGCTCTGATCATGGATTCTGCGCCATTTCCCTGCCCGCATCTCACAACCCTTTATTCCCTTATCGCTCAAAAATCTGTCTATCTCCGCCTTAAATATATTCAATGACCCAGTCTCCACAGCTCTCTGGGCAGAGAATTCCACAGATTTACAACCCTCTGAGAGAAGAAATTTCTCCTCATCTCAGTTTTAAATGGCGGCCCCTTACTCTAAGATTATGCCCTCTAGTTCTAGTCTCCCCTACCAGTGGAAACATCCTCTCTGCATCCACCTTGTCAAGCCCCCTCATAATCTTATACATTTCAATAAAATCACCTCTCATTCTTCTGAATTCCAATGAGTAGAGGCCCAACCTACACAACATTTCCTCATAAGTCAACCCCCTCATCCCCGGAATCAACCCAGTGAACCTTCTCTGAATTGCCTCCAAAGCAAGTATATCCTTTCGTAAATATGGAAACCAAAACTGCACGCAGTATTCCAGGTGTAGCCTCACCAATACCTTATAGCTGTAGCAAGACTTCCCTGCTTTTATACTCCATCCCCTTTACAATAAAGGCCAAGATTCCATTGGCCTTCCTGATCACTTGCTGTACCTGTAGTGTATGTAGGCACTTTTAGTAATGACTTCACGAGGCAGGGTATGATACTTAAACTGTGTAGACCTGTAGTCCTTTATTTGCAGCTCCTGAATGAGGACAACAAGCTGTGAGTTCCTTTTTATACTGGGTTACCTGCAGTGTGCAGGTAACCCTTAGGTCTCCAGCAACAGCACCCTCTGGTGTACAGGTAAGGTGTGTACAGTGTAAGGCTACATTCAGTGTTGCATAACAGTGTTACAGACATCACACAGTAAACAGGCATGCATAAACAACAACACTCCCCCCTAAGCATTTTTCGTATCCTTATTTTCATGCCCAGGGGAGGTAATCAGTGGTGGGCTATGGGAGGTTGTGATGAGGGTTGTGTGGTTGCCAGGTGTGACCCCTGTGCTTAAGGCTGGCCTTGTACGTTTCCCCTCCCTCACAAACCAATTGGGTGTCACTATTGTGGGATCCCTCAGGGTGGGGTAGCTATCGCAGCAGGGTGATGTGTATACACTGTGGTGTGGGTAATTGTGGGGTGGTGGGCCGGGCCACAAGACTGGATGGGCTCCTTGTCCACCAATTGGGATGAGGGTCAGGTCATCCCAGAGTTTGCCAGGGAAGCTGGAGGGCTATTGGCCTCATGCTCCTGGTGTTGGCCCTGGTGGCCAGGGGTTGTAGGGCTGGTCTGGTGCAGGTTGCCATTGGTGGTGGCTGGGCTGCCCATTGACCACTGTCCCTGGAGTGGGTGTGCTCCCATTGGCTGTGTGTGTGTCCTACAAGGGGCATCACATTCATTCCAAAGGTCCAGGCTACATGGTCAGGTAACCTGCTGGACCTGGGGGTCTCCCACAGGGGGATTCCATTGGCATCGGCATCGTCCCTGTAGGACCCAAAGTCCTTTGGCAGTGTCCTACCAGTATATATGACACTTTGGCTCTGACCACACATAGTCGAGCCTGCATTATACATTCTAGCATTTGCATCACTTTTGGGTGTCCTGGTTTCCAGGTTGGAAATCGGTGGTTAGTGGTGCGCCACAGGGATCGGTGCTAGGACCACAACTGTTTACAATATACATAGATGACCTGGAGGAGGGTGTAGTGTAACAAAATTTGCAGATGACACAAAGATTAGTGGGGAAGCGGGTTGTGTAGAGGACACAGAGAGGCTGCAAAGAGATTTAGATAGGTTAAGCGAATGGGCTAAGGTTTGGCAGATGGAATATAATGTAGGAAAATGTGAGGTCATCCACCTTGGAAAAAAAAACACTAAAAGGGAATATTATTTGAATGGGGAGAAATTACAACATGCTGAGGTGCAGAGGGACCTGGGGGTCCTTGTGCATGAATCCCAAAAAGTTAGTTTGCAGGTACAGCAGGTAATCAGGAAGGCGAATGGAATGTTGGCCTTCATTGCGAGAGGGATGGAGTACAAAAGCAGGGATGTCCTGCTGCAACTGTACAGGGTATTGGTGAGGCCGCACCTGGAGTACTGCGTGCAGTTTTGGTCACCTTACTTAAGGAAGGATATACCAGCTTTGGAGGGGGTACAGAGACGATTCACTAGGCTGATTCCGGAGATGAGGGGGTTACCTTATGATGATAGATTGAGTAGACTGGGTCTTTACTCGTTGGAGTTCAGAAGGATGACGGGTGATCTTATAGAGACATTTAAAATAATGAAAGGGATAGACAAGATAGAGGCAGAGAGGTTGTTTCCATTAGTCTGGGAGACTAGAACTAGGGGGCACAACCTCAAAATACAGGGGAGCCAATTTAAAATCAAGTTGAGAAGGAATTTCTTCTCCCAGAGGGTTGTGAATCTGTGGAATTCTCTGCCCAGGGAAGGAATGTATTCAAATCACAGATAGATAAATTTTTAACCAACAAGGGAATTAAGGGGTATGGGGAGACGGTGGGTAAGTGGAGCTGAGTCCACGGCCAGATCAGCCATGATCTTTTTGAATGGCGGAGCAGGCTCGAGGGGCTAGATGGCCTACTCCTGTTCCTAATTCTTATGTTCTTATGTTCTTATATTCTTTCAACAGACATGGTTACATTAGGCATTTCACATTCTCTATCATTATTGTTAAGCATAATAAACTTGTTCTTAACCTTACTGACACGTGCATTCATCTCATTAGCCACATTAGTTAAACCAGCATCACAATTCATGGTTACATTGCATATATTTTCATACTTGCCCCCTTTAATTGCATCTGTAGCTTTAAAGTCTGTGCTCTCAAATAGTTGAAACTTCCCCTTTAATTTTTTTTGGTTACCAGTCTCCTTTAAGGGAGCCTTCAAATCCGATTGGCCGCTCAGTGTCATGTGATGCTCCTCCAATGCTCCTCCTGGTATGGCCTCGGCCATTTTGATTTTAGATTTTTCTCCTTGTGCTGCGGCAGCCATTTTCTGGCTTTCCTGCAGGTAGGCTGTGGTGCTCTTTCCTTCCACAGGTTCGACCCTGGACATCGGGAATCCATTTCTTTCAATTCCATTCACCTCTTGGAGTGCTGCCCCGACCCTGAAAGTGGAGTTTGGATCCTCGGTCTTGGAGATTTTGCCGGGGTGCTGTGGGCAGTCGAGTTGGACAGTGGAACCTCCGGATGCAGTGATGGATCCATGTTCAATGTCGATTGCCGGAGCATGGAGGCCTGGGAGCAGCTTCGCTTGGACAGGATGCCATTGTGGTTGGTTGCCGGTATTCATCGAAAGTTCTTCCAAGGCCACTTGGCTCATCGCAGACTGGCTCGCCCCTGTGTCGCTTTCCATAGAAACTGGGACTCCTACTTTCTGGGAAACATCTACTTTCATTGTCCACGGAGAACTTTTGGTGGAGCAGGTATGAGTTCCATACTCTTCTTCCAGGAGTTGAGCAACTTCACCTTTCTCTGTGTCAGAGCCCCGGTGATCAGCCAACTCATCAGAGACGTGGTGAGTAAAGCTTTTTCTGCACATCCTTTGAAGGTGCCTTTTCTCTTTGCAGCATAGTCTTTGTAGTGGCACTGGTGGGCCCTGTGGTTTCCTCCACAGCGTCAGCACAGGGTCATCCGGTTTGCCCCATGTGGCGGACTCAGGGTTGCGGGACTCAGGGCAGCATTTCTGCCTTTCGAAGTATCCATGCTGTGCACTGCGCTTGCCGGTTTAGAGACCCTTAGTGCTTCATTTAGGTCGCCAAAGTCGCATGGTGCAGTCAGTCTCCTTAAGTGTTCCAATCTTTCTACGAAAGTGTCCCAATCTTCCCCATTGGTAAATTGCTGAAAGATGCTGAGATTCGTCATGCTGTGCATGTGGTTCGTGACCTTGTATTCCCATCGCCAGTTGTTGTGTATGTAAGCACCTTTAGTAATGACTCCACGAGGCAGGGTATGATGCTTAAACTGTATAGTCTTTATTTGCAGCTCCTGAGTGAGGACAACAAGCTGTGAGTTCCTTTTTATACTGGGTTACCTGCAGTGTGCAGGCAACCCTTAGGTCTCCAGCAGCAGCACCCTCTGGTGTACAGGTAAGGTGTGTACAGTGTAAGGCTACATTCAGTGTTGCATAACAGTGTTACAGACATCACACAGTAAACAGGCATGTATACACAACAGTACCTGCATACTAACCTTTTGTGTTTCATGCACAAGTACCCCCAGGTCCCGCTGTACTGCAGCACTTTGCAATCTTTCTCCATTTAAATAATAACTTGCTCTTGATTTTTTTTGCCAAAGTGCATGACCTCACACTTTCCAACATTGTACTCCATCTGCCAAATGTTTGCCCATTCACTTAGCCTGTCTATGTCCTTTTGCATATTTTTTGTGTCCTCCTCACACATTGCTTTTCCTCCCATCTTTGTATCATCGGCAAACTTGGCTACGTTACACTCAGTCCCTTCTTCCAAATCGTTAATATAGATTGTATAGATTATCTTATATGTTTCGATAAGATCACTTCTCATTCTTCTGAACTCCAATAAGTATAGGCCCAACCTACTCAATCTATTTTCATAAGTCAATCCCCTCATCTCCGGAATCAACCTAGTGAACCTTCTCTGAACAGCCTCTAATGCAAGTATATCCTTCCTTAAATACGGAGACCAAAACTGTATGCAGTACTCTCGGTGTGGCCTGAACAATGGAGTACTGTGTGCAGTTCTGGTCACCACTACAGGAAAGATGTGATTGCATTGGAAAGGGTGCAGAGGAGATTTACAAGAATGTTTTCTGGACTGGAGCATTTTGGCTATGAGGAAAGATTGGAGATGCTGGGTCTGTTTTCTTTGGAACAGAGGAGACTGAGGGAAGATCTGATTGTGGTGTATAAAATTATGAAGGGCCTGGATAGAGTGGATAGGAAGGACCTGTTTCCCTTAGTAGTGGGGTCAACAACCAGGGGACATAGATTTAAAGTAATTGGGGAAGGTTTAGAGGAGATATGTGGGGAAATGTCTTCACCCAGAGTGTAGTGGGGGTCTAGAACTCACTGCCTAAAAGGGTGGTAGAGGCAGAAACCCTCACCCCATTTAAAAAATACGTGGATGTGCACTTAAAGTGCCGTAACCTGCAGAGCTACGGACCAAGAGCTGAAAAGTGGGATTAGGCTGGATCACTCTTGGTCGATCGGCGCGGACACAATGGGCCGAAATGGTCTCCTTCTGTGCTGTAAATTTCTATGATTCTATACAGCTGAAAATGGGTTTAATTATTTACTAGTTTCAATGGTGTGCACTAGTCAGTTTCATTGTAAATGACATTTTTTTTAATATGTAAAGGGTCTACTAGTGTCCTTGTGCCGAAAAAAAACAAGCTCAATTGAAGAAACTCCTCCAACGGCCACAAACAGGCGCAATCGACAGAAACTCGCCATGCTCACTATTTCAAACTGGGGTCGTGACTAGTTTTGTGGGTGGGACCGGCTTCCAGCGCAATGTTTTTTAAACCAGCATTATAGATCGCAGTAACTCAATTTACACTTGACGTAACTTACATTTAAAATTCCACAATCTTTTACTCTGGTTTAGCTGATTTCAGCCGGATTGCACTGATAAAACTAGTGCAAACTAGAGCAAACTCTAAGCCAATGTATCATTTGTGGATTTTAATTAATGGCTAAAAATAAAGTTATTGTGATGAATTCATTGTGATGCTCATTATTCTTGGAATGGGATTGATTAATAATTGCACAGCCTTTGATGGCTGTTTGGTACATGCAATCAATCAGTTTCCAACAATGCTATCCTTCTTACTTAATCTCATTTCTGCTTGTCGTCACTTCGACTGTCTTTGCTTATCTATAGTGCACTTGATTTATTTCCCTGCTCTTCATGTCATGATTCCGGCCCGATAATTTGTATTCCTGCATGGATATCATCAATTCATAAATCTGTTCAGGATAGACGGGTACAAAAGCCAGGCCTGCTTCCATCTAGCTATTTCCCGCAATGTGAATTAAAAGAATTTTTAACAAGTAGGATACTGGGACCATCTCGACAAGTAATGGGTAGTGATGAGATTTAGGCTTCATCAGGATTTGATTTTGTATTGAGATTCAGCAGCTGAAGATCTTTTTATCATTTGTTCCAGGGATATGGGTGTCGCTCGTGTAAAGTCCTGTCCCCTCAGTACAGATTCACATGAGGCATGTAATGAAGTCAAGGTCACTCTGGACCTGCACCTTTATTTCACAGTTCTCAAATGCTGCACTTGCCTGAGACCTGTGCTTATATACCTGTCTCTTGCGAGTGCACTCGTGGTGGTAAGGTATGCTGGTGGTTACAGGTCATATATTATTACAGTTATGTATAGCATGTTGGGATACAGTTATATATAATAATGTAAGATACATGACATCACCCTCCCCCAAGGTCTTATTGTCTTTATAAGTTCAGTCTCTCAGGTGGTCTACGCTCCCTCGTGGAGCGTCTGAGTTGTGGTTCAGTTGTTTGCCTTGGTGTCTGTTTTTCTTTGGGTGTGGTTGCTGGTATCTCGCCTGGGCTGTCTGTTTCGATTGGTGTGATTTTTGTTGACTCGCCTGTGCTGTCTGTTGGGGTTGCGCTTTCCTCAGGTTGTTCCCTCTGTCTGTCCACCAGGTGTGGTGCGAGTTCCACATTGTAGTCTGCCTCTGGTTCCACAGTGTTGTTGGTAAATTTGCTTTTGACTTGGTCCACATGCCTCCGGCAGGTTTTGCCATTGTCCATTTGTACTACCAGTAGACTGTTTCCTTCCTTGCCCGTTACTGTCCCTGCAAGCCATTTGGGACCCCTTTGTCCCCTATCTCATTCTATCTCCCCCTCGAATTTCTGTCATGGTACTCAGTCAGATTACGGCGCTTTGCCTCAACGATTTCGTGCATGTCTGGGAGGATTAATGAGAGCCTTGTTTTTAAAGTCCTTTTCATCAACAGTTGCGTGGGGAGGGATCCCAGTCAGTGAGTGCGGGGATGAGATGTCCCTGACGACTAGGTGTGCGGGAAGTGTGTCCGCCTCCAGCTCCTGACAGTCCACGTTGCGGAATTGGAGCTGAGGGTGGATTCACTCTGGAGCATCCACAATGCTGAGAATGATGTGAGTAGCACGTGTAGCGAGCTGGTCTTAGCACAGGTGAAGGGTCCACAGCCAGCTAGGGAATGGAAGACCAGCAGGAAGAGCAGTCCAAGGAAGGTAGTGCAGGGGTCCCCTGCGGTCATCCCCCTGCAAAACAGATACACACTTTTGAGTACTGTTGAAGGGGATGACTCATCAGGGGAGGGCAGCAGCAGTCAAGTTCATGGCACCGTGGCTGGCTCTGCTGCACAGGAGGGCAGGAAAAAGAGTGGGAGAGCGATAGTGATAGGGGATTTGATTGTAAGGGGAATAGATAGGCGTTTCTGCGGCCGCAACCAAGACTCCAGGATGGTATGTTGCCTCCCTGGTGCAAGGGTCAAGGATGTCTCGGAGCGGGTGCAGGACATTCTCAAAAGGGAGGGAGAACAGCCAGTTGTCGTGGTGCACATTGGTACCAACGACATAGGTAAAAAAAAGGGATGAGGTCCTACGAGATGAATTAAGGAGCTAGGAGCTAAATTAAAAAGTAGGACCTCAAAAGTAGTAATCTCGGGATTGCTACCAGTGCCACGTGCTAGTCAGAGTAGGAATCGCAGGATAGCGCAGATGAATACGTGGCTTGAGCAGTGGTGCAGCAGGGAGGGAGTCAAATTCCTGGGGCATTGGAACAGGTTCTGGGGGAGGTGGGACCAGTACAAACCGGACGGTCTGCCATTACAGAAACATGGTTGCAGGGTGGCCAAGACTGGGAATTAAACATACAGGAGTATCTGACGATTCGGAAAGATAGACAAGAAGGGAAAGGAGGTGGGGTAGCTCTGTTTATAAAGGATGATATCAGGGCAGTTGTGAGAGACGATATTGGCTCTAATGAACAAAATGTTGAATCATTGTGGGTGGAGATTAGAGATAGTAAGGGGGAAAAGTCACTGGTGGGCATAGTTTATAGGCTCCCAAATAATAACTTCACGGTGGGGCGGGCAATTATCAAGGGAATAATGGAGGCATGTGAAAAAGGAACGGCAGTAGTCATGGGGGAATTTAACCTAAATATCAATTGGTCAACTCAAATCGCATGGAGTAGCCTGGAGGAGGAATTCATAGAATGCATACGGGATTGTTTCTTAGAACAGTATGTTACAGAACCTACAAGGGAGCAAGCTATCTTAGATCTGGTCCTGTGTAATGAGACAGGAAAAATAAATGATCTCCTAGTAAAAGATCCTCTCGGAATGAGTGATCACAGTATGGTTGAATTTGTAATACAGATTGAGGATGAGGAAGTTGTGTCAGAAACGAGCGTACTATGCTTAAACAAAAGGGGATTACAGTGGGTTGAGGGCAGAGTTGGCTAAAGTAGACTGGAAACACAGACTAAACGGTGGCACAATTGAGGAACAGTGGAGGACTTTTAAGGAGCTCTTTCATAGTGCTCAAAAAAAATATATTCCAGTGAAAAAGAAGGGTGGTAAGAGAAGGGATAACCAGCCATGGATAACCAAGGAAATAAAGGAGAGTATCAAATCAAAGACCAATGCGTATAAGGTGGCCAAAGTTAGTGGGAAAATAGAAAATTGGGAACATTTTAAACAACAGCAAAGAATGACTAAAAAAGCAATAAAGAAAGGAAAGATAGATTACGAAGGTAAACTTGCGCAAAACATAAAAACAGTTAGTAAAAGCTTTTACCGATATATAAAACGGAAAAGAGTGACTAAAGTAAATGTTGGTCCCTGAGAAGATGAGAAGGAGGATTTAATAATGGGAAATGTGGAAATGGCTCAGACTTTAAACAATTATTTTGCTTCGGTCTTCACAGTGGAAGACACAAAAACCATGCCAAAAATTGCTGGTCACAGGAATGTGGGAAGGGAGGACCTTAAGACAATCACTATCACTAAGGCGGGTAGTGCTGGACAGGCTAATGGGACTCAAGGTAGACAAGTCCCCAGGTCCTGATGAAATGCATCCCAGGGTATTAAAAGAGATGGCGGAAGTTATAGCAGATGCATTCGTTATAATCTACCAAAATTCTCTGGTCTCTGGGGAGGTACCAGCGGATTGGAAAGCAGCTAATGTAACGCCTCTGTTTAAAAAAGGGGGCAGACAAAAGGCAGGTAACTATAGGCCGGTTAGTTTAACATCTGTAGTGGGGAAAATGCTTGAAACTATCATTAAGGAAGAAATAGCGGGACATCTAGACAGGAATAGTGCAATCAAGCAGACGCAGCATGGATTTATGGAGGGGAAATCATGTTTAACTAATTTACTGGAATTCTTTGAGGATATAACGAGCATGGTGGATAGAGGTGTACCGATGGATGTGGTGTATTTGGATTTCCAGAAGGCATTCGATAAGGTGCCATACAAAAGGTTACTGCAGAAGATAGAGGTACGCGGAGTCAGAGGAAATGTATTAGCATGGATAGAGAATTCGCTGACGAACAGAAAGCAGAGAGTCAGGATAAATGGGTCCTTTTCGGGTTGGAAATCGGTGATTAATGGTGTGCCACAGGGATCGGTGCTGGGACCACAACTGTTTACAATATACATAGATGACCTGGATGAGGGGACAGAGTGTAGTCTCACAAAATTTGCAAATGACACAAAGATTAGTGGGAAAGCGGGTTGTATAGAGGAAACAGAGAGGCTGCAAAGAGATTTGGATAGGTTAAGCGAATGTGCGAAGGCTTGGCAGATGGAATACAATGTCAGAAAGTGTGAGGTCATCCACCTTGGGGAAAAAAACAGTAAAAGGGAATATTATTTGAATGGGGAGAAATTACAACATGCTGAGGTGCAGAGGGACCTGGGGGTCCTTGTGCATGAAACTCTTTTGAAACTCTTTTTGGAGTTTATCTGCAAAACAAAAAACATTAAATCGTGCCACCCGACCTGGGTGACACACCAGACATTTACAAGGCCCTTTTTATTTTTTCTCCTTTTTTTTTGTGTTTTTCTTTTTTTTGCGTTTTTTTTGGGCACCAGAATCACAATTTTTCCCCAGTGCCCCCTATAAAAGGGAAGGGGGACACTAAAAGCACCGGCACTTAAAACAAATTAAATTTTAAAACGTAAAATCAAATTAAAATTTGGTTGCCGGGCGTGATGATGCACTCCAGTCCCTCCGGTGCCCACCTCTCGCGGAAGGCCGCGAGCGTATCGGTGGACACCGCGTGCTCCATCTCCAAGGACACCCTGGACCGGATGTAAGAGCGGAAGAGAGGCAGGCAGTCAGGTTGAACGACCCCCTCGACCGCCCGCTGCCTGGACCGGCTGATGGCACCCTTGGCCGTGCCCAGGAGCAGTCCTACGAGGAGGCCTTCGGACCTACCCGCTCCCCTCCGCAGGAGAGTGGGACTGAAGTGCAGCCAGAATTTCAGGAGCAGCCCCTTCAAATAATAAAACAGGGGCTGCAACCTTGTGCATTCCATAAAAACATGGAACACGGACTCTTCCAGACCGCAGAAATTGCAGGCGGCCTGGGAGTCCGTGAACCGGCTTAAAAATTTGTTGCACGGCACTGCTCCATGCACCACCCTCCAGGCCAAGTCCCCGATGAATAGTGGGAGAACCCCTGCGTAGAGTGCCCTCCATCGGGGACCCCCGCCTCCTCCGGACGGCAGGATGGTACGCCATGGCGTGTCCGGACGGCCGGCGAGGATGGCAAAGTTGAGAGTGTGCAGGAGCAGCCCGTACAGGAAACCCCTCCGCGCGGAACTGAAAGGCACGGAAGGGATTTCCCCGAGGCGGCTCAAGTTGTGAGGCGCCGGCCCCCGAGGGAGGTTCCGGGGTTTGGCGCCAATGAGGAATTCCGTCCGGACGGGGGTCAGTTCGGACGGGATCTCCCCACATGCTTGAGCCTCCTCGATGCACCTAACGGAGTCAGGGCCCAGAGCTGTTTTTAGCGACTCGATGGCATCGGCCGCGTGGCGGACGTTGGCAGAATTTAGGCGCCGCGCCAGCGTGTCTGGCGCCATCCAGCCCGCTCCTCCGCCATCGAGCAGGTCCCTGACTCTGGTCACATCACCAGCCACAGCCCTCTCTTCCGACCGCCACATAAAACCTCGGTCGTGGAGGTACGGATTCCCGAGCAGCGGCCCCTGCAGGACGGCCGCCACTCCAGCCGGTGGAGAGCTGCGCCTGGTGGAGACTTTGTTCCAGACCCTGATGAGTTCCTTGTAAAAGACAGGCAGCTCCCGGAAGGCGGTCCTGACACCCCCCAAGTTCACAAACAGGAGCTGCGTGTCATAATTGAGGTCGCGCTGCTGGCGGAAGAAATACATCGCCAGAGCACACCACCTAGGAGGGGGCTCGACGTAAAGGTATCTCTGCAGGGTCTGAAGACGGAAAGTCGCGAGCTGGGCGCTGACGCACACCAACGACTGACCGCCCTCCTCAAGCGGGAGACTCAAGACCGCAGCAGAGACCCAGTGCTTCCTGTTGTTCCAGAAGAAGTCCACCAGCTTCTTCTGTATCTTGGCGACAAACGCAGGGGGAGGGGTCAAAGTGACCAGCCGGTACCACAACATTGCGGCCACCAGCTGGTTTATGACTAGCGCTCGACCCCTGTAGGACAGCACTCGGAGCAGTCCTGTCCAGCGCCCTAGGCGAGCGGCGACCTTGGCCTCCAGCTCCTGCCAGTTCGCCGGCCAGGCTCCCTCGTCAGGGCTAAGGTAGACTCCCAGATAGAGGAGATGGGTCATGCTCCAGGAAAAAGGCCTGAGCTCCTCCGGCAGGGAGTCCACCCGCCACTGACCCACCAGGAGTCCGGAACATTTCTCCCAGTTGATCCTGGCGGAGGACACGGCCAAGTAAATCTCCTGGCACTCACGCATCCTCCGCAGGTCAGCGGGATCCTCTACCGCGAGGAGCACGTCATCGGCGTAAGCCGAGAGGACGACCTCCACGCCCGGCCCTTGCAGAGCCAGTCCCGTCAACCTCGTCCGCAAGAGGCGCAGGAAAGGCTCCACGCAAACGGCGTATAACTGGCCGGACATGGGGCATCACTGGCGCACCCCTCTCCTAAAGCGAAGGGGCGCCGTCAAGGACCCGTTAACCTTAATCAGACACTCCGCGGCGGCGTACAAAAGTCGGATCCGGGCGACGAAATGCGTCCCGAACCCGAAAGCGCGCAGAGTTCCGAGCAGATAGTCGTGATCCACCCTGTCGAACGCCTTCTCTTGGTCGAGGGATAGGAAGGCGACCGACAGACCAGCCTCCTGGGAACAATGGATGAGGTCCCGGACCAGATGGATGTTATCGTGGATTGTCCGGCCCGGGACCGTGTAGGACTGGTCGGGGTGGATCATGTGGTCCAGCACGGCACCAAGGCGAGCAGACATCGCCCTGGCGAAGATTTTGTAGTCCGTGCTGAGGAGGGAGACCGGGCGCCAGTTCTTAAGGAGGCGGAGATCGCCCTTCTTAGGCAGCAGGACAATGACTGCCCTGCGCCAAGAGAGGGGCATCTCCCCGGTCGCCAGACTTTCCCCCAGGACACGCGCGTAGTCGCTCCCCAGGACGTCCCAGAACGCCCTGTGGAACTCCACGGTCAGTCCGTCCAGCCCCGGGGATTTTCCCCTCGAGAGCCGGTCGAGGGCACCGGTCAGCTCCGCCAGGCTTAGCAGAGCTTCCAGATTTTCGGCGCCCTCCGGGCTGACCTTCGGCAGGTCCTCCCACAAAACTCTACGCGCTTCCTCGCTGGACGGATCCAGAGAGAACAGAGCCCCGTAATATTCACGGGTCCTGTTGTTGATGCCCTCCGGATCCGAGACGAGAGAGCCGTCGTCGGCCAGCAGCGTCAAGAGCTGCTTACGGACACTCTGCCTTTTTTCCAGTGAGTAGAAGAAGGGGGAGCCGCGGTCCAGATCCCGCAGGAACCGGATCCGCGACCTCACGAACGCGCCTCAGGACCCGACGAGCTGCAGGTCCTTCAGCGCGGCCTTCTTCGCTTCGTACACCGTCCGCAGGGCCGGGTCCTGGACGACTTGACCGAGACGGGCTTCCAGGTCGAGCACCTCTTTTTCTAGGCGCCCGACTCTGGCCGCCCGCCTCTTGGTCGACCCCCTCGCGTACTCTTGACAGAAGACGCGGACGTGAGCCTTGCCCACGTCCCACCATAGCCTCAAGGAGGGGAAGCCCCCCTGCTTCCTTCTCCAGTCGGACCAGAATCGACGGAACGAGTCCTGGAACCGCACGTCCTCCAGCAGCCGGTTGTTAAAGTGCCAGTACGCGGACCCCGTCCTCGCGCGGAGCGAAGCGAGCTCCGCCCACACCAGGTGGTGGTCCGAACACGGCACCGGCCGCATGGAGGCCGCCGGGACGCAGGAAACGTACGCCCGAGACACGTAAAGGCGGTCGACTTTGGACCATCCTACTCCAGGCCTCACCCAAGTAAAGGCGCTGGAGTCGGGGTGGAGATTTCGCCAGACGTCCATCAAGTCGAAGGACCCGACCAGGTCCCTCAACTTCTCCATCGCCGTCATGCACTGCGGGGCACCGGAGCGGTCCCTCGCCTCGAGGGTGCAGTTAAAATCCCCCCCGAGGACAATGCAGTCACCGACGTCGACGGAGCCAAGAAGAGCGGACACCTCTTCAAAGAAGCGCGTTTGCTGCGGGCCGGGCTGAGGGGCGTACACGTTCACGAGATGGAGCGGCACATCCCCCAGGCGAACCGTTATGTGCAGCAAGCGGCCTGGCACGGGCTCCTCGACCCCCAAGATCTCCGGCTGAAAATGCGGGCCCAGCAAGATGGCCACCCCACTAGAAATGGCGGTGAGGTGGCTCATGCGGACCTCTCCTTGCCATTCCAGGAGCCACGTGGCTTCGTCTCCCGGAACGGTGTGGGTTTCTTGCAGGAAGCACACCGCATATTTCCCCTCCCGCAGGAGCGAAAAATTGTCAAATCTACGGCGTGCCCCTCTGCCGCCGTTGATGTTGAGGCTGGCTATGGTTATCTTCATGGCAAAAGCATAGTGCAACCTCTACCTTAACCTATTGTGGGGGAGGGAGCGGAGTCTTTTGTTGAACTCCGCTCCCTCCGCAGCCCAGCGAGGAGTCCCTCGAGCTCGCGCAGCTCAAGGTGTTGCGCCTTTGTCAAGGGCCCGCCCACGGCCAAGGTTTTAACGGCGGCGCGGACGGACCCCTTGATCAGCTCTGGCTCGGACCATTTTCCCAGGGCCAGTCGGGCTTGGTTACAGCGACCCCGGCTCTGGGCCAAAAAGTCCCGGAGTTCCTTTGCAGGAATGAGGATGGTCTCGGCGACGGCCGCGAGCAGATCCACCGCCTCGCTGGCGGTGGTCTCTAGATTTTCCCCCGCGTCCCCCACCGAGTCCCCGTCCTCCTCCGGGAGGTGGCCGCCAGCAGCCGGCCCATCGACCGCACAAGGTACGGCAAATGACCCGGCCGCTCCAACCGGCCCTGGCTCTGCCCCGATCCCACCCCCAGGATCGTCGGCAGAGGAGTCCCCACTGGGCTCTTTTAAAAATGGTGCTGGGTCGGGAAATGACAGCGGAAGGGGTTCCCCCTCCGCCCCAGGAACCGGGGAACAAGGAGAGACCCGGCCATAGGAAATCCCCAGGCTCCCCAAGTGCTCCAGCTCCAAAGCAAGGGGCGAGGGTGGGTGTTCCTCCCCCTCCCCGCTGCCACCCCCCGGCCCAGCATCTACAGTGTCATAAAGATCATTCGTTTCATTTTCTGCCGGGTCGAGCAACTCCCGGGGGAAGTTGGGTATTGGCTGGGCGGGCTCAGGTTCGGCCTTTTCGGCCCCACCCGCCTCAGTCCCCGGGACGCCCGGCCCGGCGGCAATGCATTCCTCCGCGGTCCCCACGCCCCCCACGACAGGCAGATCTTCCACGCCATCCCCGGGAGGCAGAGGCTGGGCAGCCTCGACTGTCTCACCCTCCCCGGGGACAGACTCCTCCCGCCTACGGCGCTGCTTGGGGGCGCTGGTGGGGGACGCGGGACACGCGGCGGGCACCGACTCCTCCGCGGAGGGATGTTGTTCCCCCTCCGCCTCAACGGAGCGGCGCCTCCTTTTGTTGCTGGAGGTGCGCTGAGGCAGGGAGACCTCCATGTCTGCCGAGGCCTCCCGCTCCGCCCCCCCCTTTTCCTTTTCTTGCCCGCGCCCGGGCCCCTCTGCGGTGTTGTTCAAGGGCTCGGGCACGGGCTCAGGGCACCCCGCGCTCGCCGGTGGCTGGGTTGGGCCGAGCGCGGTGGTCAATCTTTCTGGCGCACTGAGGGGACCCGCCTCTAGATGTTTCTCCTTGTTCCGCGCCTTCTTTCCGTTCGGACGCTCTACCTCCCCCCCGCCGGAGGCCCTGAAAACAAAGGCCTCCGACGATGCCCGCGCACCTACGGCTCCCGGCACGCGGACGCAACTAGGGGGAGGGGTGGCGGCGGCGCCAGCCTTGGCCGCCTTCGGTGGTTTGGCGGCCTTGGAGGCGGTGCAGTTCTTACGAACATGCCCCACCTCCCTACAGGCATGGCACCGCACGCCGTCCGACGTCCAGAAGACGCGGTAGGCAGTCCCCTCGTGCACCACATTAAAACTACCCTCCGTCGTCTCCTCCCGCACCAGCCGGACAAAGAGCTGGCGGCGGAAGGAGAACACGTGGCGCAGGCTGTTCTCCCTGAGGCCGAGCGGTATGGGGTTGATCCCTGACCTTACATCCCCCAGTTGTTGTAGGTGATGGAGGAGGAACTCAGCGGGAACAAAGGGCGGGACGTTCGACACGATGACCCTCTGCGCGGTGGCCTCGAGAGGATCCACCGGTAGGAACGTCCGCCCACCGTGAGCCCCTTTTCGAGGGCCCGCTCGCTCCGAACCCAGGAAGAACACAGCCTTCCCAGACATCTTGGAGGCTGCGACAATGGCCGAGGGGCCGACTACCCCAGCCATCGCCCGCACGCACTCCTCGATGCTCATTGTGGGGTGAGTGTAGCTCTTGACCCCGTGTTTCCTGGTTATAAGTCTGAATGGTGGCAGGGCAGCGGGTGGCGCAGGAGGTGCCGTGGAAGCGGTTGCCACCTGCGCATATATCCTTGCTGGCCCTGCCACCGGCGTGGATGGGGTCGCCATCACGGGGTCCCTTTAAGGGCTACACCCACCCCAAAGTCACAGGCCTTAATGGTCTTTATTGGCCTCGTATATTGACTGAGCAGAGGAGCTCTTAACGAGGCACACCTCTCCCCTAGTTGGCAATTGGGGAGGGGCCTTGCTCCCTCTGCTCAGTTGTCTCAATTGTTTTTTATTTTATCAATTTGGGAGGAAAAGGGCTCTCAGAGAGAGAGGGGAGAAACAGAGAGTAACAGAGAAAGAGAGAGGGGGGTGGGAAGGGGGGGGAAACTGCGAGGGCAGGTCTCCCCTCGCAGCTGTGGGTGGGTGCAATCCCCAGATGGTAAAACACAAAATAGTCTTTGGGATGGTCTTCGGGTGAGGGGAGAAGATGTCTTCACCTGGGGCAGCTAGAGCCACCAGGCACACACTCCTAATGATGTTAAATAAGTGATAAATAAAATCTTCAGCCTGGTAGCTCCAGCTATCCCAGGCTAGGCAATTGCGGGGAGGGGGGGGGGTTCAATTGTGTGTGGGGCCTAGTTGTAAGCAAGGCCCCCACACACACTTCCACACACACACACCCCCCGCGATGTTCCGGCCCTCAGTGGTCTTCTTTCCTCCCCCCACCGATACAACAAAGTCTTTTTGGGAAATGCACCCACACCCACCTGTAGAAATGGTAGAGTCTCCCTCCTTCCTCCTTCCACACTGGATGTTGTTGTTGGTCTTTCCCCTCTCTCCAACTCTTTGTAGAAATGGTAAAAAGTTGTTGAAAGTTCTCTGCCTTCCTCCTCTCCCTCTGGGTGAAAGTTGGTGGTGAAGCCCCTTCCTTCCTTCTCTTCCTGGGCTGTTCTCAGGGCTCTCCAGGCAGGAGCAAAAGTTGGTAGCTGCTCCTCTCTCAGCAGCTCAGCTTCTACTGATCAGGACACGCCTCCACTGCTCCACAATTGGCCCTTGTGCATGAAACTCTTTTAGAGTTTATCTGTAAAACAAAACATTAAACCGTGCCACCCGAACTGGGTGACACACCAGACATTTACAAGGCCCTTTTTTTCCTTTTTTTGTTTTTTTTTGTGTTTTTCTTTTTTTGGGGTTTTTTTTGGGTACGAAAATCACAATTTTTCCCCAGTGCCCCCTATAAAGGGAAGGGGGACACTAAAAGCACCGGCAATTAAAACAAATTAAAATTTAAAACGTAAAATCAAATTAAAATTTGGTTGCCGGGCGTGATGATGCACTCCAGTCCCTCCGGTGCCCACCTCTCGCAGAAGGCCGCGAGCGTACCGGTGGACACCGCGTGCTCCATCTCCATGAAACTCTTTTGAGTTTACCTGAAAAAAAACATAAACATTAAACCGTGCCACCCGCCTGGGTGACACAGCAGACATTTTCAAGGCCCCTTTTCTTTCCCTTTTTTTGTGTTTTTTTTTTTGTTTTTCTTTTTTTTGGTTTTTTTTGGGGCGCTAAAATCAAATTTTTCCAAGTGCCCCCTATAAAAGGGGAGGGGGACACTAAAAGCACTGGCAATTAAAACAAATTAAACTTAAAAACGTAAAATCAAATTAAAATTTGGTTGCCGGGCGTGATGATGCACTTCAGTCCCTCCGGTGCCCACCTCTCGCGGAAGGCCGCGAGCGTACCGGTGGACACCACGTGCTCCATCTCCATGAATCCCAAAAAGTTAGTTTGCAGGTGCAGCAGGTAATCAGGAAGGCGAATGCAATGTTGTCCTTCATTGCGAGAGGGATGGAGTACAAAAGCAGGGAGGTCCTGCTGCAACTGTATAGGGTATTGGTAAGGCCGCACCTGGAGTACTGCGTGCAGTTTTGGTCACCTTACTTAAGGAAGGATATACTGGCTTTGGAGGGAGTACAGAGACGATTCACTAGGCTGATTCCGGAGATGAGGGGGTTACCTTATGATGATAGATTGAGTAGACTGGGTCTTTACTCGTTGGAGTTCAGAAGGATGACGGGTGATCTTATAGAAACATTTAAAATAATGAAAGGGATAGACAAGATAGAGCTGGAGAGGTTGTTTCCACTGGTCGGGGAGACTAGAACGAGGGGGCACAGCCTCAAAATACGAGGGAGCCAATTTAAAAGTGAGTTGAGAAGGAATTTCTTCTCCCAGAGGGTTGTGAATCTGTGGAATTCTCTGCCCAAGGAAGCAGTTGAGGCTAGCTCATTGAATGTATTCAAGTCACAGATAGATAGATTGTTAACCAATAAGGGAATTAAGGGTTACGGGGAGCGGGTGGGTAAGTGGAGCTGAGTCCACGGCCAGATCAGCCATGATCTTATTGAATGGCGGAGCAGGCTCGAGGGGCTAGATGGCCTACTCCTGTTCCGAATTCTTATGTTCTTATGTTCTTGTGAGATCTGTATGCCAGCAGCAGTCACGACAGGCGACCCTGCAGCGTGGTACCTTGGATTTTAAGCATGCCTTGTTTAATGATTTGCACTGCTCTCTCCACCTCGCCGTTGGAGGCCAGCTTGAACAGTGCCGTCTTGACGTGATTTATGCCGTGGTCAATTGTAAAGTCTTGGAATTCTGCGCTGGTGATGCACGGACCATTGTCACTGACTAATATGTCAGGGATTCAGTGCTTTGCAAACATGGTTGCGAGGCTCTCCACAGTGGTGGAGGTTGTGCTCGAGTTTAAAATGGTGCTTTCGATCCACTTTGAAAATGCATCTACAACTATGCGACCACAGTTTGGTAGGCCAGAGCCAGGGGCTCAGTGGAGCCTCCCTGGGGGCATTGCTGAGTTGCGCACAAATGGTGCACCTTCGGACGCAGAGCTCCAAGTCCACGTCAATACCAGGCCATCAGACGTGGGATCTGGCTATGGCATTCATGAGAACGATCCCCGGGTGCTCGCGGTGGAGCTCCCGGACAAATGCCTCTCTGCCTCGCAGAGGCATGACTACTTGGCTGCCCCACATCAGGCAGTCTGCTTGTAGTGATAATTCCTCGGGGCAGGCATCGCGAGCCTCTGCCCAGTCACCGGTTAGGACACATCTTTTTACTAAGGATAACGTGGGGTCGCTGGCCGTCCAGGCTCTGATTTGGCGAGCCGTCATGGGCGAACCTGTGGACTCAAAGGCATTGATTGCCATGACTATCTCACAGTCCTGTTCGTCAGACTATTCCGTGGTCGCCAGGGGTAGCCTGCTGAGCACGTCGGCACAGTTGTCTGTGCCTGGTCTGTGCCTTATGGTATAGTCGTAGGACGCCAGCATGAGTGCCCACCATTGAATTCGCGCCGAGGCGTTGGCGTTTATTGCCTTGATCTCGGATAGGAGGGACGTGAGGGGCTTGTGGTCGGTTTCTAATGCGAACTTGGCCCTGAAAAGGTATTGGTGCATCTTTTTGACACCATACACGCACGCGAGCGCCTCCTTCTCTACCATTCCGTACCCATGCTCCGCCCGCGAAAGTGACCTGGAGGCATAAGCTATGGGTTGTAATTTGCCCGCACTCTTGACATGTTGCAAAACGTACCCGACCCCATATGCTGACGCATCGCATGTGAGAACTAGCTTTTTACCAGGGTCAAAGAAAGTCAAAACACTGTTGGAACACAGAAGGTTGCGTGCCTTATTGAAGGCGCGTTCCTGGGCGTCCCCCCAAAACCAATCGCACCCCTTCCTGAGTAGCACATGGAGAGGCTCCAGCAGCGTGCTTAAGTTCTGCATAAAGTTCCCAAAGTAATTGAGTAGCCCGAGAAAGGCGCGCAGTTCTGAGACATTCCGGGGCTTGGGTGCCAGGCGAATTGCTTCTGTTTTGGACTCTGTTGGGTGGATTCCATCAGCGGCAATCCTTCTGCCCAAAAATTCAACCTCGGGTGCGAGAAACAGGCACTTGGATTTCTTGACTCGTAGGCCTACCCGATCCAATCGCTTTAGTACTTCCTCCAAATTATGGAGATGGGAGTCGGTGTCTCTGCCCGTGATAAGTATGTCGTCTTGAACTACAACTGTCCCCGGGATGGACTTGAGCAGACCCTCCATGTTGCGCTGGAATATGGCAGCTGCCGACCTGATGCCAAATGGGCATCGATTGTACATGAAAAGGCCTCGATGTGTGTTGATGGTGATGAGTAGCTTGGATTCCTCGGTCAATTCTTGCGTCATATACGCAGATGTGAGGTCTAATTTTGAGAAAGGTTTACCTCCAGCCAATGTGGCAAATACGTCCTCCGCTCTGGGCAGCAGGTACTGGTCCTGTAGGGAGACTCTGTTTATGGTAGATTTGTAGTCCCCACAGATTCGTATGGATCCATCAGGCTTCATGACTGGGACGATGGGACTTGCCCAGTCGCTAAATTCCACAGGTGATATAATGCCTTCCCGCAGAAGCCTGAGTAGTTCGTGTTCAATCTTTTCCCTCATCACATAGGGTACAGCTCTGGCCTTGTGATGGACCGGTCTAGCATCCTGTGTGATGTAGATTTTGACTTTGGCCCCTTTGAAAGTGCCCACACCTGGCTGAAAGAGATGTTCAAATCGCTTTATAACTGTTGAGCAGGAAGTCCGTTCATCTAATGACATGGCATGGACATCATCCCATTTCCAGTTTAGTTTTGCCAGCCAGCTTCTCCCCAGCAGTGCTGGGGGGTCTCCGGGGATAATCCACAGGGGAAGTCGGTTCACTGTCCTTTTGTGTGTGACAGAGAGCATGGCGCTGCCGAGGACTGGTACGATTTCTTTGGTATAGGTCCTTAGTTTGGTGTCGACCCTTGTGAGTTTTGATCTATCTCTTTTATGCGGCCACAGTTGTTCAAATTGTTGAGCATCCATGAGAGATTGACTCGCTCCCGTATCCAGCTCCATGTTGACAGATATCCCGTTGAATGGGACCCTCATCATTATAGGAGGCGTCCTGTCGTAGGAGCAGCGGCCATTGATCATGTTGACCCGCTGTACATCGGTGTCCCGGGTACTGTCCCCACCATCTTCTGGTCCGCTTTCCGACCCATCCGATTCGTATACCAGCCGAGCTGCCATTTTTTTGCACATGCAGGCCAAATGCCCTGTATATTCACAGTTCCTGCAAACAGCCTGCTGAAATCGACATTCCCTTGATGAGTGCCCACCCCCACACCTCCAGCACAGACTGCTTGCAAAGAATGAGCTGCGTCTGGCTGATCTCTCTTGAGCTTCTCTCAGTTTGTAGTTGATTGCTCGCATTGTGGGTTGATGAGGTGTGAACGGCTGTTCCTGTGGCCCTTGATGGCTTCTGTTGCCACTGCTTGCTGTCGAGAGCCTGTTCTGCTTGTTCTGCCGGTTTTGTCTGTGTGTGGGGGTAGCAGCTTGTTTAGTGCTGTGAACTTCTTGTTCCAATATTTCGTTTGTTGTCGTACCTGCATTGTAAATCAACCTCGTTTCTTCTTCCCCTACCAAGAATGTCTGTGCAACCAGTGCTGCTGCCTCTAAGGTCAGGTTCTTGGTCTCTGAGCTTTCGGAATATGCCTGCATGGCCTATTCCTTCAATTAAAAAGTCTCTCAGCATTTCTCTCCTCAGTTCATCGGAGAACTCACATAAACTAGCCAACCTCCGAAGTTCCGCCACAAAGTCGGGTATGCTCTGGCCCACGCAGCATTTGTAGTTGTAGAACCTGTGTCTGGCCACATGTAGGCTGCTCCCTGGCTTCAGGTGGTCTTTTACCAGTGTGCACAATTCTTCAAATGACTTGCTTGCTGGTTTCTCGGGTGCCAACAGATCCTTCATTAGAGCGTATGTTTTTGAGCCACAGCTGGTCAAGAGATGGGCTCTTCTCTTGTCTGCCTTATCATCACCTAACCAGTCTTTGGTTACAAAGCTTTGATGGAGCCTTTCTATAAAGTCCTCCCAATTGTCTCCCGCATTGTACTTTTCATCTGATTCTTTGTTCACCATTCTGTGGATTCTGTAATCCCGTAACTCGTCGCCACTGTAAAGTCCTGTCCCCTCAGTACAGATTCACACAAGGCATGTAGTGAAGTCAAGGTCACTCTGGACTTGCACCTTTATTTCACAGTTCTCGAATGCTGCACTTGCCCGAGACCTGTGCTTATATATCTGTCTCTTGCAAGTGCACCCCCGGTGGTAAGGTATGCTGGTAGTTACAGGTCGTATCTTATTACAGTCATGTATAGCATGTTGGGATACAGTTATGTATAATAATGTAAGATACATGACAGCTCGCAAGGCCAGCATTTATTGCCCATCCCTAATTTTCCTTGAGAAGATGGTGGTGAGCTACCTTCTTGAACTGCTGCAGTTCCTATGGTAAAGGTACTCCCATAGTGCTGTTAAGGAGGATACGCAAGGATTTTGACCCAGCACCGATGAAGGAACAGTGATATAGGGAAGGGAACTTGGAGCTCCCATGCACCTGCTGCCCTTGTACTTCTAGGTGGTACAGGTCGCGGGGTTTGGGAGGTGCTGCCAAAGAAGCCATGACAAATTGCTGTAGTCTATCTTGTAGATGGTACACACTGCAGCCATGGTGCACCAGTGGTGGAGGGAGTGAATATATAAGGAGGTGAATGGGGTGCCAATCAAGCAGGCTGCTTTGTGCTGGATGGTGTCGAGCTTCTTGAATGTTGTTGGAGTTGCACTGATCCAGGCAAGTGGAGAGTATTCCATCACATGCCTGATTTGTGCCTTGTAGATGGTGGAAAGACTTTGGGGAGTCAGGAGTTCTAATCCCTATTCTGCCAGCTAGTGTGCAAGTATTCCTAAACTACCAAAGAAAAAAAAATCTCCACTACTGCACTGGCAAAAAGAATCAGATATTCACCTGTGTCCCACTGAGATTGGATACAGGCACCAAAAATAACAACCATTTGCACTAACATGGTGGTCTAGACCTTATGCTGACAATGGCGTCCACAAGTGCACACTTCTGATGCATGCCGCGCCAGATGCCATACTGGTTAGGACGGTAAGGCGGGCATTAGGATACTGTTCTAGAACTATGTTGAGAGGGCAGATCGTGATGTGCAATGCTGAGTTGAGGCCAGCATTGCCATTTTCATCATCAATGCTGGAGCTAACATCCTGGCTTAACCTCGCACAGCTGAACATGCTTTCAGCAGCAGCAAGAACCTCCTACCAGCAATATTTAAAGGGATCAGCAACCACTCTAAGGTTATTTGCTGATTCATTTCTACTGGTTCTGTGGAAGTTTGTGGAAGAGTAGAGAGTTTTTCAGAGTTGTTTAAAGTTGGTGAGGTGACAGAAAGTGGTGCTGCAAGTGGAGAAGGCCTTAGTTCTGACTTCAAGGGTTCTGGTCAGACCACTTGCTCCCAGTCATGCATGCTGTAGATGCCAGCCCTCTTGGCCTGCAGCATGACAGGGAGATGGAGCAGAGGCAGCAAAGAGGACAAGCTGCTCACAGAGGGGGAGGAGGTGGGGGAGAAGGGCCCTCAGCAGTCTCACCCACCAAGGTAAGATCTTCCATGAGCAATTCTCTTACCTCAGACTGAGCCAGGAGCAGTGTGTGAGGCATCTGCACTTTACGAAGGAGGGGCTCACGGAACTCTGCCATCTCTTGCAACCAGAGCTGGAGCCTCAGACCAGGGCAAAGACAGCACTGTCAGTGGCTGTGAAGGTGACGGTGGCCCTGAATTTCCTTGCATGGGATCCTTCCAGGCTGGGGCAAGCGACATCTGTAACATCGCACAGTTCGCTGCCCACTGCTTCATAAGAGAGGTGACAGACACTCTTTATGACAGAAGAGAGGAGTTTATTAACTTCTCTCTGAACAGAGAGAAACATAGAAACATAGAAACATAGAAAATAGGTGCAGGAGTAGGCCATTCGACCCTTCGAGCCTGCACCGCCATTCAATAAGATCATGGCTGATCATTCCCTCAGTACCCCTTTCCTGCTTTCTCTCCATACCCCTTGATCCCCTTAGCCGTAAGGGCCATATCTAACTCCCTCTTGAATACATCCAATGAACTGGCATCAACAATTCTCTGTGGCAGGGAATTCCATAGGTTAACAACTCTCTGAGTGAAGAAGTTTCTCCTCATCTCAGTCCTAAATGGCTTACCTCTTATCTTAAGACTATGTCCCCTGGTTCTGGACTTCCCCAACATCGGGAACATTCTTCCTGCATCTAACCTGTCCAGTCCCGTCAGAATCTTATATGTTTCTATGAGATCCCCTCTCATCCTTCTAAACTCCAGTGAATAAAGGCCCAGATGATCCAGTCTCTCCTCATATGACAGCCCAGCCATCCCTGGAATCAGTCTGGTGAATCTTCGCTGCATTCCCTCAATAGCAAGAACGTCCTTCCTCAGATTAGGAGACCAAAACTGAACACAATATTTCACGTGAGGCCTCACTAAGGCCCTGTACAACTGCAGTAAGACCTCCCTGCTCCTATACTCAAATCCCCGAGCTATGAAAGCCAACATACCATTTGCCTTCTTCACCGCCTGCTGTACCTGCATGCCCACTTTCAGTGACTGATGAACCATTACACCCAGGTCTCATTGCACCTCCCCTTTTCCTAATCTGCCGCCATCCAGATAATATTCTGCCTTCATTTTTTTGCCCCCAAAATGGATAACCTCACATTTATCCACATTATACTGCATCTGCCATGCATTTGTCCACTCACCTAACCTGTCCAAGTCACCCTGCAGCCTTTTAGCGTGCTCCTCACAGCTCACACCGCCACCCAGCTTAGTGTCATCCACAAACTTGGAGATATTACACTCAATTCCTTCATCTAAATCATTAATGTATATTGTAAAGAGCTGAGGTCCCAGCACTGAGCCCTGCGGCACTCCACTCGCCACTGCCTGCCATTCTGAAAAGGACCCGTTTATCGCGACTCTCTGCTTCCTGTCTGCCAACCAGTTCTCTATCCACTTCAGTACATTACCCCCAATACCATGCGCTTTGATTTTGCACACCAATCTCTTGTGCGGGACCTTGTCAAAAACCTTTTGAAAGTCCAAATACACCACATCCACTGGTTCTCCCTTGTCCACTCTGCTAGTTACATCCTCAAAAAATTCCAGAAGATTCGTCAAGCATGATTTCCCTTTCATAAATCCATGCTGACTTGGTCCAATCCTGTCACTGCTTTCTAAATGCGCTGCTATTTCATCCTTAATGATTGATTCCAACATTTTCCCCACTACTGATGTCAGGCTAACCGGTCTATAATTACCCGTTTTCTCTCTCCCTCCTTTTTTAAAAAGTGGTGTTACATTAGCTACCCTCCAGTCCATAGGAACTGATCCAGAGTCAATAGGCTGTTGGAAAATGATCACCAATGCATCCACTATTTCTAGGGCCACTTCCTTAAGTACTCTGGGATGCAGACTATCAGGCCCCGGGGATTTAACGGCCTTCAATCCCATCAATTTCCCAAACACAATTTCCCGCCTGATAAGGATATCCTTCAGTTCCTCTTTCTCACTAGACCTACTGTCCCCTCGTACATTCGGTAGGTTATTTGTGTCTTCCATCGTGAAGACAGAACTGAAGTATTTGTTCAATTGGTCTGCCATTTCTTTGTTCCCCATTAGAAATTCACCTGAATTCGACAGCAAGGGACCTACGTTTGCCTTCACTAATCTTTTTCTCTTCACATATCTATAGAAGCTTTTGCAGTCAGTTTTTATGTTCCCTGCAAGCTTCCTTTCATACTCTATTTTCCCCCTCTTAATTAAACCCTTAGTCTTCCTCTGTTGAATTCTAAATTTCTCCCAGTCCTCAGGTTTGTTGCTTTTTCTAGCCAAATTATATGCCTCTTCCTTGGCTTTACCACTATCCTTGATTTCCCTTGTTAACCATGGTTGAGCCACCTTCCCCGTTTTATTTTTACTCCAGACAGGGATGTACAATTGCTGAAGTTCATCCATGTGATCTTTAAATGTTTGCCATTGCTTATCCACCGTCACCCCTTTAAGTATCCTTTGCCAGTCTATTCTAGCCAATTCACGCCTCATACCGTCAAAGTTATCTTTCCTTAAGTTCAGGACCCTAATTTCCAAATTAACTGTGTCACTCTCCATCTTAATAAAGAATTCTACCATGGTATGGTCACTCTTCCCCAGAGGGCCTCGTACAACAAGATTGCTAATTAGTCCTTTCTCATTACACATCACCAGTCTAGGATGGCCAGCTCTCTATTTGGTTCCTCGACATATTGGTCTAGAAAACCATCCCTAATACACTCCAGGAAATCCTCCTCCACCGCATTGTTACCAGTTTGGTTAGCCCAATCAATATGTAACTAAAGTCGCCCATGATAAGGGTTACGGGGAGCGGGCGGGTCAGTGGAGCTGAGTCCACAGCCAGATCAGCCATGGTCTTGTTGAATGGCGGAGCAGGCTCGAGGGGCTAGATGGCCTACTCCTGTTCCTAATTCTTATGTTCTTATGTTCTTATGTGAATGCAGCAGTCATGATGCCTTTATTCTGGGCCAGTTCAATGTTCCCTCAGTCTTTGAGCCAACATGACAAACCAGAGGCTAGCTACTGGTCGACAAGGGCTTTCCACTGACCACCTGACTCATGACTCTGGTGTGCAACCCACGCACACGTGGGCAGTATGCATATAGTGAAAGTTGCATGCTGCCATTAGCAGATCATTGACATCCTTAAACAATGCTTCCGCTACCTGGACGCTCTGGGGAGTCCTGTAATACTCATCAGAGTGTGTCTCAAGATTTGTCGTGGTCTGCTGCATGCTCCATAACCTCGTCATCATGAGCGCACAGCCTTAGCCACCAGGTATACAGCGACCAGCTGAGAGGAGGAGGATGAGGCGGATGAGGAGGAAGTGGAAGAGGAGGAAGCAGAAGGAAGGAGACAACCCAGACAGCCCCTTTCTGCCCGGGCGGTCCGGGATCAACTCATCCGACTGCAGTTCTAGTGATGCAGCCCCAATTCACCATTCAACAATAGTTCGTCCCTCTGTTACTGACCATCACAGCATCCTCTTGGACACAATGCTGAAGTAAAAGCCATCACAAAACATTCCAAACCAATTTTATACTTCAATCCATCCAATATTACATAACAAAGTCAACTAATCACCGTTGTGCATTCCCTTACTGCCTGTCTTCTGTGTGCCTTTGCCTGTCCCAGTGCTCCTACACAATGCTACCCCAGTGGCTGCAGCATGGCTGGAGAAAGGCTGTTGACTTTCAGTGGGGGAGACTGCAGATGGCCTTGCAGGACTGCACCACCTCGGCATGGGCGGCAGTAGTCTGGGCTGACAGGCAATAGCAAAGGTACTGGCGGAGTAGTAGGAGGACAAATGCTGTTATCCTGAGGACAGCAGGATCGTACTGCATGGAGCCACTGCCACATCGCTGGGGGCAATGTCTCAGCATTCCTAGTAATCTGTTGGAGGACAGATTGCTGGACTGCTGTGACATCCTGAAAGCCCCTTACCACACTAGTAAACACAGCCACAATGGCAGCAGTTTGAGCTTGCGTGGCAGCAAGCTGAACCGGCATGAGAGCAGTCTGCAAGTTTTCACTGCAGCACTCAGACGTTGAATGGCTTCTGCTTCTGCTGAAATGGAAGCTGAGACATTGACCATCAGATGCTGCATCATAGTTGGGTCTACAAGTGGGCTAATGGTGTTGCCCATCACTTCCATGCTGGAAATCATGTGCTCCAAGCTCTGCTCAAAGCTCTGTGCAATGCTGGTGCCGGACTCCTCCATTCTCTTTGACATTGCGCTCAGGCTTTCTGGCAGGCCTGTGGATGCACCAAGCATTTTGTTGTGCATACCCATCAGTGTTCTTCTGTAGGCTGGTCCATCGACGTCCTCATCTGAGTCCTCCGCTGCAGAACTTGTGTGCAACCTCGCCTTCCGGGAAGCTGGCACATGTGCTACCCTTTCCCCCCCTGCCCTGACTGCAGGGCACTCCTGCCCAGTGGCTCATCACGTGTAGATCCCGCTGCTAACCTATCCTCTAAACTACGCAGTGTGTCAGTATCTGAGGTGGTGGCGGTGAGTGAGAAATCGAGAGACGGTGCTGTATCTTCATCATCAGGGTCTTAGTGCTCATCAATTTATTGCTCCATCAACAGTGCCTGGTCAGTTGGCAGTTCTTGGCTATCTGAAAGGAGAAAGGCACAAGGGTTGTGGTGAGGGTGGGTCAGGAAGAAACAAGAGGTGCATGCTTATACCATGTGCAGCTTGTAAATCAGAAGAGATTGTGGGATGAAGGGGAAGTGAGATTTGAGAAGGAGGATTACCTATACTGGCATCTTGTATTCATTCAGCCCTGCTGCTAGCCAACAGCTCAGTGATGTCCCTCCCTAGAATGACCAGCACCGTGTACTTCGTGGGCGTCAGGTTATGCAGCTGCGCCTGCTCCCCACCAGTTAGATCCTGCTTGGGCTGGTTGTGAGCCAACTTGTCCTGCAAGAGAAAGGGCAGTGTGTCAGTGAATGTGGCGCAATGTGTTTGGATGATATGCCTGTCATGGTTCAAAAGTAGACAGTGTGTGCACGCTGTGAGATGTGGGTGTGAGGCTTGCAGCAGTGGTAAGTGTGTGCGGGTGAGGTAAAGCTATGAATGTTTGGTAGAGATTGTTAGTAGGTGAGTGATGGGGGTGTGGTGCATTGACCTTGACCATTCAAGTGAGGTCATTAAACTTCTTTCTGCACTGCTTCCAGGTCCTTGGGGGATATACTGTTGGCATTCACCACAATGGCTGAATGCACCCATTGATGGAGGGTCTCCTGGCTCCCTGTGGAAACAGGACCTCGCTCCTCCTCTCCACCTCCTACACCAAGGCCTCCAATGGTGCATTGGAGAACCTTGGAGCATGCTCTCTTCCCCGTTGTGACATCATTGTTTTTTTTTCTGCCTCTCACTCTCTTCCCCAGCCAGTTGAAGTCAGTTGAGTACGGCTCTCATCAAATTCACAAATGACATCTTTTGTGACTGTGACAAAGACAAACTATCGCTCCTCGTCCTTTTGACTTATCTGCAGCCTTTGACACAGTTGACCACTCTATCCTTCTCCAATGCCTCTCCACCGTCATCCAGCTGGGTGGGACTGCACTCGCCTGGTTCCATTCTTATCTATCTAATCGTAACCAGAGAATCACCTGCAACAGTTTCTCTTTCCGCCCCCGCATCGTTACCTCTGGTATCCCCAAAGGATCTATCCTTGGCCCCCTCCGATTTCACACCTACCACCTCCATAACATTGCCCGTCTCCGCCCTTGCTTCAGCTCATCTGTCATCCATGCTTTTGTTACCTCTAGACTTGATTATTCCAATGCACTCCCAAATGTGGTCTCCCACTTTCTACCTAACGCAAGCTAGAGATGATCCAAAACTCGGCTGCCTGTGTCCTAGCTTGCTACCAAGGTCCCCTCACCCATCACCCCTGTGCTTGCTGACCTTCTCATCCTTGTTTTCAAATTCCTCCATGGCCTCGACCCTCCCTATCTCTGTAATCTCCCCCAACCCCACAAGATGTCTATGCTCCTCTAATTCTGCCTTCTTGAACATCCCTGATTATAACGGCTCAACTATTGGTGGCTTGGGACGTTTCACTGCATTAAAGGTGCTATATAAATACAAGTTGTTGTTGTTAAATGACCTGCTGCAGGCAGAATGCCTTGAAGAATTGCAAGCCAGCTTTAATTGCTGCTGGCCTTGAACAAACTCGGGACCCTGCTGATTGTTCAGCCAATCAACAACACGTTCATCGTTAGGCTGAATGCCACAATTATGTTAATCAGCAGGCTGCACAAAGTTAGCGTGCTGCCTGCAATACTTTGAACGGTCACGGATGTTCACGCATCATAATCCACGCTCCCGTTTTCGGGGTGGATGTATTTATTTTTAGCCCAACAGCTCTGTCAGAAGGTTGTGAGTTCAAATCCCACTCCAGGATCTTGAGCACATAAATCTGGGCTGACAGTGGTCGCAAACGTGGATAACAGTCAGGAGCCTGGACTCCGCAGGGACTTGTGGAACTATATTCTTGGCAGACTTGTCAAATGTTTCAGGAGAAAAGGAGAGGAAAGGGGGGGCGAGAGTGGGGGAACAAAGGAAAATAACAAACAGCTATAAGAAGGTAAAGGATGCCATGTGTAAACAGAGAGTGTTTTACGTAACGAGATATTAACTTAACCTTCAATTAATTTCTCATGTTACTTGCACAGCCAGAAGGTAATCTGGCACACACTTCTGTATCCTCATTTAAAATTCACTTAACCTATTTCATTTATATCATTTTAAAAAACCACAGATTAAGAATAACCAGAAGCTGAAGGCTATAAATATCAGTGGATGGGAACAATGATCTGAAAGTCAAATGGTGTTGCCTTTCGGAATGATGATAAAACATTGACGTCAAATAATCAGTCCATGAACTTTAATTAATAAAAATATACTACTCCATGTGCTTCAGGTTGTTTTGAAGGAAAATCCTTTTTATTTCTCATAGATACTAACAGGTTATTTATGACAGTTACACTTTGAAGAGCCATCTCAGTATTTTGGTATAATAGTGATTCCCCCACCTCATATAAACAACAAATCACTTGGAAAGAGACTGGAACAAACAACCAACCCTTGACCCCACTATCCTTGCAAATGACCACCCCATCTCTAAACTACCTTTCTTCTCAAAGTCCTTGAACATGTTGTCGTCTCCCAACTCTGTGCCCATTTTTCCCGGGACTCTATATTTGAATCCCTTCAATCAGAATTCCGCCCCTGCCATAGTACAAAAACAGCTCTTATCAAAGTCACAAATAACATCCTATGTGACTGTGACAATGTTAAGCTATCCATCCTCGTATTTCTTGACCTGTCTGGAACCTTTGACATGGTTGGCCACTCCATCCTCCTCCAATTCTTCTGCACCGTCATCCAGCTGAATAGGACTGCACTCGCCTGGTTCCATTCTTATCTATCCAGTCTGTTAGCAGATTTCTTAGTAGTTATCATTGCAACAAAGGGTTGTTAGTCCAGCAACAATAACCCCACCTATGATTCATGCATGAGTGTTTTTTCTAATAACAGGCTTTATTATATTGACTAATGACAGTATTCAATTTTATATAACTGTTCTACAGTATTATATTACTTCACAAGATGACATGCAAATAATACGACCTGGTTTTCCAGATCCAAAGCTATTCTCCTCTCGGCTGCCTGCGTGGCTGTGGATTTCTGCCTTCCCATGAGATGTTCATCTGACTAATCGAAGAAATATGTCCCATTCTTATACTATTGGGCTAGCTTGAGCTATATCTGGCCATAGCATAGAAAAGCGCAAATCCTGCATATTTTTAGGTGTTTACCCATCTTATAATCTATCCAGCCATTGCCTCGGTGCTATAAGCTTTGTTTATAGTACAGTAAGTGCGTAACCTATCTCTTATTGTGGGATGTGTTATCTCTCTTTTCCCCAAATTTCTCTTTCTCCCATATTACTATAATAATACAAAGCTAAGCGAAAGGATGCTGGAATAGTTTGGCTAACTAAATCATTGTAAACCATTCTAACACAGTCGTAGCCAGAGAATCACTTGCAATGGCTTCTCTTTCCGTCCCCACATCGCTACCTCTGGTGTCGCCCAAGGATCTATCCTTGGCCTCCTCCTATTTCTTATCTACATGCTGCCCCTCGGCAACATCATCTGAAAACAGCGTCAGTTTCCACATGTATGCTGATGACACCCAACTCTACCTCACCACCGCCTCTTTCAACCCCTCCACTGTCTCACACTGCTTGTCTGATATCCAGTACTAGATGAGCAGAAATTTCCTCCAACTAAATATTGCAAAGACTGAAGCCATGGTACCCACCACAAACTTTATTCCCTAGCCACCAACTCCATCCCTCTCCTTCGCATCTGTCTGAGACTGAACCAGACTGCTCATAACCTTGGCGTCGTAGTTAACCCCGAGATGAGCTACCAATCACATATCCGCGCTATCGCTAAAACCACCTATTTTCACCTCCATAACATTGCCCGATTCCACCACTGCCTCAGCTCATCTGCAACTGAAACCCTCAACCATGCTTTTGTTACCTCTGGACTTGATTATTCCAATGCACTCCTGACTAGCTTCCCACGTTCCACCCTACGTAAACTTGAGGTCATCCAAAACTCAGCAGCCCGTGCCCTAAGTCTCGTTCACCCATCACCCCTGTGCTCGCTGATGAACATTGGCTCCCAGTTAAGCAACATCTCGATTTTAAAGCCTAGTTTTCAAATCCCTACATGATCTCATCTCTCCATATGTCTGTAATCTCCTCCAGCGCCCCCGCCCTCCGAGATAGCTGCAATCCTCTAATTCTGGCACACTGACCATCCCCAATTTTAATCACACCACCATTAGTAGCCTTGCCTTCAGCTGCCTTGGCCCTATGCTCTGGAATTCCCTTCCTAAACCTCGCCGCCTCTCCACCTTTCTTTCCTCCTTTAAGATGATGGTGAAAAACTACCACTTTGACTAAGCTTTTGTTCATATGCCCTAACATCACCTTATCTGATTCGGTGCCAAATTTTGCTTGTTAACACTCCTGTGAAACACCTCGGGTCGTTTTACTACATTAAAGGCACTGTATAAATTCAAGATGTTGTTACTGTTGTTGTTGATTGCAAGGAATGTTTTATTATCTGGTTAAGAAGCTCTATTGAACACCACTGTATACATCCTCCCATTTGGAAAAACAGCCGTTCACCATTACTCTCTGCTTTCTGTCCCTTACCCAATTTTGTATCCACACTGTCACTGTACTTTTAATCCCATAGGATTTAATTTTGTTTTTGAAAGTCCATATACACATCAACTGCACTACCCTCATCAGCCCTCTCTGTTATTTTATCAAAGAATTCAATCAGGTTAGTCAAACACTATTTGCCTTTAACAAATTCGTGCTGACTTTCATTAATTAGCCCATACTTTTACAAGTGCCACTTAATTTTGTCCCGGATTATTGTCTCTGAAAGTTTCCCCACCACTGACATTAGGCTGAATGGCCTGCAGTTGCCGGGTTTATCCCTCTCCCCTTTTTTGAACAGAGGTGTAACATTCGCAATCAGCCAGTCCTCTGGCACCAGCCCCACATCTAAGGAGGATTGGAAGATTGTGGCCAGAGCCTCCGCAATTTCCACCCTTACTTCCCTCAGTAATCAAGGATGCATCTCATCTGGACGGGGTGACTTTTCTACTTTGAGGACTCCCAACCTTTTAAGTACCTCCTCTTTATCTATTTTAATCCTATCCAATATCACTACTATCTCCTCCGTTACTGTAACATTGGCAGCATCCTCTTCTCTAGTAAAGCAGATGCAAAGTACTAATTTAGTACCTCAGCCATGTCCTCTACCTCCACAAGAAGACTTACTTTTTAGTCCCTAATTGGCCCCATCTTTCCTTTCACTACCCTTTTACTATTTATATATTTATAAAATACTTCTGGGGTTCCCTTTCATATTAGCCTCTAATCTATTCTCATACTCTCTCTGTGCCCCTCTTATTCCCTTTCTTAGATCTCCTCTGTACTTTTTATATTCAGTTTGGTTCACTACTGTATTATCAACCTTATATTTGCCATACACCCTCTTTTTCTGTTTCATTTTTTTTAGTCATCCAGGGAGCTCTTGCTTTGGACACACTTCCTTTCCTCCTCGTGGTAATGTGTCTATTCTGTACCCGAACCATCTCGTCTTTGAAGGCCTCAACAACAAAAACAACAACTTGTATTGATATAGCACCTTTAACGTAGTGAAACATCCCAAGGCGCTTCACAGGAGCATTATGAGATAAAAAAATTTACACCGAGCCGCACAAGTAGAAATCAGCACAGATGACCAAAAGCTTGGTCAAAGAGGTATGCTTTAAGGAGAATCTTGAAGGAGGAAAGAGAGTTAAAGAGGCAGAGAAGTTTAGGCAGGGAGTTCCAGAGCTCAGAGCTTAGGGCTTAGGCAACAGAAGGCATGGTCACCAAAGGTTGAGCGATTATAATCAGGAATGCTCAAGAGGGCAGAATTGTTCAATTACTCCTTTGCCTTCCAATTTTGGATCCCAATCCACCTGGGCCAGATCTTTTATAAATTACTGAAGAGTTCTGCTTCAATTAAGTATTTTCATGCTTGATTGGTCCTTGTTCTTTTCCTTAACTTTTCTAAACTGATGATATTATGATCACTGTTCCACAAATGCTCCGGACTGAAACATGCACCACATTCTTACCACTGAGTTAAAAGATATGTGTTCAAACCCCATTCCTGGACTTGAACCCATATTCTAGTGTCATACTGAAATAGTGCTGCTTTGTCGGAGCTGTGGGGCTGATTTCTCCTCCGTAATCGTACTTCAAATGGGATGAGATAGCAGTGGAGATTGAGACCAAACCTGGCGGTAAGGCTCACCATCACCTCATCACCCCAATCTCAATTTCCTTCCCCCACCTCTTCCCCCCCGCACCCCAAACGTGACCACCACTGGGTGCTGCTTCACAACGCAGTAGAAATGCTGGTAGGTGGGTGGGGCCCTAGGTGCTGGCTCATTTCCCTCTGAGTTGTCCATTTCATCTGATTTACCCATTTTTCTTTTATTTGGCTACTTCATTTATCTACATAATGACTACACCAAAAAAGTAATTAATTGCATGTGAAGTGTTTGGGACCTTTGGAAGGTGTGATAAAATGCAATATTTTTATATTTTCAGGCTTAACTCAAACGATTGCAAAAATTAATTGTACCAGAATTATTAACTATATCATAATGAAGTTCCGTTTTAATGTTATATTCTGTTTCACTAATAAACAATAAATCAAAAAGATGTTTTACAATTTATTTTGTTTTCTGTTGCGAGGCTGCTAGGACTGACAGGTTCAGCAGGCGGTGAAGAAGGCAAATGGTATGTTAGCCTTCATAGCTAGGGGATTTGAGTATAGGAGCAGGGAGGTCTTACTGCAGTTGTACAGGGCCTTAGTGAGGCCTCACCTGGAATATTGTGTTCAGTTTTGGTCTCCTAATCTGAGGAAGGACGTTCTTGCTATTGAGGAAGTGCAGCGAAGGTTCACCAGACTGATTCCCGGGATGGCAGGACTGACATATGAGGAGAGACTGGATCGACTGGGCCTGTATTCACTGGAGTTTAGAAGGATGAGAGGGGATCTCATAGAAACATATAAAATTCTGACGGGACTGGACAGATTAGATGCAGGAAGAATGTTCCCAATGTTGAGGAAGTCCAGAACCAGGGGACATAGTCTAAGGATAAGGGGTAAGCCATTTAGGACTGAGTTGAGGAGAAACTTCTTCACTCAGAGAGTTGTGAACCTGTGGAATTCCCTACCGCAGAGAGTTGTTGATGCCAGTTCATTGGATATATTCAAGAGGGAGTTAGATATGGCCCTTATGGCTAAAGGGATCAAGGGGTATGGAGAGAAAGCAGGAAAGGGGTACTGAGGTGAATGATCAGCCATGATCCCATTGAATGGTGATGCAGGCTCGAAGGGCCGAATGGCCTACTCTTGCACCTATTTTCTATGTCTATGTTCTATGTCTATGTCTATGACAGTGTGCTTATCATCGTAAGTTTTTTTTCTAAGTTTGATGCAAATGATTTGGACGTAAAAGTAATTTCAACTGGTTTGATTTTGGAACACTGATGGCATCAATTAATAGTTTTTTTGAGTGGGACTGCGAACAACCTTTGCATAATATAATTATATTTCACACTGTTACTAAGTATCAATCTCTTCTGTGAAAGTTATGCTAAAAAAAGCAGGGAAGAAGATTAATTAAACTACATAACACAAGTGTCCCAACACTTTAACGAAAGTACGCATGTTAAAAGGTGTCAGAAAAAACTCATGAAAATGAACACCCCCACACGCCCATAATTCTTTCTCAGCACACACACCATCATATTGACCTCTTTGATGACTTTAATATCACGCAGCAGATTTTGCGGTGGGTATGATGGCATACTCTGAGAGCACACAGTCATACTGCCTTTGAAATTGATCACAAGTTCTGGATTTACAGAGAAACATAGAAACATAGAAAATAGGTGCAGGAGCAGGCCATTCAGCCCTTCTAGCCTGCACCGCCATTCAATGAGTTCATGGCTGAACATGAAACTTCAGTACCCCCTTCCTGCTTTCTCACCATAACCCTTGATCCCCCGAGTAGTAAGGACTTCATCTAACTCCCTTTTGAATATATTTAGTGAATTGGCCTCAACTACTTTCTGTGGTAGAGAATTCCACAGGTTCACCACTCTCTGGGTGAAGAGGTTTCTCCTCATCTCGGTCCTAAATGGCTTACCCCTTATCCTCAGACTGTGACCCCTGGTTCTGGACTTCCCTAACATTGGGAACATTCTTCCTGCATCTAACCTGTCTAAACCCGTCAGAATTTCAAACGTTTCTATGAGGTCCCCTCTCATTCTTCTGAACTCCAGTGAATACAAGCCCAGTTGATCCAGTCTTTCTTGATAGGTCAGTCCCGCCATCCCGGGAATCAGTCTGGTGAACCTTCGCTGCACTCCCTCAATAGCAAGAATGTCCTTCCTCAAGTTAGGAGACCAAAACTGTACACAATACTCCAGGTGTGGCCTCACCAAGGCCCTGTACAACTGTAGCAACACCTCCCTGCCCCTGTATTCAAATCCCCTCGCCATGAAGGCCAACATGCCATTTGCTTTCTTAACCGCCTGCTGTACCTGCATGCTAACCTTCAATGACTGATGTACCATGACACCCAGGTCTCGTTGCACCTTCCCTTTTCCTAATCTGTCACCATTCAGATAATAGTCTGTCTCTCTGTTTTTACCACCAAAGTGGATAACCTCACATTTATCCACATTATACTTCATCTGCCATGCATTTGCCCACTCACCTAACCTATCCAAGTCACTCTGCAGCCTAATAGCATCCTCCTCGCAGCTCACAATGCCACCCAACTTAGTGTCATCTGCAAATTTGGAGATACTGCATTTAATCCCCTCGTCTAAATCATTAATGTACAATGTAAACAGCTGGGGCCCCAGCACAGAACCTTGCGGCACCCCACTAGTCACTGCCTGCCATTCTGAAAAGTACCCGTTTACTCCTACTCTTTGCTTCCTGTCTGACAACCAGTTCTCAATCCACGTCAGCACACTACCCCCAATCCCATGTGCTTCAACTTTGCACATTAATCTCTTGTGTGGGACCTTGTCGAAAGCCTTCTGAAAGTCCAAATATACCACATCAACTGGTTCTCCTTTGTCCACTTTACTGGAAACATCCTCAAAAAATTCCAGAAGATTTGTCAAGCATGATTTCCCTTTCACAAATCCATGCTGACTTGGACCTATCATGTCACCATTTTCCAGATGCACTGCTATGACATCCTTAATAATTGATTCCATCATTTTACCCACTACTGAGGTCAGACTGACCGGTCTATAATTCCCTGTTTTCTCTCTCCCTCCTTTCCAGCACATGCGTTGAATCCCGAACTTGCGATCTGTCAAGTTATGACTTGACAGATGATCTGAACCAATGGAGAAATACTCATTGCTGGCGCAGAGTTGGGCTAATTGCCCACCAACTGCCTAGCAATTATGGACGGAAATGTTACGGTTAATGAAAGCAGGCGCAGAAGCAATTGCACATCAAATCAATCACAGCACAGAAACAGGATTAAAAAAATACTTAAAACCATTAAAACATAAATGCAATGAGCTCAATTTTCCACAAGCCCATTTTCTGATATATTGCCAGAGTTACCCTCGTTTTTCTAGGCCAGAAATGCACCAGAAATAATTTGCCAAAGTTTCCCCGATGTATAATTCTAATTTGGCATTGTGCAGCGTGTCCAGTCACCTCGGGGAGTAGAGAACATAAGAACATAAGAATTAGGAACAGGAGTAGGCCATCTAGCCCCTCGAGCCTGCTCCGCCATTCAACAAGATCATGGCTGATCTGGCCGTGGACTCAGCTCCACTTACCCGCCCACTCCCCGTAACCCTTAATTCCCTTATTGGTTAAAAATCTATCTATCTGTGACTTGAATACATTCAATGAGCTAGCCTCAACTGCTTCCTTGGGCAGAGAATTCCACAGATTCACAACCCTCTGGGAGAAGAAATTCCTTCTCAACTCGCTTTTAAATTGACTCCCCCTTATTTTGAGGCTGTGCTCCCTAGTTCTAGTCTCCCCAACCAGTGGAAACAACCTCTCCGCCTCTATCTTGTCTATCCCTTTCATTATTTTAAATGTTTCTATAAGATCACCCCTCATCCTTCTGAACTCCAACGAGTAAAGACCCAGTCTACTCAATCTATCATCATAAGGTAACCCCCTCATCTCCGGAATCAGCCTAGTGAATCGTCTCTGTACCCCCTCCAAAGCCAGTATATCCTTCCTTAAGTAAGGTGACCAAAACTGCACGCAGTACTCCAGGTGCGGCCTTATCAATACCCTATACAGTTGCAGCAGGACTTCCCTGCTTTTGTACTCCATCCCTCCCGCAATGAAGGCCAACATTGCATTCGCCTTCCTGATTACCTACCAGCAGAGGTCACATAAAAGTTCCACCCAAAGAAATGAAGAAACGCTGGAACCAAGTTCCAGAAGATTATTGTGCAATGTTGACCACCACGGGACCTGGAGGCCAGTGTAAACAGAAATGGCAGGACCTTGGTCAAGTAGTTAGTGTAAGTAATATTTGAATTAATTCAATACAATTGCAATTGTAAATGTGATCATCTGTATATGTCCCACCCAGCAGAAAGCCATTGTCTTTAAAAACTTAGGTATTCATATCTTTGCAGCGGAAGGCACTTAATAAAAGGGAAAGAACTGGACCTGCTGGACCCACTGACACCCTTGGAAGAGAGGGGCGCTGCTTTGATGGATCCTGCCTGGAAAAAAGCAATCAATACTGCACAAGCTGGGCCCACATCCTAGGAAGAGGGCAAGTCCTGCAAATTCATTGTGGTCCATCAAATCAGCCTGCTGCCTGGCCTGCAATGTGTGAGTCTACTCATGCCACCCACCCTGCCCCCTCCTCTGCTGCTAACCATTTGACTGTCCTGTTATAGTTTGCAGCAGAGCTTGGTCTCCAATTGTCTTGGTTAACCCTTGCCACTGGATCAAGACCTAGGTCTGTCAAACCCGTGTGGTGACTGGTGTGCAACAGCCACCCCACATTAGAAGAATCCATGCACAGGCATCTTCCACCCTTCGGTATGTAGTTTGGGACCTAGAATGTCAAGTCCCTCATTGAAACACCTGTGAACTCATCCCTTTTTGGTGTGGAAGTGGGTCATCCTCTATACAAGGGACTGTCTAATACTATAGTTTGCAGAACTTGAGGCCAACCCTAACAATGTAGAAGAAGATTCAGACGCAGATGAGCCTGAAAAGGAGAACATCTTCCAATCCAACCCTCCAGACCAACATAGGGGTGATGGGTGGGGGGGGAGGAGGAATGGGGCTGGATGAAGCTCCCACTGTTGTACTGAATTTGGAGGAGGTTCCGCTCATGGAGGTGCCAGCCCCTTCCGTGACTGGTGATTTAAGTGTTGGTGGGACATTTCATGGTTTCACACCTTCCAAGGTTGAGGGCCCCAGTGATGGAGTGCAGTGAGGCACACCCAAGGGCCCCACCTTCCGAGGTTGCCGGTCCCAGTGGTGTGGTGCAGTGAGGCATATCCAGGGACCCAACGTCCCAGGCTGCAGGTCCCAGTGGTGTGGCGCAGCGAGGCACACCTGTGGGGAGGAGGGGAAGGAGAGCTCGTCCGCGATCTCCTGAGGTGCAGGATCTAACAGATGTGGTTCAGATGATGTCATTGAGTGCAGAGAGCATTGACCTTACCCGATCACTCCTGGACACCATCAGTGGGGTGAGTGATGAGGTAGCAGGACTGTCGGGAGAAGTAACAGCAATGACACGAGAAATGGGAATGATATCCGGGACCATCGGTAAGGGAATAGTGGCCATGAGGGAGGGAATGTCAGAGGTAGTGCAAACCACGTCACTGACCATGAGGGAGGGAATGTTGTAGGTCATTGAGAATTGGCTGGCGAACAGAAAGCAGAGAGTCGGGATAAATGGGTCCTTTTCGGGTTGGAAATCGATGGTTAGTGGTGTGCCACAGGGATCGGTGCTGGGACCACAACTGTTTACAATATACATAGATGACCTGGAAGAGGGGACAGAGTGTAGTGTAACAAAATTTGCAGATGACACAAAGATTAGTGGGAAAGCGGGTTGTGTAGAGGACACAGAGAGGCTGCAAAGAGATTTAGATAGGTTCAGCGAATGGGCTAAGGTTTGGCAGATGGAATACAATGTCGGAAAGTGTGAGGTCATCCACCTTGGGGAAAAAAACAGTAAATGGGAATATTATTTGAATGGGGAGAAATTACAACATGCTGAGGTGCAGAGGGACCTGGGGTTCCTTGTGCATGAAACTCTTTTTGGAGTTCACCTGCAAAAACATAAAACATGTATCCGTGCCACCCGACCTGGATGACACACACAAGACATTTACAAGGCCCCTTTTTTATTTATTTTTTGTGTTTTTTTTTTTGGGGCACTAAAATCAAATTTTTCCTTTTTCCAGTGCCCCCTATAAAAGGAGAGGGGGACACTAAAAGTACCGGCAATTAAAACAAATTAAACTTTAAAACGTAAAATCAAATTAAAATTTGGTTGCCGGGCGTGATGATGCACTCCAGTCCCTCCGGTGCCCACCTCTCGCGGAAGGCCGCGAGCGTACCGGTGGACACCGCGTGCTCCATCTCCAAGGACACCCTGGATCGGATGTAAGAGCGGAAGAGAGGCAGGCAGTCAGGTTGAACGACCCCCTCGACCGCCCGCTGCCTGGACCGGCTGATGGCACCCTTGGCCGTGCCCAGGAGCAGTCCTACGAGGAGGCCCTCGGACCTACCCGCTCCCCTCCGCACAGGGTGCCCAAAGATCAGGAGAGTGGGACTGAAGTGCAGCCAGAATTTCAGGAGCAGCCCCTTCAAATAATAAAACAGGGGCTGCAACCTCGTGCATTCCATAAAAACATGGAACACGGACTCCTCCAGACCGCAGAAATTGCAGGCGGCCTGGGAGTCCGTGAACCGGCTTAAAAATTTGTTGCACGGCACTGCTCCGTGCACCACCCTCCAGGCCAAGTCCCCGATGAATAGTGGGAGGACCCCTGCGTAGAGGGCCCTCCATCGGGGACCCCCGCCTCCTCCGGACGGCAAGATGGTACGCCATGGCGTGTCCGGACGGCCGGCGAGGATGGCAAAGTTGAGGGTGTGCAGGAGCAGCCCGTACAGGAAACCCCTCCGCGCGGAACTGAAAGGCACGGAGGGGATTTCCCCGAGGCGGCTCAAGTTGTGAGGCGCCGGCCCCCGAGGGAGGTTCCGGGGTTTGGCGCCGATGAGGAATTCCGTCCGGACGGGGGTCAGTTCGGACGGGATCTCCCCACGTGCTTGAGCCTCCTCGATACACCTAACGGAGTCAGGGCCCAGAGCTGTTTTTAGCGACTCGATGGCATCGGCCGCGCGGCGGACGTTGGCAGAATTTAGGCGCCGCGCCAGCGTGACTGGCGCCATCCAGCCCGCTCCTCCGCCATCGAGCAGGTCCCTGACCCTGGTCACCTCACCAGCCACAGCCCTCTCTTCCGACCGCCACATGAAGCCTCGGCCGTGGAGGTACGGATTCCCGAGCAGCGGTTCCTGCAGGACGGCCGCCACTCCAGCCGGCGGAGAGCTGCGCTTGGTGGAGACTTTGTTCCAGACCCTGATGAGTTCCCTGTAAAAGACAGGCAGCTCCCGGAGGGCGGTCCTGGCACCCCCCAAGTTCACAAACAGGAGCTGCGTGTCATAATTGAGGTCGAGCTGCTGGCGGAAGAAATACCTCGCCAGAGCACACCACCTAGGAGGGGGCTCGACGTAAAGGTATCTCTGCAGGGTCTGAAGACGGAAAGTCGCGAGCCGGGCGCTGACGCACACCAACGACTGACCGCCCTCCTCAAGCGGGAGACTCAAGACCGCGACAGAGACCCAGTGCTTCCTGTTGTTCCAGAAGAAGTCCACCAGCTTCTTCTGTATCTTGGCGACAAACGCAGGGGGAGGGGTCAAAGTGACCAGCCGGTACCACAGCATTGCGGCCACCAGCTGGTTTATGACTAGCGCTCGACCCCTGTAGGACAGCACTCGGAGCAGTCCTGTCCAGCGCCCTAGGCGAGCGGCGACCTTGGCCTCCAGCTCCTGCCAGTTCGCCGGCCAGGCTTCCTCGTCGGGGCTAAGGTAGACTCCCAGATAGAGGAGATGGGTCGTGCTCCAGGCAAAAGGCCTGAGCTCCTCCGGCAGGGAGTCCACCCGCCACTGACCCACCAGGAGTCCGGAACATTTCTCCCAGTTGATCCTGGCGGAGGACGCGGCCGAGTAAATCTCCTGGCACTCACGCATCCTCCGCAGGTCAGCGGGATCCTCTACCGCGAGGAGCACGTCATCGGCGTAAGCCGAGAGGACGACCTCCACGCCCGGCCCTTGCAGAGCCAGTCCCGTCAACCTCGTCCGCAAGAGGCGCAGGAAAGGCTCCACGCAAACGGCGTATAACTGGCCGGACATGGGGCATCCCTGGCGCACCCCTCTCCTAAAGCGAAGGGGCGCCGTCAAGGACCCGTTAACCTTAATCAGACACTCCGCGGCGGCGTACAAAAGTCGGATCCGGGCGACGAAATGCGTCCCGAACCCGAAAGCGCGCAGAGTTCCGAGCAGATAGTCGTGATCCACCCTGTCGAACGCCTTCTCTTGGTCGAGGGATAGGAAGGCGACCGACAGACCAGCCTCCTGGGAGCAATGGATGAGGTCCCGGACCAGATGGATGTTGTCGTGGATTGTCCGGCCCGGGACCGTGTATGACTGGTCGGGGTGGATCATGTGGTCCAGCACGGCACCAAGGCGAGCAGACATCGCCCTGGCGAAGATTTTGTAGTCCGTGCTGAGGAGGGAGACCGGGCGCCAGTTCTTAAGGAGGCGGAGATCGCCCTTCTTAGGCAGCAGGACGATGACTGCCCTGCGCCAAGAGAGGGGCATCTCCCCGGTCGCCAGACTTTCCCCCAGGACCCGCGCGTAGTCGCCCCCCAGGACGTCCCAGAACGCCCTGTGGAACTCCACGGTCAGCCCGTCCAGCCCCGGGGATTTTCCCCTCGAGAGCCGGGCGAGGGCACCGGTCAGCTCCGCCAGGCTTAGCGGAGCTTCCAGATTTTCGGCGCCCTCCGGGCCGACCTTCGGCAGGTCCTCCCACAAAACTCTACGCGCTTCCTCGCTGGACGGATCCGGAGAGAACAGAGCCCCGTAATATTCACGGACCCTGTTGTTGACGCCCTCCGGATCCGAGACGAGAGAGCCGTCGTCGGCCAGCAGCGTCAAGAGCTGCTTACGGACACTCTGCCTTTTTTCCAGCGAGTAGAAGAAGGGGGAGCCGCGGTCCAGATCCCGCAGGAACCGGATCCGCGACCTCACGAACGCGCCTCGGGACCCGACGAGCTGCAGGTCCTTCAGCGCGGCCTTCTTCGCTTCGTACACCGTCCGCAGGGCCGGGTCCTGGACGACTTGACCGAGACGGGCTTCCAGGTCGAGCACCTCTTTTTCTAGGCGCCCGACTCTGGCCGCCCGCCTCTTGGTCGACCCCCTCGCGTACTCTTGACAGAAGACGCGGACGTGAGCCTTGCCCACGTCCCACCATAGCCTCAAGGAGGGGAAGCCCCCCTGCTTCCTTCTCCAGTCGGACCAGAATCGACGGAACGAGTCCTGGAACCGCACGTCCTCCAGCAGCCGGTTGTTAAAGTGCCAGTACGCGGACCCCGTCCTCGCGCGGAGCGAAGCGAGCTCCGCCCACACCAGGTGGTGGTCCGAACACGGCACCGGCCGCATGGAGGCCGCCGGGACGCAGGAAACGTACGCCCGAGACACGTAAAGGCGGTCGACTCTAGACCATCCAACTCCAGGCCTCACCCAAGTAAAGGCGCTGGAGTCGGGGTGGAGATTTCGCCAGACGTCCACCAAGTCGAAGGACCCGACCAGGTCCCTCAACTTCTCCATCGCCGTCATGCACTGCGGGGCACCGGAGCGGTCCCTCGCCTCGAGGGTGCAGTTAAAATCCCCCCCGAGGACAATGCAGTCGCCGACGTCGACGGAGCCAAGAAGAGCGGACACCTCTTCAAAGAAGCGCGTTTGCTGCGGGCCGGGATGAGGGGCGTACACGTTCACGAGATGGAGCGGCACGTCCCCCAGGCGAACCGTTACGTGCAGCAAGCGGCCTGGCACGGGCTCCTCGACCCCCAAGATCTCCGGCTGAAAATGCGGGCCCAGCAAGATGGCCACCCCACTAGAAATGGCGGTGAGGTGGCTCATGCGGACCTCTCCTTGCCATTCCAGGAGCCACGTGGCTTCGTCTCCCGGAACGGTGTGGGTTTCTTGCAGGAAGCACACCGCATATTTCCCCTCCCGCAGGAGCGAAAAATTGTCAAATCTACGGCGTGCCCCTCTGCCGCCGTTGATGTTGAGGCTGGCTATGGTTATCTTCATGACAAAAGCATAGTGCAACCTCTACCTTAGCCTATTGTGGGGGAGGGAGCGGAGTCTTTTGTTGAACTCCGCTCCCTCCGCAGCCCAGCGAGGAGTCCCTCGAGCTCGCGCAGCTCAAGGTGCTGCTCCTTTGTCAAGGGCCCGCCCGCGGCCAAGGTTTTAACGGCGGCGCGGACGGACCCCTTGATCAGCTCCGGCTCGGACCATTTTTCCAGGGCCAGTCGGGCTTGGTCGCGGCGACCCCGGCTCTGGGCCAAAAAGTCCCGGAGTTCCTTTGCAGGAACGAGGAGGGCCTCAGCGGCGGCCGCGAGCAGATCCACCGCCTCCCTGGCGGTGGTCTCTAGGTCTTCACCCGCGTCCCCCACCGAGTCCCCGTCCTCCTCCGGGAGGTGGCCGCCAGCAGCCGGCCCATCGACCGCACAAGGTACGGCAAATGAACCGGCCGCTCCAACCGGCCCTGGCACTGCCCCGATCCCACCCCCAGGATCGTCGGCAGAGGAGTCCCCACTGGGCTCTTTTAAAAATGGTGCTGGGTCGGGAAATGACAGCGGAAGGGGTTCCCCCTCCGCCCCAGGAACCGGAGAACAAGGAGAGACCCGGCCATAGGAAATCCCCAGGCCCTCCAAGTGCTCCAGCTCCAAAGTAAGGGGCGAGGGTGGGTGTTCCTCCCCCTCCCCGCTGCCACCCCCCGGCCCAGCATCTACAGTATCATTAAAATCAATTGTTTCATTCTCTGCCGGGTCGAGCAAATCCCGGGGTAAGTTGTGTATTGGCTGGGCGGGCTCAGGTTCGGCCTTTTCGGCCCCGCCCGCCTCGGTCCCCGGGACGCTCGACCCGGCGGCTACGCATTCCTCCGCGGTCCCCACGCCCCCCACGACAGGCAGATCTTCCACTCCATCCCCGGGAGGCAGAGGCTGGGCAGCCTCAACTGTCTCACCCTCCCCGGGGAAAGACTCCTCGCGCCTGCAGCGCAATTTGGGGGCGCTGGTGGGGGACGCGGGACACGCGGCGGGCACCGCCTCCTCCGCGGAGGGATGTTGTTCCCCCTCCGCCTCATTGGGGCGGTGCCTCTTTTTGTTCCTGGGGGCGCGCGGAGTCAGGGAGACCTCCATGTCTGCCGAGGCCTCCCGCTCCGCCCCCCCCTTTTCCTTTTCTTGCCCGCGCCTGGGCCCCTCTGTGGTGGTATTCAAGGGCCCGGGCACGGGCTCGGGGCACCCCGCGCTCGCCGGTGACTGGGTTGGGCTGAGCGCGGTGGTCAGACTTTCCGGCGCACCGAGGGGACCCGCCTCTAGATGTTTCTCCTTCTTCCGCGCCTTCTTTCCGCTCGGACGCTCTCCCTCCCCCCCGCCGGAGGCCCTGAAAACAAAGGCCTCCGACGATGCCCGCGCACCCATGGCTCCCGGCACGCGGACGCAACTAGGGGGAGGGGTGGCGGCGGCGCCAGCCTTGGCCGCCTTCGGTGGTTTGGCGGCCTTGGAGGCGGGGCAGTTCTTGCGAACGTGCCCCACCTCCCTGCAGGCATGGCACCGCACACCGTCCGACGTCCAGAAGACGCGGTAGGCAGTCCCCTCGTGCACCACATTAAAATGACCTTCCGTCGTCTCCTCCCGCGCCAGCCGGACAAAGAGCTGGCGGCGGAAGGAGAACACGTGGCGCAGGCTGTTCTCCCTGAGGCCGAGCGGTATGGGGTTGATCCCTGACCTTACCTCCCCCAGTTGTTGTAGGTGAGGGAGGAGGAGCTCAGCGGAAACAAAGGGCGGGACGTTTGAAACGATGACCCTCTGCGCGGTGGCCTCGAGAGGGTCCACCGGCAGGAACGTCCCGCCCACCGTGAGCCCCTTTTCAAGGGCCAGGGACACCGCCCGCTCCGACCCCAGGAAGAACACGGCCTTCCCAGACATCTTGGAGGCTGCGACAATGGCCGAGGGGCCGACTACCCCAGCCATCGCCCGCACGCACTCCTCAATGCTCATTGTGGGGTGAGTGTAGCTCTTGACCCCGTGTTTCCTGGTTATAAGTCTGAATGGTGGCAGGGCAGCGGGTGGCGCAGGAGGTGCCGTGGATGTGGACACCGCCTGCGCATACGTCCTTGCTGGCCCTGCCACCGGCGTGGATGGGGTCGCCATCACGGGGTCCCTTTAAGGGCTACACCCACCCCAAAGTCACAGGCCTTAATGGTCTTGATTAGGCCTCTTATCTAAAAGACTGAAGCAGAGGAGCTCTTAACGAGGTACCTCTCCCCTCGTTGACAATTGGGGAGAGGCCTTGCTCCCTCTGCTCAGTTGTCTTAATTGGTTTTGTTTTTTTGTTTTTTTTTGTAAATTTGGAAGGAAGAGGCCTCAGAGAGAGAGGGGAGAAACAGAGTAGCAGAGAAAGAGAGAGGGGGGTGGGAAGGGGGGGGGGGACTGCGAGGGCAGGTCTCCCCTCGCAGCTGTGGGTGGGTGCACTCCCCAGATGGCAAAACACAAAAGTCTTTGGGGTGGTCTTCAGGTGGGGGGAGAAGATGTCTTCACCTGGGGTAGCTGGAGCCACCAGGCACTCCTAACGATCTTTAATTGGGTGTTTAAGAAAAACAACAATCTTCAGCCTGGTAGCTCCAGCTATCCCAGGCTAGGCAAATGTGGGGGGTGGGGGGGGTTCCAATTGTGGGGGGGGGGGCCCAGTTGTAAGCAAGGCCCCCACACACACTACCACACACACACACACCCCCCGCGATGTTCCGGCCCTCAGTGGTCTTCTTTCCTCCCCCCACCGATACAACAAAGTCTTTTTGGGGAAATGCACCCACACCCACCTGTAGAGTAGTTGAGTCTCCCTCCTTCCACACTGGATGGTTGTTGTGGTTTTTCCCCCTCTCTCCAACTCTCTGCAGAAATGATAAAGATGTTGTAAAGTTTTCTGTTCTCCTCCTCTCCCTCTGGATAAAGTTGGTGTTGAAGCCCCTTCCTTCCTTCTCTTCCTGGGCTGGTCTCAGGGCTCTCCAAGCAGGAGCTCAAGTTGATAGCAGCTCCTCTCACTGCTCACAGCTTCTACTGAGCAGGACACGCCTCCACTGCTTCACGATTGGTCCTTGTGCATGAAACTCTTTTGAGTTTACCTGCGAAAACATAAACATTAAAGAGTGCCACCCGACCTGGGTGACACTCCAGACATTTACAAGGCCCTTTTTTTCCCCCCCCTTTTTTTTTTTTTTTTTTTTTTTTTTTTTTTGTGTTTTTCTTTTTTTGGTTTTTTTTTTTGGGCACTAAAATCACAATTTTTCCCCAGTGCCCCCTATAAAAGGGAAGGGGACACTAAAAGCACCGGCAATTAAAACAAATTAACTTTAAAACGTAAAATCAAATTAAAATTTGGTTGCCGGGCGTGATGATGCACTCCAGTCCCTCCGGTGCCCACCTCTCGCGGAAGGCCGCGAGCGTACCGGTGGACACCGCGTGCTCCATCTCCAAGGACACCCTGGACCGGATGTAAGAGCGGAAGAGAGGCAGGCAGTCAGGTTGAACGACCCCCTCGACCGCCCGCTGCCTGGACCGGCTGATGGCACCCTTGGCCGTGCCCAGGAGCAGTCCTACGAGGAGGCCTTCGGACCTACCCGCTCCCCTCCGCACAGGGTGCCCAAAGATCAGGAGAGTGGGACTGAAGTGCAGCCAGAATTTCAGGAGCAGCCCCTTCAAATAATGGAACAGGGGCTGCAACCTCGTGCATTCCATAAAAACATGGAACACGGACTCCTCCAGACCGCAGAAATTGCAGGCGGCCTGGGAGTCCGTGAACCGGCTTAAAAATTTGTTGCACGGCACTGCTCCGTGCACCACCCTCCAGGCCAAGTCCCCGATGAATAGTGGGAGGACCCCTGCGTAGAGTGCCCTCCATCGGGGACCCCCGCCTCCTCCGGACGGCAAGATGGTACGCCATGGCGTGTCCGGACGGCCGGCGAGGATGGCAAAGTTGAGGGTGTGCAGGAGCAGCCCGTACAGGAAACCCCTCCGCGCGGAACTGAAAGGCACGGAGGGGATTTCCCCGAGGCGGCTCAAGTTGTGAGGCGCCGGCCCCCGAGGGAGGTTCCGGGGTTTGGCGCCGATGAGGAATTCCGTCCGGACGGGGGTCAGTTCGGACGGGATCTCCCCACGTGCTTGAGCCTCCTCGATACACCTAACGGAGTCAGGGCCCAGAGCTGTTTTTAGCGACTCGATGGCATCGGCCGCGCGGCGGACGTTGGCAGAATTTAGGCGCCGCGCCAGCGTGACTGGCGCCATCCAGCCCGCTCCTCCGCCATCGAGCAGGTCCCTGACCCTGGTCACCTCACCAGCCACAGCCCTCTCTTCCGACCGCCACATGAAGCCTCGGCCGTGGAGGTACGGATTCCCGAGCAGCGGCTCCTGCAGGACGGCCGCCACTCCAGCCGGCGGAGAGCTGCGCTTGGTGGAGACTTTGTTCCAGACCCTGATGAGTTCCCTGTAAAAGACAGGCAGCTCCCGGAGGGCGGTCCTGGCACCCCCCAAGTTCACAAACAGGAGCTGCGTGTCATAATTGAGGTCGAGCTGCTGGCGGAAGAAATACCTCGCCAGAGCACACCACCTAGGAGGGGGCTCGACGTAAAGGTATCTCTGCAGGGTCTGAAGACGGAAAGTCGCGAGCTGGGCGCTGACGCACACCAACGACTGACCGCCCTCCTCAAGCGGGAGACTCAAGACCGCGACAGAGACCCAGTGCTTCCTGTTGTTCCAGAAGAAGTCCACCAGCTTCTTCTGTATCTTGGCGACAAACGCAGGGGGAGGGGTCAAAGTGACCAGCCGGTACCACAGCATTGCGGCCACCAGCTGGTTTATGACTAGCGCTCGACCCCTGTAGGACAGCACTCGGAGCAGTCCTGTCCAGCGCCCTAGGCGAGCGGCGACCTTGGCCTCCAGCTCCTGCCAGTTCGCCGGCCAGGCTTCCTCGTCGGGGCTAAGGTAGACTCCCAGATAGAGGAGATGGGTCGTGCTCCAGGCAAAAGGCCTGAGCTCCTCCGGCAGGGAGTCCACCCGCCACTGACCCACCAGGAGTCCGGAACATTTCTCCCAGTTGATCCTGGCGGAGGACGCGGCCGAGTAAATCTCCTGGCACTCACGCATCCTCCGCAGGTCAGCGGGATCCTCTACCGCGAGGAGCACGTCATCGGCGTAAGCCGAGAGAACGACCTCCACGCCCGGCCCTTGCAGAGCCAGTCCCGTCAACCTCGTCCGCAAGAGGCGCAGGAAAGGCTCCACGCAAACGGCGTATAACTGGCCGGACATGGGGCATCCCTGGCGCACCCCTCTCCTAAAGCGAAGGGGCGCCGTCAAGGACCCGTTAACCTTAATCAGACACTCCGCGGCGGCGTACAAAAGTCGGATCCGGGCGACGAAATGCGTCCCGAACCCGAAAGCGCGCAGAGTTCCGAGCAGATAGTCGTGATCCACCCTGTCGAACGCCTTCTCTTGGTCGAGGGATAGGAAGGCGACCGACAGACCAGCCTCCTGGGAGCAATGGATGAGGTCCCGGACCAGATGGATGTTGTCGTGGATCGTCCGGCCCGGGACCGTGTATGACTGGTCGGGGTGAATCATGTGGTCCAGCACGGCACCAAGGCGAGCAGACATCGCCCTGGCGAAGATTTTGTAGTCCGTGCTGAGGAGGGAGACCGGGCGCCAGTTCTTAAGGAGGCGGAGATCGCCCTTCTTAGGCAGCAGGACGATGACTGCCCTGCGCCAAGAGAGGGGCATCTCCCCGGTCGCCAGACTTTCCCCCAGGACCCGCGCGTAGTCGCTCCCCAGGACGTCCCAGAACGCCCTGTGGAACTCCACGGTCAGCCCGTCCAGCCCCGGGGATTTTCCCCTCGAGAGCCGGGCGAGGGCACCGGTCAGCTCCGCCAGGCTTAGCGGAGCTTCCAGATTTTCGGCGCCCTCCGGGCTGACCTTCGGCAGGTCCTCCCACAAAACTCTACGCGCTTCCTCGCTGGACGGATCCGGAGAGAACAGAGCCCCGTAATATTCACGGACCCTGTTGTTGACGCCCTCCGGATCCGAGACGAGAGAGCCGTCGTCGGCCAGCAGCGTCAAGAGCTGCTTACGGACACTCTGCCTTTTTTCCAGCGAGTAGAAGAAGGGGGAGCCGCGGTCCAGATCCCGCAGGAACCGGATCCGCGACCTCACGAACGCGCCTCGGGACCCGACGAGCTGCAGGTCCTTCAGCGCGGCCTTCTTCGCTTCGTACACCGTCCGCAGGGCCGGGTCCTGGACGACTTGACCGAGACGGGCTTCCAGGTCGAGCACCTCTTTTTCTAGGCGCCCGACTCTGGCCGCCCGCCTCTTGGTCGACCCCCTCGCGTACTCTTGACAGAAGACGCGGACGTGAGCCTTGCCCACGTCCCACCATAGCCTCAAGGAGGGGAAGCCCCCCTGCTTCCTTCTCCAGTCGGACCAGAATCGACGGAACGAGTCCTGGAACCGCACGTCCTCCAGCAGCCGGTTGTTAAAGTGCCAGTACGCGGACCCCGTCCTCGCGCGGAGCGAAGCGAGCTCCGCCCACACCAGGTGGTGGTCCGAACACGGCACCGGCCGCATGGAGGCCGCCGGGACGCAGGAAACGTACGCCCGAGACACGTAAAGGCGGTCGACTCTAGACCATCCAACTCCAGGCCTCACCCAAGTAAAGGCGCTGGAGTCGGGGTGGAGATTTCGCCAGACGTCCACCAAGTCGAAGGACCCGACCAGGTCCCTCAACTTCTCCATCGCCGTCATGCACTGCGGGGCACCGGAGCGGTCCCTCGCCTCGAGGGTGCAGTTAAAATCCCCCCCGAGGACAATGCAGTCGCCGACGTCGACGGAGCCAAGAAGAGCGGACACCTCTTCAAAGAAGCGCGTTTGCTGCGGGCCGGGATGAGGGGCGTACACGTTCACGAGATGGAGCGGCACGTCCCCCAGGCGAACCGTTACGTGCAGCAAGCGGCCTGGCACGGGCTCCTCGACCCCCAAGATCTCCGGCTGAAAATGCGGGCCCAGCAAGATGGCCACCCCACTAGAAATGGCGGTGAGGTGGCTCATGCGGACCTCTCCTTGCCATTCCAGGAGCCACGTGGCTTCGTCTCCCGGAACGGTGTGGGTTTCTTGCAGGAAGCACACCGCATATTTCCCCTCCCGCAGGAGCGAAAAATTGTCAAATCTACGGCGTGCCCCTCTGCCGCCGTTGATGTTGAGGCTGGCTATGGTTATCTTCATGACAAAAGCATAGTGCAACCTCTACCTTAACCTATTGTGGGGGAGGGAGCGGAGTCTTTTGTTGAACTCCGCTCCCTCCGCAGCCCAGCGAGGAGTCCCTCGAGCTCGCGCAGCTCAAGGTGCTGCTCCTTTGTCAAGGGCCCGCCCGCGGCCAAGGTTTTAACGGCGGCGCGGACGGACCCCTTGATCAGCTCCGGCTCGGACCATTTTTCCAGGGCCAGTCGGGCTTGGTCGCGGCGACCCCGGCTCTGGGCCAAAAAGTCCCGGAGTTCCTTTGCAGGAACGAGGAGGGCCTCAGCGGCGGCCGCGAGCAGATCCACCGCCTCACTGGCGGTGGTCTCTAGGTCTTCACCCGCGTCCCCCACCGAGTCCCCGTCCTCCTCCGGGAGGTGGCCGCCAGCAGCCGGCCCATCGACCGCACAAGGTACGGCAAATGAACCGGCCGCTCCAACCGGCCCTGGCACTGCCCCGATCCCACCCCCAGGATCGTCGGCAGAGGAGTCCCCACTGGGCTCTTTTAAAAATGGTGCTGGGTCGGGAAATGACAGCGGAAGGGGTTCCCCCTCCGCCCCAGGAACCGGAGAACAAGGAGAGACCCGGCCATAGGAAATCCCCAGGCCCTCCAAGTGCTCCAGCTCCAAAGTAAGGGGCGAGGGTGGGTGTTCCTCCCCCTCCCCGCTGCCACCCCCCGGCCCAGCATCTACAGTGTCATAATTATTTGTTTCATTCTCTGCCGGGTCGAGCAAATCCCGGGGGAAGTTGGGTAATAGCTGGGCGGGCTCATGTTCGGCCTTTTCGGCCTCGCCCGCCTCAGTCCCCGGGACGCCCGGCCCGGCGGCTACGCATTCCTCCGCGGTCCCCACGCCCCCCACGACAGGCAGATCTTCCACTCCATCCCCGGGAGGCAGAGGCTGGGCAGCCTCAACTGTCTCACCCTCCCCGGGGAAAGACTCCTCGCGCCTGCAGCGCAATTTGGGGGCGCTGGTGGGGGACGCGGGACACGCGGCGGGCACCGCCTCCTCCGCGGAGGGATGTTGTTCCCCCTCCGCCTCATTGGGGCGGTGCCTCTTTTTGTTCCTGGGGGCGCGCGGAGTCAGGGAGACCTCCATGTCTGCCGAGGCCTCCCGCTCCGCCCCCCCCTTTTCCTTTTCTTGCCCGCGCCTGGGCCCCTCTGTGGTGGTATTCAAGGGCCCGGGCACGGGCTCGGGGCACCCCGCGCTCGCCGGTGACTGGGTTGGGCTGAGCGCGGTGGTCAGACTTTCCGGCGCACCGAGGGGACCCGCCTCTAGATGTTTCGCCTTCTTCCGCGCCTTCTTTCCGGTCGAACGCTCTCCCTCCCCCCCGCCGGAGGCCCTGAAAACAAAGGCCTCCGACGATGCCCGCGCACCCATGGCTCCCGGCACGCGGACGCAACTAGGGGGAGGGGTGGCGGCGGCGCCAGCCTTGGCCGCCTTCGGTGGTTTGGCGGCCTTGGAGGCGGGGCAGTTCTTGCGAACGTGCCCCACCTCCCTGCAGGCATGGCACCGCACGCCGTCCGACGTCCAGAAGACGCGGTAGGCAGTCCCCTCGTGCACCACATTAAAATGACCTTCCGTCGTCTCCTCCCGCGCCATCCGGACAAAGAGCTGGCGGCGGAAGGAGAACACGTGGCGCAGGCTGTTCTCCCTGAGGCCGAGCGGTATGGGGTTGATCCCTGACCTTACCTCCCCCAGTTGTTGTAGGTGAGGGAGGAGGAGCTCAGCGGAAACAAAGGGCGGGACGTTTGAAACGATGACCCTCTGCGCGGTGGCCTCGAGAGGGTCCACCGGCAGGAACGTCCCGCCCACCGTGAGCCCCTTTTCAAGGGCCAGGGACACCGCCCGCTCCGACCCCAGGAAGAAAACAGCCTTCCCAGACATCTTGGAGGCTGCGACAATGGCCGAGGGGCCGACTACCCCAGCCATCGCCCGCACGCACTCCTCAATGCTCATTGTGGGGTGAGTGTAGCTCTTGACCCCGTGTTTCCTGGTTATAAGTCTGAATGGTGGCAGGGCAGCGGGTGGCGCAGGAGGTGCCGTGGATGTGGACACCGCCTGCGCATACGTCCTTGCTGGCCCTGCCACCGGCGTGGATGGGGTCGCCATCACGGGGTCCCTTTAAGGGCTACACCCACCCCAAAGTCACAGGCCTTAATGGTCTTTAATGGCCTCTTATGTTAACTGAGCAGAGGAGCCCTTAACGAGGCACCTCTCCCCTCGTTGACAATTGGGGAGAGGCCTTGCTCCCTCTGCTCAGTTGTCTTAATTGGTTTTGTTTTTTTGTTTTTTTTTGTAAATTTGGAAGGAAGAGGCCTCAGAGAGAGAGGGGAGAAACAGAGTAGCAGAGAAAGAGAGAGGGGGGTGGGAAGGGGGGGGGGGACTGCGAGGGCAGGTCTCCCCTCGCAGCTGTGGGTGGGTGCACTCCCCAGATGGCAAAACACAAAAGTCTTTGGGGTGGTCTTCAGGTGGGGGGAGAAGATGTCTTCACCTGGGGTAGCTGGAGCCACCAGGCACTCCTAACGATCTTTAATTGGGTGTTTAAGAAAAACAACAATCTTCAGCCTGGTAGCTCCAGCTATCCCAGGCTAGGCAAATGTGGGGGGTGGGGGGGGTTCCAATTGTGGGGGGGGGGGCCCAGTTGTAAGCAAGGCCCCCACACACACTACCACACACACACACACCCCCCGCGATGTTCCGGCCCTCAGTGGTCTTCTTTCCTCCCCCCACCGATACAACAAAGTCTTTTTGGGGAAATGCACCCACACCCACCTGTAGAGTAGTTGAGTCTCCCTCCTTCCACACTGGATGGTTGTTGTGGTTTTTCCCCCTCTCTCCAACTCTCTGCAGAAATGATAAAGATGTTGTAAAGTTTTCTGTTCTCCTCCTCTCCCTCTGGATAAAGTTGGTGTTGAAGCCCCTTCCTTCCTTCTCTTCCTGGGCTGGTCTCAGGGCTCTCCAAGCAGGAGCTCAAGTTGATAGCAGCTCCTCTCACTGCTCACAGCTTCTACTGAGCAGGACACGCCTCCACTGCTTCACGATTGGTCCTTGTGCATGAAACTCTTTTGAGTTTATCTGCGAAAACATAAAACTTTAAAGAGTGTCACCCGACCTGGGTGACACTCCAGGCATTTACAAGGCCCTTTTTTTTCCCCCCCTTTTTTTTTTTTTTTTTGTGTTTTTCTTTTTTTGGTTTTTTTTTTTGGGCACTAAAATCACAATTTTTCCCCAGTGCCCCCTATAAAAGGGAAGGGGACACTAAAAGCACCGGCAATTAAAACAAATTAAACTTTAAAACGTAAAATCAAATTAAAATTTGGTTGCCGGGCGTGATGATGCACTCCAGTCCCTCCGGTGCCCACCTCTCGCGGAAGGCCGCGAGCGTACCGGTGGACACCGCGTGCTCCATCTCCAAGGACACCCTGGACCGGATGTAAGAGCGGAAGAGAGGCAGGCAGTCAGGTTGAACGACCCCCTCGACCGCCCGCTGCCTGGACCGGCTGATGGCACCCTTGGCCGTGCCCAGGAGCAGTCCTACGAGGAGGCCTTCGGACCTACCCGCTCCCCTCCGCACAGGGTGCCCAAAGATCAGGAGGGTGGGACTGAAGTGCAGCCAGAATTTCAGGAGCAGCCCCTTCAAATAATGGAACAGGGGCTGCAACCTCGTGCACTCAATAAAAACATGGAACACGGACTCCTCCAGACCGCAGAAATTGCAGGCGGCCTGGGAGTCCGTGAACCGGCTTAAAAATTTGTTGCACGGCACTGCTCCGTGCACCACCCTCCAGGCCAAGTCCCCGATGAATAGTGGGAGGACCCCTGCGTAGAGTGCCCTCCATCGGGGACCCCCGCCTCCTCCGGACGGCAAGATGGTACGCCATGGCGTGTCCGGACGGCCGGCGAGGATGGCAAAGTTGAGGGTGTGCAGGAGCAGCCCGTACAGGAAACCCCTCCGCGCGGAACTGAAAGGCACGGAGGGGATTTCCCCGAGGCGGCTCAAGTTGTGAGGCGCCGGCCCCCGAGGGAGGTTCCGGGGTTTGGCGCCGATGAGGAATTCCGTCCGGACGGGGGTCAGTTCGGACGGGATCTCCCCACGTGCTTGAGCCTCCTCGATACACCTAACGGAGTCAGGGCCCAGAGCTGTTTTTAGCGACTCGATGGCATCGGCCGCGCGGCGGACGTTGGCAGAATTTAGGCGCCGCGCCAGCGTGACTGGCGCCATCCAGCCCGCTCCTCCGCCATCGAGCAGGTCCCTGACCCTGGTCACCTCACCAGCCACAGCCCTCTCTTCCGACCGCCACATAAAGCCTCGGCCGTGGAGGTACGGATTCCCGAGCAGCGGCTCCTGCAGGACGGCCGCCACTCCAGCCGGCGGAGAGCTGCGCTTGGTGGAGACTTTGTTCCAGACCCTGATGAGTTCCCTGTAAAAGACAGGCAGCTCCCGGAGGGCGGTCCTGGCACCCCCCAAGTTCACAAACAGGAGCTGCGTGTCATAATTGAGGTCGAGCTGCTGGCGGAAGAAATACCTCGCCAGAGCGCACCACCTAGGAGGGGGCTCGACGTAAAGGTATCTCTGCAGGGTCTGAAGACGGAAAGTCGCGAGCTGGGCGCTGACGCACACCAACGACTGACCGCCCTCCTCAAGCGGGAGACTCAAGACCGCGGCTGAGACCCAGTGCTTCCTGTTGTTCCAGAAGAAGTCCACCAGCTTCTTCTGTATCTTGGCGACAAACGCAGGGGGAGGGGTCAAAGTGACCAGCCGGTACCACAGCATTGCGGCCACCAGCTGGTTTATGACTAGCGCTCGACCCCTGTAGGACAGCACTCGGAGCAGTCCTGTCCAGCGCCCTAGGCGAGCGGCGACCTTGGCCTCCAGCTCCTGCCAGTTCGCCGGCCAGGCTCCTTCGTCGGGGCTAAGGTAGACTCCCAGATAGAGGAGATGGGTCGTGCTCCAGGCAAAAGGCCTGAGCTCCTCCGGCAGGGAGTCCACCCGCCACTGACCCACCAGGAGTCCGGAACATTTCTCCCAGTTGATCCTGGCGGAGGACGCGGCCGAGTAAATCTCCTGGCACTCACGCATCCTCCGCAGGTCAGCGGGATCCTCTATCGCGAGGAGCACGTCATCGGCGTAAGCCGAGAGGACGACCTCCACGCCCGGCCCTTGCAGAGCCAGTCCCGTCAACCTCGTCCGCAAGAGGCGCAGGAAAGGCTCCACGCAAACGGCGTATAACTGGCCGGACATGGGGCATCCCTGGCGCACCCCTCTCCTAAAGCGAAGGGGCGCCGTCAAGGACCCGTTAACCTTAATCAGACACTCCGCGGCGGCGTACAAAAGTCGGATCCGGGCGACGAAATGCGTCCCGAACCCGAAAGCGCGCAGAGTTCCGAGCAGATAGTCGTGATCCACCCTGTCGAACGCCTTCTCTTGGTCGAGGGATAGGAAGGCGACCGACAGACCAGCCTCCTGGGAACAATGGATGAGGTCCCGGACCAGATGGATGTTGTCGTGGATTGTCCGGCCCGGGACCGTGTATGACTGGTCGGGGTGGATCATGTGGTCCAGCACGGCACCAAGGCGAGCAGACATCGCCCTGGCGAAGATTTTGTAGTCCGTGCTGAGGAGGGAGACCGGGCGCCAGTTCTTAAGGAGGCGGAGATCGCCCTTCTTAGGCAGCAGGACGATGACTGCCCTGCGCCAAGAGAGGGGCATCTCCCCGGTCGCCAGACTTTCCCCCAGGACCCGCGCGTAGTCGCCCCCCAGGACGTCCCAGAACGCCCTGTGGAACTCCACGGTCAGCCCGTCCAGCCCCGGGGATTTTCCCCTCGAGAGCCGGGCGAGGGCACCGGTCAGCTCCGCCAGGCTTAGCGGAGCTTCCAGATTTTCGGCGCCCTCCGGGCCGACCTTCGGCAGGTCCTCCCACAAAACTCTACGCGCTTCCTCGCTGGACGGATCCGGAGAGAACAGAGCCCCGTAATATTCACGGACCCTGTTGTTGACGCCCTCCGGATCCGAGACGAGAGAGCCGTCGTCGGCCAGCAGCGTCAAGAGCTGCTTACGGACACTCTGCCTTTTTTCCAGCGAGTAGAAGAAGGGGGAGCCGCGGTCCAGATCCCGCAGGAACCGGATCCGCGACCTCACGAACGCGCCTCGGGACCCGACGAGCTGCAGGTCCTTCAGCGCGGCCTTCTTCGCTTCGTACACCGTCCGCAGGGCCGGGTCCTGGACGACTTGACCGAGACGGGCTTCCAGGTCGAGCACCTCTTTTTCTAGGCGCCCGACTCTGGCCGCCCGCCTCTTGGTCGACCCCCTCGCGTACTCTTGACAGAAGACGCGGACGTGAGCCTTGCCCACGTCCCACCATAGCCTCAAGGAGGGGAAGCCCCCCTGCTTCCTTCTCCAGTCGGACCAGAATCGACGGAACGAGTCCTGGAACCGCACGTCCTCCAGCAGCCGGTTGTTAAAGTGCCAGTACGCGGACCCCGTCCTCGCGCGGAGCGAAGCGAGCTCCGCCCACACCAGGTGGTGGTCCGAGCACGGCACCGGCCGCATGGAGGCCGCCGGGACGCAGGAAACGTACGCCCGAGACACGTAAAGGCGGTCGACCCTAGACCATCCAACTCCAGGCCTCACCCAAGTAAAGGCGCTGGAGTCGGGGTGGAGATTTCGCCAGACGTCCACCAAGTCGAAGGACCCGACCAGGTCCCTCAACTTCTCCATCGCCGTCATGCACTGCGGGGCACCGGAGCGGTCCCTCGCCTCGAGGGTGCAGTTAAAATCCCCCCCGAGGACAATGCAGTCGCCGACGTCGACGGAGCCAAGAAGAGCGGACACCTCTTCAAAGAAGCGCGTTTGCTGCGGGCCGGGATGAGGGGCGTACACGTTCACGAGATGGAGCGGCACGTCCCCCAGGCGAACCGTTACGTGCAGCAAGCGGCCTGGCACGGGCTCCTCGACCCCCAAGATCTCCGGCTGAAAATGCGGGCCCAGCAAGATGGCCACCCCACTTGAAATGGCGGTGAGGTGGCTCATGCGGACCTCTCCTTGCCATTCCAGGAGCCACGTGGCTTCGTCTCCCGGAACGGTGTGGGTTTCTTGCAGGAAGCACACCGCATATTTCCCCTCCCGCAGGAGCGAAAAATTGTCAAATCTACGGCGTGCCCCTCTGCCGCCGTTGATGTTGAGGCTGGCTATGGTTATCTTCATGGCAAAAGCATAGTGCAACCTCTACCTTAACCTATTGTGGGGGAGGGAGCGGAGTCTTTTGTTGAACTCCGCTCCCTCCGCAGCCCAGCGAGGAGTCCCTCGAGCTCGCGCAGCTCAAGGTGCTGCTCCTTTGTCAAGGGCCCGCCCGCGGCCAAGGTTTTAACGGCGGCGCGGACGGACCCCTTGATCAGCTCCGGCTCGGACCATTTTTCCAGGGCCAGTCGGGCTTGGTCGCGGCGACCCCGGCTCTGGGCCAAAAAGTCCCGGAGTTCCTTTGCAGGAACGAGGAGGGCCTCAGCGGCGGCCGCGAGCAGATCCACCGCCTCCCTGGCGGTGGTCTCTAGGTCTTCACCCGCGTCCCCCACCGAGTCCCCGTCCTCCTCCGGGAGGTGGCCGCCAGCAGCCGGCCCATCGACCGCACAAGGTACGGCAAATGAACCGGCCGCTCCAACCGGCCCTGGCACTGCCCCGATCCCACCCCCAGGATCGTCGGCAGAGGAGTCCCCACTGGGCTCTTTTAAAAATGGTGCCGGGTCGGGAAATGACAGCGGAAGGGGTTCCCCCTCCGCCCCAGGAACCGGAGAACAAGGAGAGACCCGGCCATAGGAAATCCCCAGGCCCTCCAAGTGCTCCAGCTCCAAAGTAAGGGGCGAGGGTGGGTGTTCCTCCCCCTCCCCGCTGCCACCCCCCGGCCCAGCATCTACAGTATCATTAAAATCAATTGTTTCATTCTCTGCCGGGTCGAGCAAATCCCGGGGTAAGTTGTGTATTGGCTGGGCGGGCTCAGGTTCGGCCTTTTCGGCCCCGCCCGCCTCGGTCCCCGGGACGCTCGACCCGGCGGCTACGCATTCTTCCACTGGCCCCACGCCCCCCACGACAGGCAGATCTTCCACGCCCTCCCCAGGAGGCAGCGGCTGGGCAGCCTCGACTGCCTCACCCTCCCCGGGGAAAGACTCCTCGCGCCTGCAGCGCAATTTGGGGGCGCTGGTGGGGGACGCGGGACACGCGGCGGGCACCGCCTCCTCCGCGGAGGGATGTTGTTCCCCCTCCGCCTCATTGGGGCGGTGCCTCTTTTTGTTCCTGGGGGCGCGCGGAGTCAGGGAGACCTCCATGTCTGCCGAGGCCTCCCGCTCCGCCCCCCCCTTTTCCTTTTCTTGCCCGCGCCTGGGCCCCTCTGTGGTGTTATTCAAGGGCCCGGGCACGGGCTCGGGGCACCCCGCGCTCGCCGGTGACTGGGTTGGGCTGAGCGCGGTGGTCAGACTTTCCGGCGCACCGAGGGGACCCGCCTCTAGATGTTTTTCCTTCTTCCGCGCCTTCTTTCCGCTCGGACGCTCTCCCTTCCCCCCGCCGGAGGCCCTGAAAACAAAGGCCTCCGACGATGCCCGCGCACCCATGGCTCCCGGCACGCGGACGCAACTAGGGGGAGGGGTGGCGGCGGCGCCAGCTATGGCCGCCTTCGGTGGTTTGGCGGCCTTGGAGGCGGGGCAGTTCTTGCGAACGTGCCCCACCTCCCTGCAGGCATGGCACCGCACGCCGTCCGACGTCCAGAAGACGCGGTAGGCAGTCCCCTCGTGCACCACATTAAAGTGCCCTTCTGTCAGGTCCTCCCGCGCCAGCCGGACAAAGAGCTGGCGGCGGAAGGAGAACACGTGGCGCAGGCTGTTCTCCCTGAGGCCGAGCGGTATGGGGTTGATCCCCGACCTTACCTCCCCCAGTTGGTGTAGGTGAGGGAGGAGGAGCTCAGCGGAAACAAAGGGCGGGACGTTTGACACGATGACCCTCTGCGCGGTGGCCTCGAGAGGGTCCACCGGCAGGAACGTCCCGCCCACCGTGAGCCCCTTTTCAAGGGCCAGGGACACCGCCCGCTCCGACCCCAGGAAGAACACGGCCTTCCCAGACATCTTGGAGGCTGCGACAATGGCCGAGGGGCCGACTACCCCAGCCATCGCCCGCACGCACTCCTCGATGGTCATTGTGGGGTGAGTGTAGCTCTTGACCCCGTGTTTTTTCGTAATTAACCTAAATGGTGGCAGGGCAGCGGGTGGCGCAGGAGGGGCCGTGGAAGCGGTTGCCACCTGCGCATACGTCCTTGCTGGCCCTGCCACCGGCGTGGATGGGGTCGCCATCACGGGGTCCCTTTAAGGGCTACACCCACCCCAAAGTCACAGGCCTTAATGGTCTTAATTGGCCTCTTGTATAATGACTGAGCAGAGGAGCCCTTAATGAGGCACACCTCTCCCCTAGTTGGCAATTGGGGAGGGGCCTTGCTCCCTCTGCTCAGTTGTCTTAATTGGTTTTTTTTTTTATTAATTTGGAAGGAAAGGGTTCTCAGAGAGAGAGGGGAGAAACAGAGGGTAACGGAGAAAGAGAGAGGGGGGTGGGAAGGGGGGGGGGCTGCGAGGGCAGGTCTCCCCTCGCAGCTGTGGGTGGGTGCACTCCCCAGATGGCAAAACACAAAAGTCTTTGGGGTGGTCTTCAGGTGGGGGGAGAAGATGTCTTCACCTGGGGTAGCTGGAGCCACCAGGCACTCCTAACGATCCTCAATAGGGTGATTAATGACTCTTCAGCCTGGTAGCTCCAGCTATCCCAGGCTAGGCAAATGTGGGGGGGGTGGGGGGGGTTCCAATTGTGGGGGGGGCCCAGTTGTAAGCACAGCCCCCACGCACACTACCACACACACACACACACCCCCCGCGATGTTCCGGCCCTCAGTGGTCTTCTTTCCTCCCCCCACCGATACAACAAAGTCTGTTTGGGGAAATGCACCCACACCCACCTGTAGAGTAGTTGAGTCTCCCTCCTTCCACACTGGATGGTTGTTGTGGTTTTTCCCCCTCTCTCCAACTCTCTGCAGAAATGATAAAGATGTTGTAAAGTTTTCTGTTCTCCTCCTCTCCCTCTGGATAAAGTTGGTGTTGAAGCCCCTTCCCTCCTTCTCTTCCTGGGCTGGTCTCAGGGCTCTCCAAGCAGGAGCTCAAGTTGATAGCAGCTCCTCTCACTGCTCACAGCTTCTACTGAGCAGGACACGCCTCCACTGCTTCACGATTGGTCCTTGTGCATGAAACTCTTTTGAGTTCACCTGTGAAGACATAAAAACAATAAACGGTGCCACCCGACCTGGGTGACACTCCAGACATTTTCAAGGCCCTTTTTTTTCCCCCCTTTTTTTGGTTTTTTTTTTTGTTTTTTTTTTTTGTTTTTTTTTTGGGCACTAAAATAACAATTTTTCCCCAGTGCCCCCTATAAAAGGGAAGGGGACACTAAAAGCACCGGCAATTAAAACAAATTAACTTTAAAACGTAAAATCAAATTAAAATTTGGTTGCCGGGCGTGATGATGCACTCCAGTCCCTCCGGTGCCCACCTCTCGCGGAAGGCCGCGAGCGTACCGGTGGACACCGCGTGCTCCATCTCCAAGGACACCCTGGACCGGATGTAAGAGCGGAAGAGAGGCAGGCAGTCAGGTTGAACGACCCCCTCGACCGCCCGCTGCCTGGACCGGCTGATGGCACCCTTGGCCGTGCCCAGGAGCAGTCCTACGAGGAGGCCTTCGGACCTACCCGCTCCCCTCCGCACAGGGTGCCCAAAGATCAGGAGAGTGGGACTGAAGTGCAGCCAGAATTTCAGGAGCAGCCCCTTCAAATAATGGAACAGGGGCTGCAACCTTGTGCACTCAATAAAAACATGGAACACGGACTCCTCCAGACCGCAGAAATTGCAGGCGGCCTGGGAGTCCGTGAACCGGCTTAAAAATTTGTTGCACGGCACTGCTCCGTGCACCACCCTCCAGGCCAAGTCCCCGATGAATAGTGGGAGGACCCCCGCGTAGAGTGCCCTCCATCGGGGACCCCCGCCTCCTCCGGACGGCAAGATGGTGCGCCATGGCGTGTCCGGACGGCCGGCGAGGATGGCAAAGTTGAGGGTGTGCAGGAGCAGCCCGTACAGGAAACCCCTCCGCGCGGAACTGAAAGGCACGGAGGGGATTTCCCCGAGGCGGCTCAAGTTGTGAGGCGCCGGCCCCCGAGGGAGGTTCCGGGGTTTGGCGCCGATGAGGAATTCCGTCCGGACGGGGGTCAGTTCGGACGGGATCTCCCCACGTGCTTGAGCCTCCTCGATACACCTAACGGAGTCAGGGCCCAGAGCTGTTTTTAGCGACTCGATGGCATCGGCCGCGCGGCGGACGTTGGCAGAATTTAGGCGCCGCGCCAGCGTGACTGGCGCCATCCAGCCCGCTCCTCCGCCATCGAGCAGGTCCCTGACCCTGGTCACCTCACCAGCCACAGCCCTCTCTTCCGACCGCCACATGAAGCCTCGGCCGTGGAGGTACGGATTCCCGAGCAGCGGCTCCTGCAGGACGGCCGCCACTCCAGCCGGCGGAGAGCTGCGCTTGGTGGAGACTTTGTTCCAGACCCTGATGAGTTCCCTGTAAAAGACAGGCAGCTCCCGGAGGGCGGTCCTGGCACCCCCCAAGTTCACAAACAGGAGCTGCGTGTCATAATTGAGGTCGAGCTGCTGGCGGAAGAAATACCTCGCCAGAGCACACCACCTAGGAGGGGGCTCGACGTAAAGGTATCTCTGCAGGGTCTGAAGACGGAAAGTCGCGAGCTGGGCGCTGACGCACACCAACGACTGACCGCCCTCCTCAAGCGGGAGACTCAAGACCGCGACAGAGACCCAGTGCTTCCTGTTGTTCCAGAAGAAGTCCACCAGCTTCTTCTGTATCTTGGCGACAAACGCAGGGGGAGGGGTCAAAGTGACCAGCCGGTACCACAGCATTGCGGCCACCAGCTGGTTTATGACTAGCGCTCGACCCCTGTAGGACAGCACTCGGAGCAGTCCTGTCCAGCGCCCTAGGCGAGCGGTGACCTTGGCCTCCAGCTCCTGCCAGTTCGCCGGCCAGGCTTCCTCGTCGGGGCTAAGGTAGACTCCCAGATAGAGGAGATGGGTCGTGCTCCAGGCAAAAGGCCTGAGCTCCTCCGGCAGGGAGTCCACCCGCCACTGACCCACCAGGAGTCCGGAACATTTCTCCCAGTTGATCCTGGCGGAGGACGCGGCCGAGTAAATCTCCTGGCACTCACGCATCCTCCGCAGGTCAGCGGGATCCTCTACCGCGAGGAGCACGTCATCGGCGTAAGCCGAGAGGACGACCTCCACGCCCGGCCCTTGCAGAGCCAGTCCCGTCAACCTCGTCCGCAAGAGGCGCAGGAAAGGCTCCACGCAAACGGCGTATAACTGGCCGGACATGGGGCATCCCTGGCGCACCCCTCTCCTAAAGCGAAGGGGCGCCGTCAAGGACCCGTTAACCTTAATCAGACACTCCGCGGCGGCGTACAAAAGTCGGATCCGGGCGACGAAATGCGTCCCGAACCCGAAAGCGCGCAGAGTTCCGAGCAGATAGTCGTGATCCACCCTGTCGAACGCCTTCTCTTGGTCGAGGGATAGGAAGGCGACCGACAGACCAGCCTCCTGGGAGCAATGGATGAGGTCCCGGACCAGATGGATGTTGTCGTGGATCGTCCGGCCCGGGACCGTGTAGGACTGGTCGGGGTGGATCATGTGGTCCAGCACGGCACCAAGGCGAGCAGACATCGCCCTGGCGAAGATTTTGTAGTCCGTGCTGAGGAGGGAGACCGGGCGCCAGTTCTTAAGGAGGCGGAGATCGCCCTTCTTAGGCAGCAGGACGATGACTGCCCTGCGCCAAGAGAGGGGCATCTCCCCGGTCGCCAGACTTTCCCCCAGGACCCGCGCGTAGTCGCTCCCCAGGACGTCCCAGAACGCCCTGTGGAACTCCACGGTCAGCCCGTCCAGCCCCGGGGATTTTCCCCTCGAGAGCCGGGCGAGGGCACCGGTCAGCTCCGCCAGGCTTAGCGGAGCTTCCAGATTTTCGGCGCCCTCCGGGCTGACCTTCGGCAGGTCCTCCCACAAAACTCTACGCGCTTCCTCGCTGGACGGATCCGGAGAGAACAGAGCCCCGTAATATTCACGGACCCTGTTGTTGACGCCCTCCGGATCCGAGACGAGAGAGCCGTCGTCGGCCAGCAGCGTCAAGAGCTGCTTACGGACACTCTGCCTTTTTTCCAGCGAGTAGAAGAAGGGGGAGCCGCGGTCCAGATCCCGCAGGAACCGGATCCGCGACCTCACGAACGCGCCTCGGGACCCGACGAGCTGCAGGTCCTTCAGCGCGGCCTTCTTCGCTTCGTACACCGTCCGCAGGGCCGGGTCCTGGACGACTTGACCGAGACGGGCTTCCAGGTCGAGCACCTCTTTTTCTAGGCGCCCGACTCTGGCCGCCCGCCTCTTGGTCGACCCCCTCGCGTACTCTTGACAGAAGACGCGGACGTGAGCCTTGCCCACGTCCCACCATAGCCTCAAGGAGGGGAAGCCCCCCTGCTTCCTTCTCCAGTCGGACCAGAATCGACGGAACGAGTCCTGGAACCGCACGTCCTCCAGCAGCCGGTTGTTAAAGTGCCAGTACGCGGACCCCGTCCTCGCGCGGAGCGAAGCGAGCTCCGCCCACACCAGGTGGTGGTCCGAACACGGCACCGGCCGCATGGAGGCCGCCGGGACGCAGGAAACGTACGCCCGAGACACGTAAAGGCGGTCGACTCTAGACCATCCAACTCCAGGCCTCACCCAAGTAAAGGCACTGGAGTCGGGGTGGAGATTTCGCCAGACGTCCACCAAGTCGAAGGACCCGACCAGGTCCCTCAACTTCTCCATCGCCGTCATGCACTGCGGGGCACCGGAGCGGTCCCTCGCCTCGAGGGTGCAGTTAAAATCCCCCCCGAGGACAATGCAGTCGCCGACGTCGACGGAGCCAAGAAGAGCGGACACCTCTTCAAAGAAGCGCGTTTGCTGCGGGCCGGGATGAGGGGCGTACACGTTCACGAGATGGAGCGGCACGTCCCCCAGGCGAACCGTTACGTGCAGCAAGCGGCCTGGCACGGGCTCCTCGACCCCCAAGATCTCCGGCTGAAAATGCGGGCCCAGCAAGATGGCCACCCCACTAGAAATGGCGGTGAGGTGGCTCATGCGGACCTCTCCTTGCCATTCCAGGAGCCACGTGGCTTCGTCTCCCGGAACGGTGTGGGTTTCTTGCAGGAAGCACACCGCATATTTCCCCTCCCGCAGGAGCGAAAAATTGTCAAATCTACGGCGTGCCCCTCTGCCGCCGTTGATGTTGAGGCTGGCTATGGTTATCTTCATGGCAAAAGCATAGTGCAACCTCTACCTTAACCTATTGTGGGGGAGGGAGCGGAGTCTTTTGTTGAACTCCGCTCCCTCCGCAGCCCAGCGAGGAGTCCCTCGAGCTCGCGCAGCTCAAGGTGCTGCTCCTTTGTCAAGGGCCCGCCCGCGGCCAAGGTTTTAACGGCGGCGCGGACGGACCCCTTGATCAGCTCCGGCTCGGACCATTTTTCCAGGGCCAGTCGGGCTTGGTCGCGGCGACCCCGGCTCTGGGCCAAAAAGTCCCGGAGTTCCTTTGCAGGAACGAGGAGGGCCTCAGCGGCGGCCGCGAGCAGATCCACCGCCTCCCTGGCGGTGGTCTCTAGGTCTTCACCCGCGTCCCCCACCGAGTCCCCGTCCTCCTCCGGGAGGTGGCCGCCAGCAGCCGGCCCATCGACCGCACAAGGTACGGCAAATGAACCGGCCGCTCCAACCGGCCCTGGCACTGCCCCGATCCCACCCCCAGGATCGTCGGCAGAGGAGTCCCCACTGGGCTCTTTTAAAAATGGTGCTGGGTCGGGAAATGACAGCGGAAGGGGTTCCCCCTCCGCCCCAGGAACCGGAGAACAAGGAGAGACCCGGCCATAGGAAATCCCCAGGCCCTCCAAGTGCTCCAGCTCCAAAGTAAGGGGCGAGGGTGGGTGTTCCTCCCCCTCCCTGCTGCCACCCCCCGGCCCAGCATCTACAGTATCATTAAAATCAATTGTTTCATTCTCTGCCGGGTCGAGCAAATCCCGGGGGAAGTTGGGTAATAGCTGGGCGGGCTCAGGTTCGGCCTTTTCGGCCTCGCCCGCCTCAGTCCCCGGGACGCCCGGCCCGGCGGCTACGCATTCCTCCGCGGTCCCCACGCCCCCCACGACAGGCAGATCTTCCACTCCATCCCCGGGAGGCAGAGGCTGGGCAGCCTCAACTGTCTCACCCTCCCCGGGGAAAGACTCCTCGCGCCTGCAGCGCAATTTGGGGGCGCTGGTGGGGGACGCGGGACACGCGGCGGGCACCGACTCCTCCGCGGAGGGATGTTGTTCCCCCTCCGCCTCATTGGGGCGGTGCCTCTTTTTGTTCCTGGGGGCGCGCGGAGTCAGGGAGACCTCCATGTCTGCCGAGGCCTCCCGCTCCGCCCCCCCCTTTTCCTTTTCTTGCCCGCGCCTGGGCCCCTCTGTGGTGGTATTCAAGGGCCCGGGCACGGGCTCGGGGCACCCCGCGCTCGCCGGTGACTGGGTTGGGCTGAGCGCGGTGGTCAGACTTTCCGGCGCACCGAGGGGACCCGCCTCTAGATGTTTCTCCTTCTTCCGCGCCTTCTTTCCGCTCGGACGCTCTCCCTCCCCCCCGCCGGAGGCCCTGAAAACAAAGGCCTCCGACGATGCCCGCGCACCCATGGCTCCCGGCACGCGGACGCAACTAGGGGGAGGGGTGGCGGCAGCGCCAGCCTTGGCCGCCTTCGGTGGTTTGGCGGCCTTGGAGGCGGGGCAGTTCTTACGAACATGCCCCACCTCCCTGCAGGCATGGCACCGCACGCCGTCCGACGTCCAGAAGACGCGGTAGGCAGTCCCCTCGTGCACCGCATTAAAGTGCCCTTCTGTCACGTCCTCCCGCGCCAGCCGGACAAAGAGCTGGCGGCGGAAGGAGAACACGTGGCGCAGGCTGTTCTCCCTGAGGCCGAGCGGTATGGGGTTGATCCCTGACCTTACCTCCCCCAGTTGTTGTAGGTGAGGGAGGAGGAGCTCAGCGGGAACAAAGGGCGGGACGTTCGACACGATGACCCTCTGCGCGGTGGCCTCGAGAGGATCCACCGGCAGGAACGTCCCGCCCACCGTGAGCCCCTTTTCGAGGGCCAGGGACACCGCCCGCTCCGACCCCAGGAAGAAAACAGCCTTCCCAGACATCTTGGAGGCTGCGACAATGGCCGAGGGGCCGACTACCCCAGCCATCGCCCGCACGCACTCCTCGATGCTCATTGTGGGGTGAGTGTAGCTCTTGACCCCGTGTTTTCTAGTAATTAATCTAAATGGTGGCAGGGCAGCGGGTGGCGCAGGAGGTGCTGTGGAAGCGGTTGCCACCTGCGCATACGTCCTTGCTGGCCCTGCCACCGGCGTGGATGGGGTCGCCATCACGGGGTCCCTTTAAGGGCTACACCCACCCCAAGGTCACAGGCCTTAATGGTCTTTAATGGCCTCTTATGTTAACTGAGCAGAGGAGCCCTTAACGAGGCACCTCTCCCCTCGTTGACAATTGGGGAGAGGCCTTGCTCCCTCTGCTCAGTTGTCTTAATTGGTTTTTTTTTTTAAAATTTGGAAGGAAAGGGTTCTCAGAGAGAGAGGGGAGAAACAGAGTAGCAGAGAAAAGAGAGAGGGGGGTGGGAAGGGGGGGGGGGCTGCGAGGGCAGGTCTCTCCTCGCAGCTGTGGGTGGGTGCACTCCCCAGATGGCAAAACACAAAAGTCTTTGAGGTGGTCTTCAGGTGGGGGGAGAAGATGTCTTCACCTGGGGTAGCTGGAGCCACCAGGCACTCCTAACGATCTTTAATTGGGTGATTAATAACAATCTTCAGCCTGGTAGCTCCAGCTATCCCAGGCTAGGCAAATGTGGGGGGTGGGGGGGGTTCCAATTGTGGGGGGGGGCCTAGTTGTAAGCACGGCCCCCACGCACACTACCACACACACACACACCCCCCGCGATGTTCCGGCCCTCAGTGGTCTTCTTTCCTCCCCCCACCGATACAACAAAGTCTGTTTGGGGAAATGCACCCACACCCACCTGTAGAGTAGTTGAGTCTCCCTCCTTCCACACTGGATGGTTGTTTGTCTTTTCCCCCTCTCTCCAACTCTCTGCAGAAATGATAAAGATGTTGTAAAGTTTTCTGTTCTCCTCCTCTCCCTCTGGATAAAGTTGGTGTTGAAGCCCCTTCCCTCCTTCTCTTCCTGGGCTGGTCTCAGGGCTCTCCAAGCAGGAGCTCAAGTTGATAGCAGCTCCTCTCACTGCTCACAGCTTCTACTGAGCAGGACACGCCTCCACTGCTTCACGATTGGTCCTTGTGCATGAATCCCAAAAAGTTAGTTTGCAGGTGCAGCAGGTAATCAGGAAGGTGAATGGAATGTTGGCCTTCATTGCGAGAGGGATGGAGTACAAAAGCAGGGAGGTCCTGCTGCAACTGTATAGGGTATTGATAAGGCCGCACCTGGAGTACTGCGTGCAGTTTTGGTCACCTTACTTAAGGAAGGATATACTGGCTTTGGAGGGGGTACAGAAACGATTCACTAGGCTGATTCCGGAGATGAGGGGGTTACCTTATGATGATAGATTGAGTAGACTGGGTCTTTACTCGTTGGAGTTCAGAAGGATGAGGGGTGATCTTATAGAAATATTCAAAATAATGAAAGGGATAGACAAGATAGAGGCAGAGAGGTTGTTTCCACTGGTCGGGGAGACTAGAACTAGGGGGCACAGCCTCAAAATACGGGGGAGCCAATTTAAAACCGAGTTGAGAAGGAATTTCTTCTTCCAGAGGGTTGTGAATCTGTGGAATTCTCTGCCCAAGGAAGCAGTTGAGGCTAGCTCATTGAATGTATTCAAGTCACAGATAGATAGATTTTTAACCAATAAGGAAATTAAGGGTTACGGGGAGAGGGCGGGTAAGTGGAACTGAGTCCACGGCCAGATCAGCCATGATCTTGTTGAATGGCGGAGCAGGCTCGAGGGGCTAGATGGCCTACTCCTGTTCCTAATTCTTAGGTACTTAAGTACTTATGTACTTATGACACTGTCAGGGCGCATGAGGGATGGCATGTTGGAGTTAGCTGCTGCAATAAGGGAACACGCCCAGACCCCGTGCCCATTGACAGAATCAACTGTCACTCCCACTCCAATCCCCACATCAGCCTCTGAAGAGCCCAAAGCCGGGCCCTCCAACTTGACGCCTGATGCCAACGCACCCCCTGCCGCCCCCCACTCAAGAGGTGGGCAGTACCTGAGATGTTCGAAAGAATAAGCTTGGTACCAAGCCCAGAAACATTACGCCACCGTCTGCAGGCAGGGGGCGGTCTTAGAATAAGGGGGAGGAGAGATGGGTGGGTGCAGCCTTTCTTTGCTGCTGCTGTTGTTGTTATTGTTATTGCTACTGTTGTCACTGTTCTCAAATTAAAAGTTTTTTGTAAGTTATGTAAATTTACAAGTTTATAAGTGATCTTAAAGTTTTAAGTGATCTTAAAGAGGGATCTTAATGTAAAGTTTGATACAAGAATAATTTTATTAAAGTTAAGTTAAGTACATTGTAAACTTTTGAATAAAATATATTTTACATTAAAACTGAATCATGTTCCATTAACAAAACACAACATTATGGACCAGTTCCAAACAGTAAACATGTCCATGTGGAATAGTTGTCGCTGAGCCCTCAGGCATCAGTGAAGCATTCACGGATGAGCTGCTGGCGTAAGACTCGAGCAATCGTTAAAGGGGCACGATGGTCCGCCCTCCTCCACCGTCGTGCTCCGGCCTCAGGCACTTGCATGGCTTCCTCATCCTCATCATCCTCCACCTCCTCCTCGTCCTCCTCCTGCTCGTCACCTGCATCTTCCACATCATTATCATCAGCCACTCTCACCGCAGGTGAGTCTTCCACTACCAGGTGCTGCTGCCTCATGATGGCTAAGTTATGCAGCACGCAGCACACAACAGTGAATTGACCGACAATCTCAGGGGAGTACAGCAAGTAGCCCGCGGAATGATCCAGGCTTCAGAAATGCTGTTTCAATATGCCAATGGTCCTCTCTGATGTTGCACGCCACAATGTGCGACATGTTGTATTCACGGTCAGCTTCCGTCCGGGTTATGCTTAGGGACGTCATGAGCCAGGTGGCAAGGCCGTAACCTTTGTCTTCCAGTAGCTAGCTGTGCCCTTCTGGCTGCTGCTACTGAAACATGGCAGATATAATGCTGTCACCTAGGATGAATGCATCATGGATGCTCCCAGGGTATTTTGCATCAACTGACATGATATGATGCATGTCGTCACACACGAGCTGCACATTAATGGAGTGGAAGCCTTTTCTGTTCCTGTACATCTCGGAATCTTCCAAAGGTGCTTGCAAGGTGATGTGGGTACAATCAATGCAGTCCTGTACCTTGGGGAAGTCAGCAATCCTGGAGAACCCTACAGCCCTGTCATGGATTGCTTGGGCGGTCATGGGGAACGTTATGAGGTCATTCCTATGCGCATATAGTGCAGCCGTCACCTGGCGAATGCAGACATGTGTTGCATGTTGAGAGATGGTACACACATCCCCAGTTGTAGCTTGAAACGATCGGAAGCATAGAATGAAAGTGCAGCTGTAACCTTCACTTCAACTGACAAAGCAGTCCTCCTAATGCTTCTAGGTTGCAAGTCTGCTTTGACCAACTCACAGATCTCACTTACAACTACTTTGTGGAAACGCAGCCTTCTGACACAGTCTGCGTCACTCAGGTGGAGGTACGAATGCCTGTCTCGATATACTCATGGTGGGTAAGGCCACCTGCCCATCATCCTACAGGCTCTGATGTTCCTGATGCGATGAAGTCGAATCAATTGTCTCCTTCATAGCACCATGATGCAGAAAGCTCACACAAGGTATGGCATTGTCAGTATTGCCCCCATACTTAAATTTAACCTTTGAAAGAAGCTCAACATGGCAGGAAAGTAGGCAGGCAGGACAGGTTCGCATTTCTCTCTCCCCAAGGTCTGTATGGATGGACCACACCCAAAGGTCTTGTGACTCCTCCTCTCTCCCCCCCTTAACTAATGGAGTCTTGGAATCTTGTGACTTCTCCCCTTCTCTCTCTCCTTCCACACACCCCCCTCCCCCCCCCCCCCCCCACTTAGTGCAGTCTTCAGTGCAGAAGGCACCTTGCTCCCCGGGCTCGAAGCCTTCCGATCAGCATCTCCCTCTCTCCTCCACCCCCACCCCACGGCTTGGTTTGTAGCTGAGCCCTGAGCCGCTGTGTCCGGGCGTGGGGCCGATTCTGATGGCCAAATTTACGACCCTCCAGCCCTGCTTCAAGACGTTCGGTGGTGGCGTGTGAGTGAGTAAAAAAATTAGAAAACTTCTGAAATCCAACAAATTTATACTCCTACGTTGACAGGTTAAAAAAAAGTTGAATATTATTATTGATTTTGACAGTGTTATTGACTCTCCCCAAAATCTTCGATTTAAAAAAAGCATCTTTCAGCGCCAATTTGTGAATGTGCATTGGTTTTCTTAAGTGCCCAGAAGGTTTTTCGGGAGTGGCCAGAAACATCGACCTAAGAGGAAAAAATTTTGGCCCAACTGCGAAAAATTTTTAAAAAACAGTGCAGACATGAGAGAACTATGATGTAAAAAAAACTGGCCTAGAAAAATCGTAACTAAGTTAGTTACGCCGGTGCAGATTGCAGGGGCAAACTTGAAAAAAAAATACACCAGAAAAAACAGCGCAAATGACCGGGGAAAATTGAGCCCCACAAAACTGCACTCAAATCATGGATTATGATGTAGCATTTAAATAAGCCTCTCCGGACCTCATCTGAGAAATGGGGAATCACTTTTCAAATGAAATCCTTAGTGTTATATATGTATACTTGTATTTAATCTGAACAGGCACCAGAGGGTACATCCCTTGGAGTCCCAAGGGATCCCATAATCCCTTGGGAGCACAGGTATTTAAGGAGGCTTCACAGGTTGGAGAGGCACTCTGGCGACCTGCAATAAAATACTAAGGTCACATGTTACTTTGAGCTCACAACTGGCAACGAGATACAGAAAGCAAATCCAAAGATGCAGAGAACAGTGGGCATCCTGGAGAAATTCTCGGAGGGAGATGATTGGGAAACTTTTGTGGAGCGACTCGACCAATAATTCGTGGCCAACGAGCTAGATGGGGAGGAGAGTGCTGCTAAATGAAGGGCAATCCTCCTCACCGTCTGTGGGGCACCAACGTATGGCCTCATGAAGAATCTGCTCACTCCAGCAAAACCCACGGAGAAATCATACAATGATTTGTGCACGCTGGTCTGAGAGCATTTGAACCTGAAGGAAAGCATTCTGATGGCGAGGTACCGGTTCCACACCTACAAAAGATCTGAAGGCCAGGAAATGCCGAGTTATGTCGCCGAGCTAAGACGCCTTGCAGGACATTGAGAATTTGAAGGACATTTGGAGCACATGCTCAGAGACTTTTTCGTACTTGGCATTGACCACAAAACCATTCTTCGCAACTTTTAACTGTAGAGACCCCAACCTTGAATAAGGCCATAGCGATAGCCCAGGCATTCATTGCCACCGGTGACAATACGAAGCAAATCTCTCAGCACACAAGTGCTGCTACAAGTACTGTGAACAAAGTGATGTTGTTTTTGAATCATAACTTACAGGGCAAGTCACACATACCTGCAGCTGCACATCTACAGATGTCTCAGAGTCCACCATCAAGGGTGATGAATGCAAGGCCATTAACTCCTTGCTGGTACTGCGGGGGTGATCATCGTTTCTATTCATGCCGATTCAAAGAGTACGTTTGCAAGGGGTGTGGAACAATGGGACACCTCCAACGAGTGTGCAGGCGAGCTGCAAAGCCTGTTAGACACGCAAACCACCATGTTGCAGAGGAGGACAGATCCACGGAGGATCACGATGAACCAGAGCCTCAGATCGAGGAGGCAGAGGTACATGGGGTGCACACATTCACCATGAATTGTCCACCAATAATGCAAAATGTTGAACTAAATGGACTCCCGGTGTCAATGGAGCTGGACCCAGGCGCACGCCAGTCCATCATGGGCAAAAAGACTTTCGAAAGGTTGTGGTGCAACAAGGCCTCAAAGCCAGTCTTAACTCCAGTTCGCATGAAACTAAGAACTTACACGAAAAAACTGATTCCTGTAATCGGCAGTGCTACCGTAAAGATCTCCTATGATGGAGCGGTGCACAAGCTACCACTCTGTGTGGTACCGGATGATAGTCCCACGCTGCTCGGCAGGAGCTGGCTGGGAAAGATACGCTGGAACTGGGACGACGTCCGAGCGCTATCGCCCGCTGACGACATTTCGTGTGTCCAGGTCTCAAACAAATATCCTTCGCTGTTCGAACCAGGCGTCGGAAAATTCCAAGGAGCACAAGTGCAGATCCACCTAATTCCGGGGGCGCGACCCATCCATCACAAGGCGAGAGTAGTACCGTACATGATGAGAGAAAGGGTAGAGATCGAGCTAGACCGGCTGCAAAGAGAAGGCATCATTTCCCCAATCGAGTTCAACGAGTGGGCCAGTCCTATCGTCCCAGTCCTCAAGGGTGACCGCACCGTAAGAATCTGTGGCGATTACAAAGTAACTATCAATCGTTTCTCCCTGCAGGACCAATACCGAATACCAAAGGCCGACAACCTCTTTGCAACACTGGTGGGAGGAAAGACGTTCACGAAGCTGGATCTGACTTCAGCCTACATGACGCAGGAACTGGAGGAATCATCGAAGGCCCTCACCTGCATCAACACGCACAAAGGTATTTTTATTTATAACAGATGCCCGTTTGGAATCCGATCGGCGGCGGCGATATTCCAGAGAAACATGGAAAGCTTACTGAAGTCGGTCCTGCACACCATGGTCTTCCAGGACGACATCTTGGTCACAGGTTGGAACACAGTCGAGCATCTGCAGAACCTGGAGGAGGTTCTTAGTTGACTCAACCGTGTGGGGTTCAGGTTAAAACGCTCAAAGTGCATTTTCCTGGCACCTGAAGTGGAGTTCCTGGGAAGGAGGGTTGCGGCGGATGGCATCAGGCCCACCACCGCGAAAACGGAGGCAATCGAGAATACACCGAGGCCACAGAACGTGACGGAGCTGCAGTCGTTTCTGGGACTCCTGAACTACTTTGGTAACTTCTTACCGGGTCTCAGCACACTGTTAGAACCACTGCATGTCTTACTATGAAAAGGGGGTGAATGGGTTTGGGGCAAAAGCCAAGAAAATGCCTTTGTAAAAGTGAGAAAATTGTTTTGCTCAAACAAATTGCTTGTGTTGTATGATCCATGTTAGCGTTTGGTACTAGCATGTGATGCATCGTCATATGGCGTCGGGTGTGTATTGCAACAAGCTAATGATTTCAGGAAACTGCAACCGGTTGCTTATGCACCCAAGAGTCTGTCTAAGGCTGAGAGAGCCTACAGCATGATTGAAAAAGAAGCGTTAGCGTGTGTCTATGGGGTAAAGAAAATGCATCAATACCTATTTGGGCTAAAATTCGAATTGGAAACTGATCATAAGCCACTTATATCCCTGTTCTCCGAGAGTAAAGGGATAAATACCAACGCATCAGCCTGCATCCAGAGATGGGCGCTCACGTTGTCTGCATACAACTATGCCATCCGCCACAGGTCAGGCACAGGAAACTGCGCCGATGCTCTCAGTAGGCTGCCATTGCCCACCACGGGAGTGGAAATGGCGCAGCCTGCAGATCTAGCCATGGTTATGGAAGCATTTGAGAGTGAGCAATCGCCCGTCACTACCCGGCAAATCAAAACCTGGACAAGCCAGGACCCCTTCTTATCTCTAGTCAAAAGCTGTGTGCTTCACGGGAGCTGGTCCTGTGTCCCAGTGGAAATGCAGGAAGAGATAAAGCCGTTCCAGCGGCGCAAAGATGAAATATCTATACAGGAAGACTGCCTTCTGTGGGGCAATCGAGTAGTGGTCCCCAAGAAGGGCAGAGACACCTTCATCAATGACCTCCACAGTACCCACCCAGGCATCGTAATGATGAAAGCGATAGCCAGATCCCACGTGTGGTGGCCCAGTATCGATGCGGACTTAGAGTCCTGCGTTCACAAATGTAATACATGCTCGCAGTTAAGCAATGTACCCAGTGAGGCGCTGCTGAGTTTATGGTCTTGGCCATCCAAACCGTGGTCTAGGGTACACATTGACTATGCAGGCCCGTTCTTGGGTAAAATGTTCCTTGTGGTTGTAGACGCGTACTTCAAGTGGATTGAATGTGAGATAATGTCGGCTAGCACATCCGCTGCCACTACTGAAAGCCTGCGGGCCATGTTTGCCACACACAGCCTACCCGATGTCCTGTTGAGCGACAATGGGCCATGTTTTACCAGTGCTGAGTTCAAAGAATTCATGACCCATAACAGGATCAAACATGTCACATCTGCCCCGTTCTAACCAGCGTCCAGTGGTCAGGCAGAGAGAGCAGTGCAAACCATCAGGCAAGGCTTGAAGAGGGTAACTGAAGGCTCACTGCAGACCCGCCTATCCCGAATCCTGCTTAGCTACCGCACGAGACCTCACTCACTCACTGGGATCCCACCTGCTGAACTGCTCTTGAAAAGAGCACTTAAGACAAGGCTCTCGTTAGTTTACCCTGATCTACATGAACAGGTAGAGAGCAGGCGGCTTCAACAAAGTGTATACCATGATAGCGCAAATGTGTCACGTGAGATTGAAATCAATGATCCTGTATTTGTATTAAATTATGGACAAGGTCCCAAGTAGCTTCCCGGCACTGTCGTGGCCAAAGAGGGGAGCAGGGTGTTTCGGGTCAAACTTTCAAATGGACTCATTCACCGGAAACACTTGGACCAAATCAAACTCAGATTCACGGACTAGCCTGAGCAACCCACCTTGGACCCTACCTTTTTTGATCTCCCAACATACATACCAGTGGCAACGGTTGACCACGAAGCAGAACCCATCATCCACAGCAGCCCAGCAAGGCCCAACATACCAGGCAGCCCAGCAAGGCCAGCTGCACAGCAGCCTAGCAAGGGCCCAATAAATGATTCAACAACACCAGTTTTCACACCGAGACGATCAACCAGGACAAGAAGGGCCCCAGATCGACTCACATTGTAAATAGTTACACTATTGACTTTGGAGTTGAGTGTTGTTATATATGCATACTTGTATTTACTCTGTACAGCCACCAGAGGGCTTATCCCCTGGTGTCCCAAGGGATCCCATAATCCCTTGGGAGCACAGGTATTTAAGGAGGCTTCACAGGTTGGAGAGGCACTCAGGAGATCTGCAATGGAAGACTAAGGTCACACTTTACTTTGAGCTCACAGTGTTCAGTCTGACTTTTTCTCCATACACAACACTTAACACCATACTTCACAGCACAGTTGAGTCCAAATGATGTCCATACTTTGCTAGAGCAATCCAAAACTCATTCCATGTTGTGCTGTCACCCCATACCCTTGTATCTTCCTTTCCTTCAAATATTTAGGCAATTTTCCCTCAACAGAGGCAATGGTCTCTGCCTCAACCACTCACTGTGGTAAAACATTCCATGCTTCACTGACCCTCTGTGCAAAGACATTTCTCCTAAGCTCTCTCCTTACTCTCAGTGATCATTTTAAATTAGTGATCCTTTCTCACCGACTTCCTAACCAGAAGAAATAGTCCTTACCTATTCACGCCATCAAAACTATTCATAATTTTAAAAATCTTTATTAAATCTTTTCACCTGCTCTACTCCAGTGAAAAGAGTTCCAGTATTTCAAATCTGCCACGTGTCTGCCTAGTCTGCTAACCAGACAAGCCCTCCTCACACTGAACTTTTGCATCCTCATCAAATTTCAAGACTGTGCTCTCTTCCCAATCGTCTCTACACACAGAGAACAATAGTGAAGCCAGCACTGAGCCCTGAAGTTTGTCACTTCCAACCATCTTCCACTTTAAATAACACTCGTTTACCCTAAAACTTTGTTTACTGTCCATCGGCCAACTTTCTTTCTGTGCTGCTACATTTCCTCATGTACCATATGCCTGAATTTTTCTAATAACCCTCTCATGCGATACCTTGTCAAACACCTGCTGAAAATCCACATATACTACATCTACTGCATTACCTTTATCTATCCAGTCACTTATTCACAAAAACGCTCCTACATTTGCCAAACATGACCTTCCTTCAACAAATCCATGCTGTCTATTTTTAATTAACCCATGTTTTACCCATGACCCATGAATTAACTTGAGCTACAGGTGTGGTGCCAGAAGATTGGAGGAATGCTAATGTTGTACCGTTGTTTAAAAGGGAGAAAGGGATAGACTGAGCAATTACAGGCCAGTCACCCTAACCTTGTTGGTGGGAAAATTATTGTCAAAAATCCTGAGGGACAGGATAAATCAGCATGGATTTGTTAAGGGAAGGTCGTGTCTGACTAAATTGATTGAATTTTTCGAAGAGGTAACCAGGAGGTTCAATGAGAGCTGTGCGTATGAAGTAGTGTATTTGGATTATAGCAAAGCTTTTCATAAGATCCCACATTTCAGACTGGTTATGGAAGTAATAGCCCATGGGATCCAGGGCAAAGTGGCAAGTTGGATCCAATATTTGGCTCAGAGGCAGGAAGCAAAGGGTAATGGTTGATGGATGTTTTTGTGACTGGAAGGTCGTATCCAGTGGGGTTCCGCAGGGTTCAGAGCTGGGTCCTCTGCTTTTTGTGGTATATATATCAATGACCTGGACTTGAATGTTGAGGGTATGATTCAGAAGTTTGCAGATGACACTAAAATAGGCTGCGTGGTTGATAATGAAGAATAAAGCTGCGAACTGCAGAAAGAAATCAATGTACTGGTCAGGTGGGCAGAACAGTGGCAAATGGAATTCAATCCAGATAAATGTGAGGTAATGCATTTGGGAAGGTCTAACAAGGCAAGGGAATACATGTTAAATGGTACGACACTGAAAAGTGTAGAGGAACAAAGGGACCTGGAAGTACAGGTCCACAGATCCCTGAAGGTAGCAGGCCAGGTAGATAAGGTGGTTAAGAAGACATATGGAATACTTGCTTTATTAGTCGGGGCATAGAAACATAGAAAATAGGTGCAGGAGTAGGCCATTCGGCCATTCAAGCCTGCACCACCATTCAATATGATCACGGCTGATCATTCATCTCAGTACCCCTTTTCCGCTTTCTCTCCATACCCCTTGATCGCTTTAGCCGTAAGGGCCATATCTAAATCCCTCTTGAATATATCCAATGAATTGGCATCAACGACTCTCTGCAGCAGGGAATTCCACAGGTTAACAACTCTCTGAGTGAAGAAGTTCCTCCTCATCTCAGTCCTAAATGGCCTACCCCTTATCCCAAGACTGTGTCCCCTGGTTCTGGACTTCCCCAACATCGGGAACATTCTTCCCGCATCTAACCTGTCCTGTCCCGTCAGAATCTTATACGTTTCTATGAGATCCCCTCTCATCCTTCTAAACTCCAGTGTGTAAAGGCCCAGTTGATCCAGTCTCTCCTCATATGTCAGTCCAGCCATCCCTGGAATCAGTCTGGTGAACCTTCGCTGCACTCCCTCTATAGCAAGAATGTCCTTCCTCAGATTAGGAGACCAAAACTGAACACAATATTCCAGGTGAGGCCTCATCAAGGCCCTGTACAACTGCAGTAAGACCTCCCTGCTCCTATACTCAAATCCCCTAGCTATGAAGGCCAACATGCCATTTGCCTTCTTCACCGCCTGCTGTACCTGCATGCCAACTTTCAATGACTGATGAACCATGACACCCAGGTCTCGTTGCACCTCTCCTTTTCCGAATCTGCCACCATTCAGATAATATTCTGCCTTCCTGTTTTTGCCACCAAAATGGATAACCTCACATTTATCCACATTATACTGCATCTGCCATGTATTTGCCCATTCACCTAACCTGTCCAAATCACCCTGCAGCCTCTTAGCATCCTCCTCACAGCTCACACCACCACTCAGTTTAGTGTCATCTGCAAACTTGGAGATATTACACTCAATTCCTTCGTCCAAATCATTAATGTATAATGTAAAGAGCAAGACGGTTATGCTTGAACTGTATAAAACACTGGTTAGGCTGCAGCTGGAGTACTGCGTGCAGTTCTGGTCACCACATTACAGGAAGGATGCGATTGCTCTGAAGAGGGTGCAGAGGAGATTTATAAGAATGTTACCTGGACTGGAGAATTTTGGCTATAAGGAAAGATCGGAGATGCTGGGTCTGCTTTATTTGGAACAGAGGATGCTGAAGGGAGACCTGATTGAGGTGTATAAAATTATGAGGGGCCTGGATAGAGTGGATAGGAAGGACCTGTTTCCCTTAGCGGGGAGGTCAACAACCAGGGAACATAGATTTAAAGTAATTGGGGGGGGAGCTTTACATAAAAACATAAGAAATAGGAGCAGGAGTAGGTCATTTGGTCCCTCGAGCCTGCTCCACCATTTAATAAGTTCATGGCTGATCTGATCATGGACTCAGCTCCACTTCCCTGCCCGCTCCCCATAACGCTTTACTCCCTTATTGCTCAAAAAATCTGTCGATCAATGCCTGAAATATATTTAATGACCCAGCCTCCACAGCTCTCTGGCACAGAGAATTCAACAGATTTACAACCCTCTGAGAGAAGAAATTCCTCCTCATCTGTTTTAAATGGGCAACCCCTTATTCTGAGACCACAGGTTGAACCTCCACTTTTTTTGTATGCTTAACGCCCACTTAACGCCCATTTTACCCCTGAAATGATGTATAATGCCCAGATATCGCCCATTTAGCCACAAAATGGAAATTGACGGGCATTTCTCGGAAACTTATCGCCGAACGTTACTTTCCCCACGTGTTTAACACCGGGAAAAAATAATATCGCCCGCCCACTTTTTTTAGGCGGAATCATCAGAATGGGCAAAATCAATACCCATAATATTGCCCAGCGTTAATTTCCACACTGATTTAATGCCGAGATTCAATAATACCACCTGGCCATTTTTATTTTTGTCGTAAAGAGCTTATTTACCGAAACTAGCGGCCATGAGATCGCCCAGCGTCACTTTCACCACCTCGCACACATATCGCCCACAATATCGCTCGCCCAAAAAAACGCCCGGAAAACGTGGAACTAACCGGAACTAATCACAGCATTATGGACGCCATGTTCTACATCACATGTCGCATCCTTTAAAAGGCTGCTGTGCTTCAACCTCGGGGGAGTTCAGATGTACTCTGGAGGTCGTTGGAGTTGATGTGAACATCTGTATAAACATCTTGACCATACTGTGAACTATTGGAATTGAATAGGTGTCTTCATCGGGACATTCATTGTTTGTGACCAATCGGTGGAAAACAGAGAGCTACTGCAATAGGGCCTGTCCTTTCTCACCCTCTCTTGATGACCAATTGCATGCAGCTGACTCGTGATCGCCGAAGATACGCTCCACAGCATTATGTGCCCAATGTTAGACATGCCAGACTGATGAGGAGGACCAGACTTTACACCCCCCCACAAGTACAGAGAGAAGCAGTCTTACCTCGACTTGCCCAACATCACCTGCCTTCGGAGACTGCGCTTCCATAAAGAGGTTATCACTGAGGTATGCCAGCTGATAAGGGGAGATCTGCAGCCTGCCAGCACCATCAGTACTGCACTGTTCAGGTCAAAGTCACCGCAGCACTGTCATTCTACACCTCTGGTTCTTTTCAGGCCACAGCTGGCGACATTTGCGGACTTTCTTAGCATGCCACGCATTGCTAGATTAGACAGGTCACTGAAGCTCTGTATGCATGGAGGAAGGACTTGATCAGCTTCCCTATGATCAGGGAGGCACAGTGAGAGGGCTCTAGGATTCTCCAGAATTGCAAACTTCCCCAAGGTGCAGGGAGCAATAGACACTACGCACATCACGATGCAGGCACCTTTTCAGGATGCTGATGTTTTCAGGAACCGCAAGGGATTCCTGTCCCTGAATGTCCAACTCGTTGTCGACCGCCAGCAAATTATACTGGCAGTGAATGCTAAATTTCCAGGCAGCATCCATGATGCTCACATCCTGCGTGAGAGCACTGTATCTGACTTGTTTAACAATCAGCCACAAGGTCAATGGTGGATGCTTACTGACAAAGGATATGGCCTCGCCACCTGGCTAATGATCCCCTTGCCTGACACCCACACCAAAGCCGAGAGGCGATACAACGAGAGCCACAGAGCCACTCACAATATCGTGGAGAAAACCATTGGCAGCGCTTTAGATGCCTGGACCACTCAGGAGGCAATCTCCATTACCACCCTGAGCAATTTGTGGTGGTGTGCTCCATGCTGCACAACTTGGCTATCAGGAGGGGACAAGAATTGCCTGATGAGTCTGACAGCCCATCTCACCAGAGAGAAGAAATGGAGGACGAGGAGGCGGACACTGACATTGACCCAGACAATTAGGCTGGCGCTGAAGCCATGCCCCCGCCCCCCTGTAGACCAAAGGGCCCGTGTGACATGATAGCGCCAAAGCCTTACATCAGGAGCTCATCAATGATCGCTTTGCCTGAAAGAACGTTGGTGTTATTTACAAGGCTGACACACTACTAGGTGTGCAGCTGATACATCAATGGTGGGCATTACCTTGGTGACAGTTAAAATTTAAGTTGATTGAAGTTAAGTGTCATTATACCCTTTGATGTTAAGGAATCACCAGCGTGTAATGGTGCAGCTATCTGAGCCATTGTGCAACAAGTTTTTGTTAAATAAAAAACATTTAAACTGAACATTTGTCTGAAATCATCAGTATTCCTGTAAAAACCAGCCATTAGCTCTCCCCCCGCCCTCCCCCCCCGCTTCTCCTCCCCACCTCTACCCCTTCCCCTTCCCCTCCTGACTCCAAGCTTCCTGGCCGAGGAGTTCCTCAGGGGATGCTTCATTGAGGAGGGGGGGGGGGGGGGAATGACAGCCGAAACGCTGCTTGGACGGATACGAGAAAGGACAGTCCCGAGGTGGGAACATGCTCCGAGCCAGAAGCAAGATGTTGCTGCTGGCTCTCGTGTGGTTGGCAATGGGGGTGCGGTACCTTAGGGTGCAGTGCCGCGCTCCGGGACCACTGGGAGCTCTCTGCCACCAGTGTTCCTGGCTACCAGCTCCAGTGCCTCCACCATCCCTTCCATGTTATATCTTATTTGTTGGACAAAAGCTCGCTGCCAATTATGTCCTTGGTGCTTGGTAGGCTTTTTTCTGCCGGTGAATCTCCCTCGTGCCTACCACAACAGCCAAACAAGCACACACTACACCCACACTCGCCTTCAGTTCCTCTGAGCTCCCTCTCTCTCTGTCTCCTCTTCTGCGCATGTCATGATGACCCTTGACCTCCTGAATCGCGGGAATTGAGTGTTGCCATGCCATTGCTAAGGACGGCGAAACTTTATGGCAGAAGCTCAGCAAGATTTAACGCTCCCGCCCATTTCATATCGCTCGCTGTAACGGCCATTTAAAAAAATGGAGACTAGGTGCTTTGAGAATGAGCGAGAAGCCGGCGATCTATAAACCCTTTATTACCACCCACGCTGGAAATAATGCCCATTTTTGGGCGATAAGTGCAAAAGTGGAAAATCTAGCCCCACGTCCCCTAGTTTTAGTTTTCCCTATGTGTAAATATCCTCTCTGCATCCACCTTGTCAAGCCCCCCCATTATCTTATAAGTTTGAATAAGATCACCTCTCATTCTTCTGAACTCCAATGTGTATAGGCCCAACCTACTCAACCTATCTTCATAAGTCAACCCCCTCATCTCCAGAATTAACCTAGTTAACCATCTCTAAACAGTCTCCAATGCAAGCATATCCTTCCTTAAATACAGAGACCAAAACTGTATGCAGTACTCAAGGTGTGGCCTTGCCAATACCCTGTAAAGTTATAGCAGGACTTCTCTGCTTTTATACTCTATCACCCTTGCAATAAAGGCCAACATTCCATTTGCCTTCCTGATTACTTGCTGTACCTGCATACTAACTTTTTGTGTTTCATGCACAAGGACCCCCAGGTCTCTCTGTACTGCAGCACTTTGCAATTTTTCTCTCTTTAAATTATAATTTGCTTTTCTATTTTTTCTGCCAAACCTTACATTTTCCAACATTATACTCCATCTGCCAAATTTTTGCCCACTCACTTAGCCTGTCTATATCCCTTTGCAGATTTTTTGTGTAATCCTCACAATTTGCTTTCCCACCCATCTTTGTATCATTAGCAAACTTGGCTACATTACACTCAGTCCCTTCATCCAAGTCTTTAACATAGATTGTAAATAGTTGAGGACCCAGCACCGATCCCTATGGCACCCCACTAGTCACTGTTTGCCAACCAGAAAATGACCCATTTATCCTGACTCTCTGTTTTCTGTTACTTAGCCAATCCTCTATCCATCCTAATATATTACCCAAAAACCCCATGAACTTTCATCTTGTGCAATAACCTCTTATGTGGCACCTTATCGAATGCCTTCTGGAAATCCAAATACACCACATCCACTGGATCCCCCTTATCCACCCTGCTTGTTACATCCTCAAAGAACTCCAGCAAATTTGTAATACATGATTTCCCTTTCATAAAACCATGCTGACTCTGCTTGATTTAATTATGCTTTTCCAAATATCCCGCTACTGCTTCCTTAATAATGGACTCCAGCATTTTCCCAACAACAGATGTTAGGCTGATTGATCTGTAGTTTATTTCTCTCTTCCTTCTTAAAATGGACAGTTTGGCCATAATTTTTGGCTATATTCTGGGATCATGGGGGAGTCGATGATCGAGAGGGGTTAGTGATTGTGCGGAGGGTCGATGATCGCGTGGGGGGTCGGTGATCATGGGAAGGTTGGTAGTCACTGGGGGTCAGTGATCATGGGGAGGGTCGGCGAATACGATGGGTCAATGATCACGGGGTGGGGGGGGGTCGGTGATCACGGAAGGGTTGGTGATCAGAGCGGTGCGGTAATCGTGGGGGCTGATGATCGTGGGGTGGGTCGGCGAATGCGTTGGGTCAGTGATCACAGGGGAGTCGGTGATCGCTGGTGGTGGGGTGGTCGGTGATCGCGGGGGTGGTCGGTGATCAGAGCGGTACGATAATCGTGGGGGCCAATGATCGTGGGGAGGGTCGGTGAATGCGATGGAGTAGTGATTGCAGGGCAGTCGGTGGTCGCGGGGGGGGGGGGGTGGGTCAGAGATCGCAGGGGGGTGTCGGTGATCGTGGGGTGGGGTCGGTGATCGTAGGGGGGTCGGTGATCGTGGGGAGGTTGGTGATCGTGGGGAGGTCGATGATCGTGGGGCATCAGTGATCACAGGGGGTCAGTGATCTCGGGTGGGGGGGTCGATGATCTCGGGGGTTGTGATCTCGGGGGGGGGGATCGGTGATTGTGGGGGGGTCAGTGATTGTGTGGGTCTCGGTGATTGCGGGGGGCGGGGTCGATGATCTCGGAGGGGTGTAAATGATCTCTGGGGGGGGGTGGTGATCGTGGGGGGGTCGGTGATCGTGTGGGCCTCGGTGATCGTGGGGGGCAGGGTCGGATGATCAGGGAGACTTGGTGTTCAGGGTGAGGTCGATGATCACAGGAGGAGACGGTGAATATGGAGGTGTTTCAGTGACTGCGGGGGGGATCAATAACCGTGGAGGTAGTTCAGTGATCCCGGGCCGGGTCCGATGGAGATAATCCAATCGCATGGAGTTGGAAATGGGTGGATAGCTTTGTGCGCTGGGGGAAGCACTCCTGCACCTCATGGCCCACAAGCAGTGCTGGAAAAGCACTTACCTTTTTCACACACCAGTCCTCGCCTCCCTTTAGCTGTCAGGTTTACCAAGGCCTGAAACACAGATAAATTCTGAGGCACGCAGCCTCATTAAAATGTTAAAATGTGCAACCCACCTCCTAGTGCGAGTTCTTCACTCATCCCCCGTCGCATCTCCGTTAAAATCAGAAGTGGGTGGTTTTGAGGCGGGTTAGGTTCAAGTTTGAGATTTTTTATATTTTAACATCCGAACCTGACTTAAACCTACCCGTTTTTGGGTTTTAAATTTACCTCCATTATGTCCAACTCATTCGGTAATTCCTGAACTTCCTCTTCTGATTCCACTGCCCCTCCTGGTTTGGTATCATCTACAAATCTGATCACTTTGCATTAGTTTCGGAATCCAAGTTATTAGTGTAATTGATGAGCAGTAGTGCTCCCAACATCCGACCTTGAAGAGCCCCACTCTGTATATCCTGACATAAGTCTTCTAAAAAGTGCCCATTCATTTGAAAATTTCAACCAATTTCTTGTCTATTCCCTGATGTCCCACAATATGTTTAACTAATAGCAGCCATGTGAAACTTTGCCAAATGTATTTTGGAAATAGAACACTATACAGGAAGAGGTAATTCGGGCCACCGTGCCTGTGCTTACTTTATGAAAGAGCTACCAATTAGTCCCACTCTCCAGCTCTTTCCCCATAGCCCTGCAACTTTTCTCTTATTTATCCAATTCCCTTTTGAAAGTTATTATTGAATTTTCTTCCACCAACCTTTCAGGCAGGGTTTGTCAGGTATTCCCCAGATAGAGAGGTTTAAGTACAGACATACTTCAATGATGTTGGACAGGATCTGTTGGCAGTGATGGAATGTAAATGAGGTGTTGCTTATGCATCCAGAAGTGATTCCTTCCTGTGTGAATTCAATGTCAGCAGCAAGCAAAACACAGCTGTTGCAGACAGTGCTAGTGCCACAGACTGTCAGCTATGTCTGGTCAGAAACTTAATATTGTGATCACAACTTATGAAGAATTGCCCGTCAATAATCATGCATAGGCCCATTTGTTTCAGTGATGCTCACAGTGCTCTAAATTGAATCTCGCAATGTTAATAACGGCAATGAGAGCACCAGTAGACTTCTTGCTGCCGTTCCTCGATATAAACAGGGTAACCATGTACATTACATTGTGCTTAGAGCACTATTTTCATTATCAAGCAATCAGGAGATGTGATTCTCTTTTTAACACGTCTGCACTGAGTATTATTCTTGGTAGAGCAACAGGAACTGAAACAGAATCATAACATTGCTGGCCAGGGCAAAATAATAATAGCAGTGTGTGTTGTGTCAAGAGATAGGCTGTGTTACATTTAAACAATTGAGGTCATTGTATTTCCTGAGAAATGTTTAAGTTTACTACTGATTACTGGCAGAGAAATTATGGATCTGAGCAGTTTAGTTAAAGGTCTGAGTTTAATAAATTGCATTGAATATCTGAACTTTAGCCACCTCAGTCCTCCTGTTTAGAAAGATGATTGCATGGTTAGGTTTGCTGTTGGGGCTAGGAAACAATTATTTCATTTTCAATGACACCATTACGATGAATGTACAAATGTATGATACTTATGTGAAAATCTTAAAAAGGACAAACAAAATATTTGTCCATTTATTTTTGTACCATTTACATGACTCTAGATATATTGGCCCCGATTTTCATGAGCTGCAAGGTCCACCCATTTGCCGCTCAAAGGACTGCCTATGGCCGCCGAGAGACGGGCAGTGCTTTGCTTGAAAGTTTCCTCTAAAAGAGGTGGTGGTACCGACCAGCGGCAAAATAAAGGCTTACGCCGTCAATCTGGACAACAGCGGGCGGGAGCTCCCAATCTCGGTGGCAAATGAGCTTGCAGCCCAACTGCCGCCTAGGATGGAGTCGGGCCCAGGGAGGGCGGAAGATCTGAAAAGTAAAAAACATTACCAAAAAAAACCCCCACTGGAACACCTTCAGGGGACCCCATCTAGGTAAATCGCCGTATAAAGAATATTTTAACCACATTCACTAACCTTTTCTTGCAGGTCTTCATACTTACCAGCGGGGTTAGACCTGCCTCCATGCAGTGGTCCTTCCTCTGCTGGTGCCGACTCCCGCCCATTCCCGTCCACACTAATCTGGCAGCTCAGCGGGCGGGAGGCCAATTACGCGATTTTACCGCCAGAGGACGTCAGCGGGCGGTTCCTGCCGGTACTCCCCTCCCGCCCGATCCAGCCCAAGTGGAAAATGGCAAGGAGAGGAAAACGTCAGCAAAACTCAGCGACAGTCGGGGGCAGCAGGCAGCAGTGGGCGGTACGACCACCAATATCGGGGCCATAGATTCAAAATATACATGCAAAAAGCTCAGAAGTAACAATATTTCTGTGAAAGTGAAAGGCTTATACAAATATTAGCCTCTGTTAAGCTGTTGGAATGAGAAGCGTGACCTGAGTCTGTAATCAAAGCAGCAGTTTGCTTTATTGTCCTGATAATGAGCTACAAATCTCCGCTGCTTGTGTTTTTGTCTTTCCTTTCACACATGGAGAAGTGAACCATGGATCCTCCATCATTTTATGGAAGAAGTTTAACATATTTTACTTTGGTTATATTTTGATTTGAACTACATTCTTTTCAATTATTTCTTGAGTAGTCTTTTTATTTGTGCTTGCTCCATGTTCTTTTTTGGGTAAATTGCAAAGTTGATTGCCTTTTATTTTACATTGTTGTATCTGCACCTCCTTATAGCCTTTTCTATCAGGGCTCCGACAAGCCACTCTAATCATTTAAATTTACCCAGTATGGCATTATTAATAAAGGCAGTCAAACCTACTCATTGCAGAATGCTATACTCTCATTTGCATCTCTGTATCTTCTCCAGCTCTCTCTTTCTCTCTCATTCACTTTCCATTATTGTCTCACGCAGACATACTTTTTGCATTTCTACAAACAGATGGATAACAGAACAATCTATAGGTGCTACATCTAGGTTAATATTTTTCATAGCACAATTGTGAAAAACCACCAGCCACTCTGAAAGGGTTAATGATGATTTTTAACTGTTTTGAAAAATGACAAAAATTACTCCATAAAAATTAACTATTTTACTCTCAGATCCACACTTCCAAGATTCTCCTTTTTACCTTCTCTATCTCTGAGATTTCATAGTCGGCCCACTCTGTGTCATGCAAATTCACACTTCGGCCATTCCGTGTTCTGAGATTCGTCATTCACTGTTTTTTCCATGACTCTGAATCTTTCCACTCTGCATCTCTGAGATTTCCCCCTGTTCTTGTCTTCCAAGTTTCACGTCAGATTCCCTTCCTACTGATATGTCTCAGATCTGCTGACCTATTCCTGACCCTCTATATGTAATGCCCTCCATGACTCGAGAATTATCTTGGGCTAGAACCTCCACTTTTTTTGCATGTTTAACGCCCACTTAATGCCTATTTTACCGCTGAAGTGAAGTATAACACCCATATATTGGCCATTTTGACACAAAATGGAAACTGACGGGCTGTTTTAGGAGACTTATCGCCGAGCATTACTTTCCCCATGTGCTTAACACTGGGAAAAAATATTACCGCCAACCACTTTTTTGGGGCGGAATCAGCAGAATGGGTGAAATCAACGGCCATAATATCGGCCCGTGTTACTTTCCACACGGAATTAACGCCGAGATTCAATATTAACGCCGCCCACTGTTTTTTGTCGTAAAGAGCATACTTACCCAAACTAGAGGCCATGGAGTTCGCCCATCGTCAATTTCACCACCTCGCACACATATCGCCCACAATATCGCTCGCTCAAAAAAACGCCCTCAAAAAATCGAACTAACCGGAATGAACGCCAGCAGTGTGGCTGGCATTTGTTAAATCCTACTCTTACGTGTGGAGCTGATATCTGAAAGATTTCCTGAATGAGTGCTGATGTGAGTGATAATGCTGACACACTGCTGTGTGTGTGCAGCTCAGACATCAATGGTGCTCATCACGTTGGTGCCAGTTAAAGTTTATGTTGATTGATGTTAAGTTGTATTTAACCTTTTCATGGTAAGGAATCACCAGTGTGTAATGGTCCAGCTATCTGAGACAATGCACAAGAAGGTTATGTTCAATAACAAAAGTTTAATACCAACATTGGTCTGAAATCATAAGTATCACAGCCAATAAAATCCAACCCCCGACACACCCTACTTTTTCCACCATTGACATAAATCACATGTTCAACATGTCCAGCAACACAGAATGCAAAGACAAAGCAGGAGCGTGGTCCCCAGCCGCCATACATTGTAACAAATTGCATACACCCAGATGGAGATATAACACAGCCATCACTTGCGGACATGCACCTCACTTTCCTTCCCCCCTCCCCTTCTTCTCCCCACCTCTACCCCTTCCCATCCTCGCTCTATGGCGCCTGGCTGAGAAGCTCCACAGGCAGTGCTTCATTGGGCAGATGCGGTCGTTGCACGGGTACAGGAGCGGGGGGTGCTGAGGGGGCAACATTCTCTGATGCAGAAGCAGAATCTTGGTCTTTGCTCTCATCTGTCATTCGCATTGGGGAACCTAGGGGTGAAGTGTCGTGCCCGGGGACCACTGGGAGGCCTGTGGCAGCAGTGTTCCAGGCTATTGCATCCAGGGCCTTCGCCATCGGCGGAATGTACTCGGTCATGGTGGCCAGCTGTCAGGATATGCCCCCCAATGCTTCGATGAGCTGGTCACCAATGTCTACAGTCCTCCTGGACAACTGTACCAGCTCCAGGCTGTCATGTCGCGCTCGTCGAACAGACCTGCTGTGTCCACGAGACCTCCGCTGGGTCGGCGCCATCCTGGGGACAAATGTGGTGCCCTGTGGAGAGGTGCTTGGGGCCGGTACCTCCAGAGTGAAGGCGGAAATGACCGGAGGACCACTAGATGGCCTTGGGGTGGAATGGCTTCTGGAGCGTGACGATGCAGGTTCTTCGAAGTCCGCGCTCTCATCCATCGAGAACAGACCCAGCGATTGACGGGCGAGAATCAGCACCAGATGTAGGATCGTCTGCCGACTCCTGCCCCGCGCCCCCACCTTCTGGCCTCTGTGGTCTTGCCTGGGGCCACGCTGCTGGCTGAGCTGAAAAACACAAATGAGGTTATTAAAGGAGAAGGGGGTGCTAGGGTCACAAGGTGAGTCCAGCGCTACACACAGCATATGCACGGCAAAAGCACCACTGCTCTCAAAATCATCGCAGACATCACATTTCATGGCCATCAACACATTGTGCATTGCAATTTAATTAGGCCAGCATTATTTCTATGACACTTTTAGAAATTATCTAGCATATATTATTGTTCAGATATGAGTGGGTGTGGCAACTATTGACTTTACATCACGCAATGGTGTAAGCTTCACTCACGTGGCAACACTTCAGGATCTGCAGATGCATCCTTGGCTGTCCGGGTGTGCTTCCCCATGAGTGCAAGCACTCGCTCCTCTACCTCTGTGATGTCGCTGGGGACTGGTGGCTCCCCACCCGTTCGCCTCTGCATGGACTTCATCGTCGATAGCTTCTTCTGTAAAAGATGACAGGACGACATGGCATGAGATCATTCCGTGATATCATTGCTAGGTACTGTCACAGAGACTGATACAACACATAACCAACAGATGTATTCATGATTATTATGATTAATATGTCCTTACTATACAGTATAAATTCACACGAGGCCCAGACTTGCGAGAAGATCACTCTGTGACCAGTAACCTTTATTAGCCAGCACTGAGGTGATGAAGGTGGGTGGAGCTTCCCCTTTTATACCTGAAAGTCCAGGTTAGGAGTGTCTCCCACAAGTTCACCACCTAGTGGTCAATGTTCTCACGGTGTACAACTGAGGTCAGTTTATACATGGGTTACAATGACAGTTAAATACATGACATCACCTCCCCCCCAAAGTCTTGTTGGGATCACGGGTTAAGTCTCTCTGGTGGTTTACGCTCCCTTGTAGAGTGCCTGAGTTGGGGCTCCGGTTGTTGGGCGCTGGCCTGAGTGTCTGCTGTTTGCGGTGCTCAGGCCTGTCCGGACTGTCCACAGTGACTGGGCTCTCCTCTGTTGGTTCCGGTGTTCGGTCACCTGTGGAGGAGTGAACTCTACATCGTGTTCTTCCTCTGCTTCTTCTATGGGGTTGCTGAACCTCCTTTTTGTTTGATCCACGTGTTTGCGGCAGATTTGTCCATTGGTAAGTTTAACTACCAGAATCCTATTCCCCTCTTTGGCAATCACAGTGCTTGCAAGCCATTTAGGCCCTGCAGCGTAGTTGAGGACAAAGACAGGGTCATTGACATCAATACATCGCGCCCTCGCATTCTCGTCATGGTAGTCACATTGTGACTGGCGCCTGCTCTCAACAATTTCTTTCATGGTGGGGTGTATAAGGGATAACCTGGTTTTGAGCGTCCTTTTCATTAGCAGCTCTGCGGGTGGGACCCCTGTGAGCGAGTGTGGTCGGGATCTATTGGCCAACAGGAAGTGTGATATGCGGCTTTGTAGGGAACCCCCTTGGATTCTGAGCATCCCCTGTTTGATTATCTGCACTGCTCGTTCCGCCTGGCCGTTTGAGGCCGGCTTGAACGGTGCCGTTCTGAAATGGTTGATGCCATTTCCTGCCATGAAGTCCTGGAATTCAATGCTTGTAAAGCACGGGCCATTGTCGCTGACAAAGACATCCGGTAGGCCATGGGCGGCGAACATTGCCCGTAGACTTTCTACCGTGGTAGAGGATGTGCTTGAATTGAGAATGTCACACTCGATCCATTTGGAGTAGGCGTCAACTACAACCAAAAACATTTTTCCCATGGAAGGACCTGCGTCGTCCACATGGATGCGTGACCATGGCTTGGCGGGCCAGGACCAGGGGCTAAAAGGGGCTTCCCTGGGCGCATTGCCCAGCTGGGCACACGTGTTGCACCTGCGAACACAATGTTCCAGGTCTGCCTCTATCCCTGGCCACCAAACGTGTGACCTGGCAATTGCCTTCATCATGACAATGCTCAGGTGCTCATTGCGTAGTTCTCTGATGAACATCTCTCTGCCCATCTGGTTTCCCCATAGTAGAAAATCAGCTTGAATCGAGATTTCATCCTTGTGCCTGTGAAATGGTTTGAATTCCTCAGGGCATGCCCTGTATGTGGCTGCCCTGTCCCCATTCGGGACACATTTCTTGACTAAAGACAGAAGCAGGTCTCTATTAGTCCAGACTTTAATCTGACGGGCTGTCACTGGTGAGCCTTTGCTTCAACAGCCATGACCATCTCAGCATCATGCTCGGTTGCCCCCTCGGTGGTGGCTAGTGGGAGCCTGATGAGTGCATCGGCGCAGTTTTCAGTGCCCGGTCTGTGCTGAATTGTAAAATCATAGGCAGCTAACGTGAGTGCCCACCTCTGTATGCGGGCCGATGCATTTGCATTTATGGCCTTGTTGTTAGCCAAAAGGGAGGTTAGGGGTTTGTGACCTGTCTCCAGCTCAAATTCCCTGGCAAACAGGTCCTGGTGCATTTTCTTCACAGCATATACACATTCAAGCGCTTCCTTTTCTACCATCCCGTAGCCCCATTCTGCCTGGGACAGACTTCTGGAGGCATAAGCTACCGGATGTAACTGACCCTTGGCATTAACATGTTGCAACACACACCCGACACCATAGGACAACGCGTCGCATGTTAAAACGAGTTTCTTACATGGGTCATATAGCGTTAACAGATTGTTGGAGCATAACAAATTTCGTGCTCTATCAAAAGCCCTTTCCTGGCTGTCCCCCCAGACCCATTCGTGACCTTTGCACAGGAGCATGTGTATCGGCTCTAACAGCGCGCTCAATTTGGGAAGAAAGTTACCAAAATAGTTCAGGAGCCCCAGGAATGAACGCAGCTCCGTCGTGTTACGGGGTCTGGGTGCTCTCTGGATCGCTTCCGTCTTGGACGCAGTAGGTCTGATCCCGTCTGCTGCTACCCTCATCCCCAGGAATTCTACCTCTGGAGCTAGGAAGACACACTTCACCTTTTTCAGTCGCAGACCTAACCGGTCCACCTGCGTAGCACCTCCTCCAGGTTGTGGAAGTGTTCTTCAGTATCGCGACCCGTGGTGAGGATGTCATCTTAAAAAACCACTGTCCTTGGAATCGACTTGAGGAGGCTTTCCACATTTCGTTGAAAGATCGCGGCGGCCGAGCGAATCCAAAACGGACATCTGTTGTACTCAAACAACCCCTTGTGTGTTGTGATGGTGGTCAGCTTCTTCGACTCACTTGCCAGCTCCTGGGTCATGTAAGCTGAGGTCAGGTCCAATTTTGAAAAAAGTTTGCCACCGGATAGCGTCGCAAAGAGGTCCTCCGCTCTTGGTAGTGGGTACTGGTCTTGGAGTGACACCCGATTGATGGTGGCCTTGTAATCACCACATATCCTGACCGACCCATCCGCCTTCAGCACCGGCACAATCGGGCTCGCCCAGTCACTGAATTCGACTGGCAAGATGATGCCTTCCCTCAGCAGGCGGTCCAATTCGCCTTCTATCTTTTCCCGCATCACGTACGGCACCGCTCTAGCCTTGTGGTGTACTGGCCTGGCGTCCAGGTTTATGTGAATCACTACCTTGATCCCCATGAAAGTGCAAATGTCAGGTTGAAATAGTGAGTCAAATTTGTCCAGGAACTATGAGCATGATATTCGCTCCACAGAAGAAATTGCATTGACATCGCCCCATTTCCAGTTCATGACAGCCAGCCAACTCCTCCCCAGTAGTGCGGGACCGTCCCCCGGGACAATCCAGAGTGGCAACCTGTTCTCCAAATCTTTGTGGGTCACAACTACCGTGGCTCTGCCTAGCACCGGAATGATCTCCTTTGTATATGTCCGTAGCTGTGCGTCAATTGGCAATAATTTTGGCCTCCTGGCCTTGGACGCCCACAACTTGTCGAACTGTTTGATACTCATCAGGGACTGGCTGGCCCCTGTGTCTAGTTCCATTGATACTGGGATGCCATTGAGGAACACTTTCATCATTATCGGTGGCGTCCTGGTGTACGAACTGTTTATGGGCTCCACATGAACTCGCTGAACTTCAGCTTCCAGCGATTTCCCTCAGTGTCCATTTGGCCTCGTTGAGCTTACATCGGGCCCGTCCTCCTTGTACATCAACCTGGCTGCAGGCTTCCTGCACATACACGCCAAGTGACCGCTGACATTGCAGTTTCTGTAGGTATATTGCTCATACCTGCAAGCTCTGGGTGTGTGTTTGCCTCCACACCTCCAACATGAGCTGTTATTGGAAACAAAAGGTCCATTACTAGTCAATCGTCTCTGACTGTCTCTGTAACTGTCCTTAAGCGCACCATTGACAGGTGTTGATGGCCCCATTACTGGCAGCATTGTCCCTTGCGATGGCATGAATCGCCGTTCAGCTAGCCATTGTCTCTGTTGAATTCCCCCTTTGGGTTCGACTACATGCTCGGGCATATCTGATTGCCACTGTCTGCCTGGAGAACTGTGTGCCGCATTAACAACGTTGACTCCCTAGCCATTTGCTGCATTTAAACCAAGATTTTTGTCAAACATCATTCTGATCTCTTCCTCCCCTGAGGTAAATGTGTGGTCCATCAAAGCCGCCATTTCCAGGGTCAAGTCTTTGGTCTCAATCAGTTTCCTGAAAACCCCAGCGTGCCCGATGCCCTCAATAAAAAAAGTCTTGCAGCATCTCCACTCTGCATGCATCTGGGAACTTACATAGGCTCGCCAGTTGCCGGAGGTCTGCCACGAAGTCTGGAACGCTTTGCCCTTCTCGCCGCTGGTGCGTGTAAAACCGGTGTTTCGCCATGTGCATGCTGCTCGCCGGTTTAAGGTGTTCCCCGATCAACTTACTGAGCTCTTCAAAAGTCTTGTCCGCCAGCTTCTCTAGCGCTAGAAGGTCCTTCATCAGGGAGTATGTTCTGGATCCACAAACCGTCAGGAGATGAGCCCTGCGTTTGTCGGCCGAATCCTGTCCCAGCCATTCCTTAGTGACGAAACTTTGCTGTCGTCTTTCAATAAAATCGTCCCAATCATCACCAACACAGTACCTCTCGTCTGTGCTGCTAGTGGCCATGCTCGCGTGGTTTAAATCCCATCCTCGTCACCAATAATATGTCCTTACTATACAGTACAAATGCACACGACGCCCATACTTGAGAGAAGGTCACTCTGTGACCAGTAACATTTATTAGCCAGCACTGAAGTGATGAAGGTGGGTGGAGCTTCCCCTTTTATACCTAAAAGTCCAGGTTAGGAGTGTCTCCCACAAATTCGCTCCCTGTGGTCAGTTCTCAAGGTGTACAACTTGGGTCAGTTTATACATGGGTTACAATGACAGTTAAATACATGACAATGATTATTATCATTCTTTACCTGAAGATGTACACCGTGAACGCAGATTTTGAGTAAAAACATTCCCGGTAAAAGTGTAAGACCTCACATCTGCTGATAGTCACTCATGACTGTTACAAATCAAATTATATAAATACATAAGTACATGTAAATCAATGTAATACTTACTCCTACTCTTGTGGCATTGGTTGCCCTCACGCACCTCGTTGGTCGCTGACAAGACCACCTCTGCTATCTCGGTCCATATCCTCTGGTAGGCCTTTGGGGTGGGTTTCCCACGCCCTCCCTGTGTCAAATCACCCCAGCGTAACTCGATCTCCTACAGGAGGGAGGCATTTGTGTCATCCGAGAACCTCCTGGCTCTTTTGCGCCCTCCAATGTGCTCCTCTCCCATCTCACTGCTCTCTCCAGCGTCAGTGTCCACAGCGTGCTGTGATGCCTCCTCCTCTCTCTCCATTATAGGGCAAATTCAGGCAAATATGTAGCTGGTAACAGCTAATTTTTGTTTGCCTACTTTCATGGACTCTGGTTCAGTTCCTATGGACTGGAGGGTAGCTAATGTAACCCCAGTTTTTAAAAAAGGAGGGAGCGAGAAAACAGGGAATTATAGACCAGTTAGCCTGACATCGGTGGTGGGCAAAATGCTGGAATCAATTATTAAAGATGTAATAGCAGCACATTTGGAAAGCAGTGACAGGATCGGTCCAAGTCAGCATGGATTTATGAAAGAGAAATCATGCTTGACAAATCTTCTAGAGTTTTTTGTGGATGTAACGAGTAGAGTGGATAAGGAATAACCAGTGGATATGGTGTATTTGGACTTTAAAAAGGCTTTTGACAAGGTCCCACACAGGAGATTAGTGTGCAAGATTAAGGCACATGGCATTGGGGGTAATGTATTGACGTGGATAGAGAACTGGTTGGCAGACAGAAAGCAAAGAGTGGGAATAAACGGGTGCTTTTCAGAATGACAGACAGTGACTAGTGGGGTGCCGCAGGGTTCAGTGCTGGGACCCCAGCTTTTATAATATACATTAATGATTTGGATGAAGGAATTAAATGTAATTATCTCCAAGTTTGCAGATGACACTAAGCTGGGTAGCAGTGCAAGCTGCGAGGAGGATGCTAGGAGGCTGCAGGGGGTCTTGGACAGGTTAGGTGAATGGGTAAATGCATGGCAGATGCAGTATAGTGTGGATAAGTGTGAGGTTATCCACTTTGGTGGCAAAAACAGGAAGGCAGATTATTATCTGAATGGTGACAGATTAGTAAAAGGGGAGGTGCAACGAGACCTGGGTATCATGGTACATCAGTTATTGAAGCTAGGCATGTAGGTACAGCAGGCAGTAAAGAAAGCAAGTGGCATACTGACCTTCATAGCGAGGGGATTTGAGTATAGGAGCAGGGAGGTCTTACTGCAGTTATACAGGGCCTTGGTGAGACCATACCTTGAGTATTGTGTGCAGATTTGGTCTCCTATTCTGAGGAAGGATATTCTTGCTATTAAGGGAGTGCAGTGAAGTTTCACCAGACTGATTCCCGGGGTGGCAGGACTGACATATGAAGAAAGATTGGATCGACTAGGCTTATATTCACTGGAATTTAGAAGAATGAGAGGGGATCTCATAGAAACATATAAAATTCTGACGGGACTGGACAAGTTAGATGCAAGAAGAATGTTCCTGACATTGGGGAAGTCCAGAAGCAGGGGGCACAGTCTAAGGATAAGGGGTAAGCCATTTAGGACCGAGATGAGGAGAAACCTCTCCACTCAGAGAATTGTGAACCTGTGGAATTCTCTACCACAGAAAGTTGTTGAGGCCAATTTGTTAGATATATTCAAAGGGGACTTATGTGTGGCCCTTATGGCTAAAGGGGTCAAGGGGTATGGAGAGAAAGCAGGAATGGGGTACTGAAGTTGCATGATCAGCCATGATCTTATTGAATGGTGGTGCAGGCTCGAAGGGCCGAATGACCTACTCTGCCCCTATTTTCTATGTTTACTTGCTGTGAAGCTCTTAAAGTCTCCCTCCTTCCTCCCAAAGCTGCACCACACCCAGCCACGCCTTCTGTCCCTCGGAGCTCCGTCTCTGTCTGTCTCCTCTTCTGCGCATGTCATGGTGACCCTTGACCTCCAAAATCACGGGAATCGAGCATTGCCATGCCGTTGCTAAGGACGGCCACATTTTACGGTAGAAGGTCAAAAAAATTTAATGCTACCGCCCATTTTATATCGTTCGCGGTAACGCCCATTTTCAAAAGAGGAGACTAGGTGATTTGAGAATGTGAAAGAAGCCGACGATCTGAAAACCCTTTTTTACTGCCCTCGCCGGAAATAATGCCCATTTTTGGAAGATAACCATAAAAGTGGAGGTTCTAGCCCCTTATAGCTCTCATTGGGCTCGAATTTCCTCTCAAATCGCCCATTTACGCCCAGTTACCATCCGTTTTCATTGAAAATGGAAATTACCGCTCGCTATCATCGGCCGCGATTAGCACTGGCAGTAATTTGGGCCTATCATTACCGCCAGCATTGGTGCAAAGCAGCCACCCACTTTGGAGATCCAAAAAAGCTGGAAAATTCTCTCCCAGCCCTAAATTCCATTTAAAGCTGTTTTTTTAAGGCCCACTTCCGCCTGTTAACGCTGCGCTGGATACCGCCCATTTCTGGAGTACTTACCTGACTTGGACCCAACCTTATCACTTCCTCCATTTTGCTTGCAGCTTCACAGTGGCCCAGAAGATGGTGGATAATCAAGAAAAGACATTTTTCATGCAAATGAAATGATATGTGCTGTACATATTAACAGATATGTGAGGTTTTGACATCATGACCAACACTACTGTACTGAAATGATTCTGTCCAGAAAATGAACTTTTGTATAATTTGAATGTGAGTGGGATAATTGGAAGAACCTTGTCTTCAGTAGGCTTTGGGCTGACATATATGCTGAGTTTCTGCTATAAATTGGTTCTGTGATAGCTGATTAGCACTTAATGTGAAAAAATTGTATTAGGAAGTCGATCAAGGATTGTGACCTGTAAAATCGTTGGAAATGATTGGATTGTGCAATTAAAAAGTTCTCCTATTCTCATCATCATCATTGGCAGTCCCTCGGAATCGAGGAAGACGTGCTTCTGCTCTAAAAATGAGTCCATAGTGTCATGTATCTTACATTATTATATATAACTGTATCTAACATGCTATACATGACTGTAATAAGATATGACCTGTAACCAGCAGCATACCTTACCACCAGGGGTGCACTTGCAAGAGACAGGTATATAAGGGCAGGTCTCAGGCAAGTGCAGCATTCCAGAGCTGTGAAATAAAGGTGCAGGTCCAGAGTGACCTTGACTTCACTACATGCCTCGTGTGAATCTGTACTGAGGGAACAGGACTTTACACATAGGTGGCTAAACAGTCCAATATGAGAACCACAGTCCCTGTCACAGGTGGGACAGATACTCGTTGAGGGAAAGAGTGGGTGGGACAGGTTTGCCGCATGCTCTTTCTGCTGCCTGCACTTAATTCCTGCATGCTCTCGGCGATGAGACTTGAGCTGCTTGGCGCCCTCCCGGATGCACTTCCTCCACTTAGGGCGGTCTTTGGTCAGGGACTCCCAGGTGTCAGTGGGGATGTTGCATTTTATCAGGGAGGCTTTGAGGGTGTCCTTGTAACGTTTCCTCTGTCCACCTTTGGCTCACTTGCCATGAAGGAGTTCCGAGTAGAGCGCTTGATTTGGGATTCTCGTGTCTGGCATGCGAACGATGTGGCCTGCCCAGTGGAGCTGATCAAGTGTGGTCAGTGCTTCAATGCTGGGGATGTTGGCCTGGTCAAGGACGCTAACGTTGGTGCGTCTGTCCTCCCAGGGGATTTGTAAGATCTTACGGAGACATCGTTGGTAGTATTTCTCCAGCGACTTCAGGTGTCTACTGTACATGGTCATTGTCTCTGAGCCATACAGCAGCCCTGTAGACCATGAGCTTGGTGGGAGATTTGAGGGCTTGGTCTTCAAACACATTTTTCCTCAGGCGGCCGAAGGCTGCACTGGTACACTGGAGTGTTGAATCTCATCGTCAATGTCTGCTCTTGTTGATAAGAGGCTCCCGAGTATTGGGAAATGGTCCATGTTGTTCAGGGCCACGCCGTGGATCTTGATGACTGGGGGGCAGTACTGTGCGGCGAGGACAGGCTGGTGGAGGACCTTTGTCTTATGGGTGTTTAGCGTAAGGCCCGTGCTTTTGTATGCCCCAGTAAATATGTTGACTATGACTTGGGGTTCAGCCTCTGTATGAGTGCAGATGCAGGCGTCATCCACTTACTGTAGCTCGATGACAGAGGTTGGGACGGTCTTGCACCTGGCCTGGAAATGATGAAGGTTGAACAGGTTCTCACTGGTTCCCACTGGTTCTGTAGTTTAGGTTCACTCCAGCGGGGAGCTTGTTGACTGTGAAGTGGAGCATGGCAGCGAGGAAGATTGAGAAGAGGGTTGGGGCGATGACTCAGCCCTGTTTGACTTTGGTCCGGATGTCGATTGGGTCTGTAATGTCGTCGTGGAGCAGGCTGAGGATGGTGACGAACATTTGGGGGCATCCGAAAGGAGGAGGATGCTCCATAGACCCTCGTGGCTGACAGTGTCTGTTTTGTATCTGTAAAGCATGCACTCCCATGTTCCGCCACCAGGGAGCGCATCCCCTGAAGTCCCAAGGGATCCCAGCATCCCTTGGGAGCACTGTATATAAGCCAGCACCTAAGGCCTGTTCCTCATTCTGGAGTGTCTTAATAAAGACTGAGGTCACTGTTACTTTAACCTCGCTGTGTGCAGTCTCATCTGTGTTAGAAACACAACAACTGGCGACGAGTACACGAATTGAACGCAAAGATGCAGCAAACTGTGGGCATCCTGGAGAAGTTCTCGGAGGGTGAGGACTGGGAAGCCTATGTCAAACGGTTAGACCAGTATTTTGTAGCCAACGAGCTGGATGGAGAAGGAAACGCTGCAAAAAGGAGAGCGGTCCTCCTCACGGTCTGCGTGGCACCGACCTACAGCCTCATGAAGAATCTCTGGCTCCGATGAAACCCACAGATAAGTCATATGAGGAGCTGTATACACTGTTTCGGGAGCATCTTAACCCAAGGGAGAGCGTGCTGATGGCGAGGTATCGGTTCTATACATACCAGCGATCTGAAGGTCAGGAAGTGGCGAGCTACATCGCCGAGCTAAGGCGACTTGCAGGACAATGTGAGTTTGATGGCTACCTGGAGCAAATGCTCAGAGACTTTTTTGTACTGGGCATTGGCCACGAGACCATTCTACGAAAACTTTTGACTGTAGAGACATCGACCCTCAGTAAGGCCATTGCGATAGCACAGGCGTTTATGTCTACCAGTGATAACAACAAACAACTCTCTCACCACACAAGTGCTAGCAATGTTCATAAATTAACTGGAACTGTGTTTGTGAGCAGAAATGTATAGGGCAGAAACCACGAATCTGCAACTGCCAGCAGGCTTCAGGTGACCCAGATGACTGAGTCCGCAACAAAGGATGAATGCAAGGCAATTCACACCTTGTTGGTGTTGTGGAGGCTTCCATTCAGCCTATTCATGGTGCTTCAAAGGATATTTTTGCAAGGGCTGTGGAACAATGGGGCACCTCCAACGCTGCAAAACCTGATAACCATCACATGGCAGAGGAAGATCGGTCCATGGTGGATCAAAGCAATTTCGAGCCTCAGAGAGAGGAGACAGATGCTGAAGTACATGGGGTGCACACATTTTCGACAAAATGTCCACTTATAATGCTAAATGTAAAATTGAATGGCTTACCCGTAGCCATGGAACTGGACACTGGCGCTAGCAAATCCATCATGAGTAAAAAGATGTTTGAGAGACTGTGGTGCAACAAGGCATTCAGACCAGCCCTGAGCCTCATCCACACGAAACTGAGAACGTACACCAAAGAGCTTATCACTATCCTGGGCAGCGCTAAGGTCAAGGTCACCGACGAGGGCATGGTGCACGAACTGCCACTCTGGATTGTCCCGGGCGATGGCCCCACACTGCTTGGAAGGAGCTGGCTGGGCAAAATCCGCTGGAACTGGGATGACATCCGAGTGCTATCACATATCGATGAGGCCTCATGTACCCAGGTTCTTAACAAATTTCCTTCCCTTTTTGAACCAGGCATTGGAAACTTTTCCGGGGCGAAGGTGCAGATCCACTTGGTCCCAGAGGCATGACCCATTCACCACAAGGCACGAATGGTACCTCACATGATGAGGGAGAGAGTGGAAATCGAGCTGGACAGGATGCAACGCGAGGGCATCATCTTCCCAGTGGAATTCAGCGAGTGGGCCAGCCCAATTGTTCCAGTACTCAAAAGTGATGGCACGGTCAGTATTTGCGGCGATTATAAAATATTAATCATTTCTCGCTACAGGACCAATACCCGCTACCTAAGGCAGACGACCTATTTGCGACGCTGGCAGGAGGCAAGACGTTCACAAAGCTCGACCTGACTTCGGCCTACATGACGCAGGAGCTAGAGGAGTCTTCGAAGGGCCTCACCTGCATCAACACGCACTAGGGACTGTTCATCTACAACAGATGCCCGTTTGGAATTTGGTCGGCTGCAGCAATCTTCCAGAGAAGCATGGAGAGCCTACTCAAGTCGGTACCACGCATGGTGGTTTTTCAGGACGACATATTGGTCAAGAGTCGGGACACCGTCGAGCACCTACAAAACCTGGAGGAGGTCCTCCAGCGACTGGATCGCGTAGGGCTGCAGCTGAAGAGGTCGAAATGCGTCTTCATGGCAACAGAAGTGGAGTTTTTGGGGAGAAAGATCGTGGCGGACGGCATTCGGCCCACAGAAGCTAAAACAGAGGCTATCAGGAATGCGCCCAGGCCACAGAACGTCACGGAGCTGTGGTCGTTCCTGGGACTCCTCAACTATTTTGGTAACTTCCTACTGGGGTTAAGCAGCCTCTTAGAGCTCCTACATGTGTTATTGCGTAAAGGTGAGAACTGAGTATGGGGGAAAAAAACAAGTAATTGCTTTTGAGAAAGACAGAAACATTTTATGCTCCAACATGCTGCTTGTATTGTATAACCCGTGTAAAAGACTCATGCTAGCATGTGATGCGTCGTCGTACGGAGTCGGGTGTGTATTACAACAAGCTAACGTTGCGGGGAAGTTGCAACCTGTCGCCTATGCTTCCAGGAGCTTATCTAAGGCCGAGAGGGCCTACAGCATGATTGAGAAAGAGGCATTAGCGTGTATGTTCGGGGTAAAAAAAAATGCATCAGTACCTGTTTAGCCTCAAATTTGAGCTGGAAACCGATCACAAGCCCCTCATATCCCTGTTCGCTGAAAACAAGGGGATAAATACTAATACCTCAGCCTGCATACAAAGGTGGGCACTCGCACTATCAGTGTATAACTATACCATCCGCTACAGGCCAGGCACCGGGAACTGTGCGGATGCTCTCAGTCGGCTACCATTGCCCACCACGGGGGTGGAAATGGCGCAGCCTGCAAACTTGTTGATGGTGGCACAGCCCGCAGACTTGTTGATGGTCATGGAAGCATTTGAAAATGATAAATCACCTGTCACGGCCCGCCAGATTAGGACTTGGACCAGCCAAGATCCTCTGCTGTCCCTAGTAAAAAACTGTGAACTGCATGGGAGCTGGGCCAGCATCCCCATTGAAATGCAAGAGCTAATCAAGCCGTTCCAGCGGCAAAAGGACAAGCTGTCCATTCAGGCAGACTGCCTATTGTGGGGTAACCGCGTAGTGCTACCCAAGAAGGTCAGGGAGACATTCATCTCGGATCTCCACAGCACACACCCGGGTATAGTAACGATGAAAGTGATAGACAGATCCCACGTGTGGTGGCCCGGTATCGACTCTGACTTAGAGCCCTGTGTACAGCAAGGCAGCGTGTGTGCTCAGTTGAGCAACGCGCCCAGAGAGGCACCACTAAGTTTGTGGTCCTGGCCCACCAGACCATGGTCGAGGATCCATGTCGACTATGTGGGCCCGTTTCTCGGTAAAATGTTCCTGGCGTTGGTGGATGCTTTTTCAAAACGGATTGAATGTGAAATAATGTCGGGAAGCACCGCCACCGCCACCATTAAAAGCCTGAGGGCCATGTTTGCCACCCATGGCCTGCCTGACATACTGGTCAGTGACAGCGGGCCATGTTTCACCAGTGCCAAATTTAAAGAATTCATGATCCGCAATGGGATCAAACATGTCACCTCGGCCCCATTTAAACCAGCCTCCAATGGGCAGGCAGAACGGGGAGTACAAACAATCAAACAGAGCCTCAAACGAGTCACAGAAGGTTCACTCCAAAACTGCCTGTCCCGAGTACTGCTCAACTACCGCATGAGACCCCACTCGCTCACAGGGGTGCCCCCAGCTGAGCTTAAAACCAGACCCTCGCTGGTTCACCCCAACCTGCATGATCAGGTAGAGAGCAGGTGGCAGCAACAAAATGTAAATGATGGTCGCACCACTGTGTCACGGGAAATTGATCTGAATGACTCTGTGTATGTGCTAAATTATGGACATGGTCCCAAATGGATCGTGGGCACAGTGATGGCTAAAGAAGGGAATAGGGTGTTTGTAGTCAAACTAGACAATAGACAGATTTGCAGAAAGCACCTGGACCAAACGAGGCTGCGGTTCACAGACTGCCCTGAACAACCCACAGCAGATACCACCTTTTTTGAGCCCACAACACACACCCAAAGGATCAACGACACCACGCTAGACCAGGAAATCGAACCCATCACATCCAACAGCCCCACAAGGCCAGACTTACCCAGCAGCCCTGCAGGGCCAACAACACACCAGCCCAGCGAGGGCACAGCCAACACACCAGAACAGATATTTGTACCGAGGCAGTCTACCAGGGAAAGAAAGACTCCCGACTGCCTCACCTTGTAGATAGTTTTCATTTTGACTTTGGGGGGGAGTGATGTTGTGTATCTGTAAAGCATGCACTTCCATGTTCGGCCACCAGGGAGCGCATCCCCTGAAGTCTCAAGGGATCCCAACATCCCTTGGGAGCACTGTATATAAGCCGGCCCCTAAGGCCTGTTACTCTCTCTGGAGTGTCTTAATAAAGACTGAGGTCACTGTTACTTTAACCTCCCTATGTGCAGTCTTATCTGTGTTAGGAACACAACAGGGTTGACAAAGTGAATGCTGAGAAGTTATTTTCCCTGGCTGGAGAGTCTAGAACTAGGGGGCATAGTCTCAGGATAAGGGGTCAGCCATTTGAGACTGAGATGAGGAGGAATTTCTTAACTCAGAAGGTTGTGAATCTTTGGAATTCTCTACCCCAAAGGGCTGTGGATGCTGAATCGTTAAGTATATTCAAGTCTGAGATAAATAGATTTTTGGACATTAGGGGAATCAAGGAATGTGGGTATCGGGCAGGAAAGTGGAGTTGAGGTCAAAGATCAGCCACGATCTTATTGAATGATGGAGCAGGTTTGAAGGGCCGTATGGCCTACTTCCGCTCTTAATTCTTAGAATCTTATGTTCTTACGGTGATGGTTCATATAAACCTAAGCAGTGTGCTGACATCCTCTAAATGATATAAGACAGGATGACTCCTGTCTGGGCATTCTGTTCTAATTTACTAACCCCTATTTATGTTTCGACTTGGAGAAGTAAGCTGACAGTTTATGCTATCCCCAAAGTTTTATTGTCAAATATTCTACTGCTTGTTCACTCTATTATTTGACATGTTCGATGTGATCGGTACCTGCCTCAGTGTTATATGTGTTTCTCACGCATCCTTCCTCAGTCTCACTTTATCCAGGTTGAAAGTTCTGCAAGATCACCTTTACACTACAGCACTGAAACAATATTTCATTGGAAAATGTCTTTCCTGTGGTTGGTTTTATGCCTGCCATGTTCAGATAAAGGCTAAATGTGAACTTATCTTGAATTAAATGGTGAATGCTTATTGCTTTAAAGAGAAAACAGTAAATCTGATTTAGTATACTTCATTCAATGTATCTGTTAAAGGTGGAAAAATAACATTTAATTATAAAAAATACTCTTAGAAAGTGGCACAGAATCTGTTATAGTACAGAATATAAGTTTTGAAATGTATAAGTGTGATTATTTAGGTCGCGATTTTGCTGGTGCTCAGTGGGCAGGACTGGGGGCGGGTCGGCCAGGAAATTGACAAAGATTGACAGCGGGACAGGACCCCGCAGTCAACCCACCACCACACGCCTTTCCCAAATGTTGGGTCTGCCTGCGCTCAGCAGACCCGCTCCGCAGCAGCCGGGGAAGCAACTGAGCCAATTATTGGCTTGTTTAGAACCCCTTAACAGCGATATTTTAACTCACCTTTTGACTTTAACAGCGCACCCACAGATTTCATGCTGCTCGTGGACCCTATCTGTTGATCTGAGACGGAGGTTGAATGGCCATTGAAGCAGATGATTGGTGATAGTGTTAAAACTTGTAGAAAACCTCACAATTTACACCTGCACACTTTCCAAATCCAGAGACTTTTTGGTTTCTCCCCTTGGAAGACACATGTGCTTTATGCAGGCTGCAAGTCTTTGTAGCAAACTCTCCAACCAGGCTCACCACATTGCAGCAACCTGTCTCACCTTTGACAGAGTGCTTCTGTCATCTCACCATCAACTGGTATCTACTCCATCAGAATGGAAACCATTTACAGTCTGTCACCTCGGCCCTCAGAATCCAACCATTTTGAACCCCAACACCAGCAGCACCAACAACAACACCAACCTTCTCCGCAATCACCGGATGCTGCACAGGACACAGGGCATCAGCATCCGACTACATTGCTGCCCGGGACACCAAGGATGTCCTCACCATGGCCACATTTACTTCACTTGACGCTGCACACCCTGTCTGCCACATGATATGCCAGGTTGGCACCACCCCACAAAAACAACATAAAGCATCCCTACAATGCCCAAGCCATTCCTTTCACATTCATCACCATTGCAGGGGGGTACTGTTATGATGCATTATTTAACTGAAACTCACTGAGTCACTTCCAAAGGTGCACACAAATCTGTCCAAGAAGGCAACGTGTTGAAAGTAAAGATTTCAATATTTGACAACACATTAACACAAACTTCACATGAACATTGGCGAAAACACCCAAGTGCCACTGCAACCTGGTCCTCCTGACGACATCCCTGCTTTTTGACCTCCTGTGCAATGTGAAACCAGGCTGCTTTGGTGTCCTGGGGAGGTCCCTTCCACCCATTGGAAGGGAAGAGAACCTCCCTGCATGCTGTGACTCCCTCCATAATCATACGGAGGGCATCATGGGAGAGCCTGGGAGCAGCCTGCACCTTTGTGCAGTGCTCATCAGTGTTTGCAGCAGCTCAATGCTGTAGCACACAGACAGTACAACTGTCAAAATCAATTTGCGCATGGTCCCTTTAAGGAAACCGGCTGATGATGCTTCATCAAGTGATGTCATTAGACCTGCTTCCTTTTAATTGGCCGGCAAACACGCTGGACGGGCTTAACAAGCCCAATCAACAGAAAGTCGTGTGGGAGGCCGGGATGGAGAAAGCAGCGGGGTCGGGACCTGCTGCCGATGTCACCCGCCCCAGTCCTGCTGAGTTAGGCAAAATCACGTCATATCAGTCAGCCCATGTCCATTATCATAACCAGTGTTCTGTACATCTTTTAGTAATTAATGTGAGTGATTTTCAGGGAAAAATACAAATTAATACACAATTGGACCTGATTTTGATGAAACTTAAGTTGCGCCCAAGTACCATCCATCATCATCATCATCATCTTCATAGGCAATCCCTCGAAATCGAGGAAGACTTGCTTCCACTCCAAAAGTGAGTTCTCAGGTGACTGAACAGTCCAATACGGGAATTACAGTCTCTGTCACAGGTGGGACAGACAGTCGTTGAAGGAAAGGGTGGGTGGGGAGTCTGGTTTGCCGCACGCTCCTTCTGCTGCCTGCGCTTGTTTTCTGCATGCTCTCGTTGACGAGACTCGTGGTGCTCAGCACCCTCCCGGATGCACTTCCTCCACTTAGGGCGGTCTTTGGCCAGGGACTCCTAGGTGTCAGTGGGGATGTTGCAATTTATCAAGGAGGCTTTGAGGATGCCCTTGTAACGTTTCCTCTGCCCACTGGGGGCTCGCTTGCCGTGTAGGAGTTCCGAGTAGAGCGCTTGGAGTCTTGTGTTGGGCATGCGGACAATGTGGCCCGCCCAACGGAGCTGATCAAGTGTGGTCAGTGCTTTGATGCTGGGGACTGTTGGCCTGATCGAGGACATTAATGTTGGTGCATCTGTCCTCCCAGGGGATTTGCAGGATCTTGCGGAGACATCGTTGATGGTATTTCTCCAGTGATTTGAGGTGCCTGCTGTATACTGTCCAAAGGACCGCTGAGATCCTGACGGTACGTTGGGCAGACGTTTCATGAAAAAATGTGGGAAAGACCGCCAGGCGGCAAAAATGGGCCTTGCACACCCATTCTGGGTGAAAAATGCGATCCTTGACAAAGAACCATCGAGGATAGAGTCGGGCCCAGGAGGGGGGAACGGATAAAATAAAAACATTTCAAAACAATTAAAAAAAACACCAAAAATCTTTCAGGCGACCCCTTCCACCTAAATAAATAAAGACAATAATTGCACTAACGTTTTTTTGCAGGTCTTCATACTTAACATTCAGGTAAGACCTGCCTCCATGCGACGGTCTTTTTCCCAGCTGGAACGGAGGACTGGCCAGAATAAACTGGGAACTCAGTAGGCAGGAGGACTCTTGTGAGTATTGCACGCCAGCGGACACCAGCGGACGGTCCCCAGCGGTCTTCTCTCCCTTGACGAAACTCGCTCAGAGGGGAGAGCACCCAAAAACCATCAAGACCGCCGAGAAAACTTGGCGGCAGCCGGTGGTGAGTCGACCAAACTCGGGCCCTGTATGTGGTTTCTATACCAACCAGGATAAAGGTGAGATGCAATATTAATAAAAAGTGGAATATAACATGAATACTGTTTGGATCTATTTAGATTCAGGACATAGTTTTCCATGGAACTCCTTTAAACCTATAACATATGATGAATCTCTGTCTAATAGCTTATATTTCACAGCACAAACCACACACTGGTCTGTTTTTGCTTCTGTCTTAGTTAGTTGACGACTTCTGTGAAATAGTGCAGCATCAGACATAAACACTGCTCTAAGAAATCTGCTTTTAAATGATTACATTCACACTCGCTTAACAAAACAAATCAGCTAGCCACATTCACATAGTACCTCTCCAGCATTATTGGGCCCCATAAGTCTATTCCTCTCATTTACTCGACAGTTCATGACATGTGGCATCGTCATTTATCACTGTTGGCTAATTGGTACATTCTATTTTGATTGGCATGCTGCACTTGTGAATTTGATAGTTAAACCCAGAGGGAGGGTGCATCTGTAAATCTTGTCTGCAACCAGAAATTAAAACTACATTTTAGTCAATGGCAATCCAATTTCATAAATCTCAACAGTTCAATGTTACGATTTAATGGGGGTAAATTGGTTTTCGCCAGGAGTGAATCGTCAGGCTATTTTACAACACATTTAACCTGACCACCCAACTTCCTTTTCTGGCTCCAATATTAGCTGACATTGTTAACGGTTCTCTCTCCTCAGGTACTGTCCCCCTCTCCCAGTTGGATGGGACTGCACTTGCCTAATTCCATTCTTACCTATCTAACAGTAGCCAGAGAATCACCTGCAGCGGCTTTTCTTCCCGCCCCCGCATCATTACCTCTGATGTCCCCTAACGATCTATCCTTGGTCCCCTCCTATTTCTCATCGACATGTTGCCGCTTGGTGATATCATTCATAAACACAGTGTCAGTTTCCACATGTACCCCTCCACGGTCTCTAAATTGTCAGATTGCTTGTCCGACATCCAGTTCTGGATGAGCGGAAATTTTCTCCAATTGAATATTGGGAAGACCGAAGCCATTGTTTTCGGTTCCCACCACAAACTCCGTTACCTTTCCGTATCCATGCCTTTGTTACCTCTAGACATGACTATTCCAACGCACTCCTGTCTGGCATCCCACATTTTACCCTACGTAAACTAGAGGTAATCCAAAACTTGGCTGCCTGTGTCCTAACTCGCACCAAATCCCGTTCACCCATCACCCCTCTGCTCGCTGACCTACATTGGCTTCCAGTTAAGCAATGCCTCGATTTCAAAATTCTCATCTTTATTTTCAAATCCCTCCATGGCCTCACCCCTCCCTATCTCTATAATCTCCTTCAGCCCCACAACCCCCTGAGATATCTGTGCTCCTCTAATTCTGCCCTCTTGAGCATCCCTGATTATAATCACTCAACCATTAGTGGCCATGCCTTCTGTTGCCTAGGCCCCAAGCTCTGGAACACCCTGCCTAAACCTTTCCACCTTTCTAGTTCTCTTTCCTCCTTCAAGATGCTCCTTAAAACATACCTTTTTGACCAAGCTTTTGGTCACCTGCACTAATTTCTACTTATGCAGCTCTGTGTCAAATTTTTAGCTCATAATACTCCCGTGAAGCGCCTTGGGACATTTCACTACGTTAAAGGCGCTATATAAATACAAGTTGTTGTAGTTAACAGAAAAGAAAATTGAGCAGAAGGGCCATAAATTACGCCTGAATCTGGAGATCCTGGATCCCAGCATAACGATAGAGTTCCCTATGGCCATTTTTGGGGTGGACTCTACAGCTGCCCTAAACAAGGCCACTGATGCAAAGGAGACAAGGCCATGTGTCGGGACTCTCAATGCTGGGAATTCCCATGTCCCTGGTCAGACAAGCAGTGCACAGATAATCAGAGGCCGGTATGTCTTTTGAAGCTTTTTTCTCAAGTATTAAAGTCACTTCCATAAAAAGAGAGAAAGGAAATTCTCCCAGAACAGACAATACCTCAATCACCCAAATCCTTTCCGAGACACGATAATGGTCTTATGGAAATATTCAACGACGAGCAGATATTCTCCTGTTGTCTTGACCAAAATAGATCACCTGGTCATTCATCCCTGCCGTTTGTTAGGCCTTGGCTGCTGTATTCATCTATTTAACAACAGTGACTGCACTTCAGAATAATTCATTGCACTTTGGTACATCCTGAGAGTTGTGATAAGGTGATTTATAAATGTATGTTTTCTTCAAACAGTAAAATCTTTTTATACCTGGCCCCCTGGAGTTGCAGAAACACCTCAGCACCTTAAATATATAATCTGTATTTTACTTTTATTTTTAGCAGCACACAGTGCCACATATTATTCCATAAAGTACAGCTCAAGTGAAGATATAAGTAAAAGAAATACTTGCATTTATATAGCGCCTTTCACAACCACCGGATGTCCCAAAGCACTTTATAGCCAATGAAGTACTTTTTGAAGTGTAGTCACTGTTGTAATGTAGGAAATGCATCAGCCAATTTGCGCATAGCAAGCTCCCACAAACAGCAATGTGATAATGACCAGATAATCTGTTTTAGCGATGTTGATTGAGGGATAAATATTTGCTAGTACACCGTGGATAGCTCCCCTGGTCTTCTTCGATATAGTGCTGTTGGATCTTTTACGTCCACCTGAGAGAGCAGAAAGTGGCTCGGTTTAATGTCTCATCCAAAAGATGGCACCTTTGACAGTGCAATAGAGTGTTAGTCGAGATTTTTGTGCTCAAGTCTCTGGAGTAGGACTTGAATCCACAACCTTCTGACTCAGGTGACAGTGTTACTGACTAAGCCACAGCTGATACTTAGTAGATGGAATTGTGGATAATGAATATGTAATGTTTTGATTCAGTTTCCTAATGAAGCTCAACCTATCAGGCAGACAAGGGTATGTCAACTCAAAATGAACCAAAATGAAAATATAAGAACTCATTATTTTTATTGCATACTTAGGGATGCTGGTACTTGGCATAAATATTCATTCAACAGTTGGAAAATGAAAAATTCCAGAGTAGAGAGGTATTGCAATGATCATCAATCTGAGTCTCAGTTATGCATCTTCAGTGTCCATTTGTTACTTATCAATACACTGGGAAATGAGCAATGAATGATAATTTTGATTATGCTTGTCAAAGAGAATACAGACATGGTCCATCATGTTAATAATATTTTCCATAATACATTAAAGCATGGTGACAAAAACTATAGAAAAATGCAACCCAAGCAGTACGATTTATTCATGTTTAGAATTATTAAAGCGATTTCTGTGGCGTACTCCCAGTAAATTACTGTGAGGTGTCTAAATTCAGACAGCAGGAAAGCTTTTAAAATTATTTCCAGTAATCAAATAAATTACCTATATATAAAAGTTTTTCACCTACATTAGTAGGGGTCCATTAGTTGGGCATGGGAAATGTTTGTTGCATGTCAGTGTGACACATGCATGTCAGCCATGCTTGCAACTAACTGGATCAAATGCCAGATTCATAAAAAGGCATCAGGACTAAGCAAATAGGGAGAACCAGAAAGCAGCAATTAAAAAGCTTCCATTGAGCAACCAGAAAGCTCTACAAAGCCAAGCAATTAAACAGCTCAAAAATTTTGAAGGCTTACTCTTGGACACTATTTCCCCACTATGGGATGTAGAGCAAAACATTTTTATATCTTATAATGGAACTAGCCATGGAGAGGATATTTTGGGGAGGAAAGAACAAGTAAGGATATATATGCACCTTAAGCAAATTTAGTAAAGTATTGGGTAAATTATATTACAGATGTTGTATCATTGAAGTTAATACAGAAAATGCTGGAAATACTCAGCAGGTCAGGCAGCATCAGTGGAGAGAGGAACAGAGTTAGCATTTTGTCAGGTCAGGGGAATTATTCCGGGTGTCTTGGCCAATATTTATCCCTCAATCAACATCACTAAAAAACAGATTAACTGGTCATTATCACGTTGCTATTTATAGGAACTTGCTGTGTGCAAATTGGCTGCCGCATTTCTTACATTACAACAGTGACTGCACTTCAAAAAGTACTTTATTGACTGTAAAGCGCTTTTGCGACGTCGGGGTGGTCATGAAAGACGCTATATAAATGCAAGTCTTTCTTTCTAATGTTGTAACAGTGGGAGTGCTACTCTTTGGATGCTGCATGCAGCGCTAGCATTATGAGCTGTCCTTGCAGTAAAATAAGAAGGACTTGAATTTATGCATGGTTGGCTTCTTTGTATAATATCACAGCAGTTCTGTGGTACATTATTACATTGGGTATACGGCCCAGAAACAGGCCATTTGGCCCAACCAGTCCATGCCACAAGTAGCTCTTAAAGGGCCGGTGGTCACCTTAAAGCTGCATTGCTACAAAGGAGTGGAAGTAGCCACAGTCATGATGCAGTTTTGGAATTCCTGAACTGAAGGGTTGTCCTTTAGGAGCAAAAGGGCACTAAATTTCTTAAGGATTATGGAAGGACCAGTCAGCTGGAGAAAACACAAAAAGTGACCAGAAGCTAGAAACAGGTGAGCAAGAGATTTGCTGGTCTCCAATAGGTTGCTCCAGTATATGTGTGCTCACATTTTACTTAATCGAGTTGCATTACATTTTAATAGTACTTCACTATAAACTCAATTGAACACCGCAGAGGGAAAATGCACAGCATTCTAGCAATTGTTTACCTACTTTCCAAATGCAACACATACCTATGTTTTAGCAATTCACTCTGTATAACTGCAATGTCAATGCCTTTTAACCTGTGATCCATATGTGGCAAGAAAGAAACACCAAGCTGGCAGACAGCACAAGGTGTCTGCATACTGCTTAGTCACAGACTTACTTAAGCGGACTGATAGACAGAGTTCTCTTTTGCCACCTGGTGAGACTGAGGGGGCAAATTGCCCCTTTTTATAGCCCAGTTAGCGCCTCCAGGGAGGGCAATGGCATTTTCACCCAGGGGAGGGGGGCACTGCCGGGAACATGCCCGGAGCTTTGGGGATCACTGTCCCAGCAGCACCATGACTGCGATTAGCGACCTGTGCTGGCTCGCAACCGGCGATGACATCATCGCGTGCACGCCAACCCCTCACCGCCCCGCACTGACCCCTTTCCACTCTGTGGGGGAAAGTGCCCTGTGGGCCACGAGACTGGTGGACAACCGCTGCCGGGGCGTCCCCTTAAGCGGGGTGCCCCCTTGCCTTTAGTGCCTGAGGTCACCATCTTTATTTGTCAGCTGACTGTTGGGTCGCCCGACAATGGCGTAGACCGGGCTGACGTCGTGCGGCCCAGCAATCCGTTTTGGTGCCAGGCTGCTGGCTCGGTCAATCGCGTCCCTGGTGGCCCAGTGGTGGCCACCAAAGGACCTGCAGAGTGCACAGTGGCCCCCCCCTTTAATGGAAGGGGAGGGGCTTTACAGCGCATCAGCACGATGCGGAGCATCCGTGTAGTGCTGAGCTGCTCTGCAACGCTGCACTAACGCTCCACGACCACCCCTTAAAGGAAGCAGAGCACCGGAGACAGCGCTTCACTTCCTTTGAGGGGCGCATGACCCAATTGCATGTTGGGGAAGGTCCTTCGGACCAGGCACAGGAGGTCCCGATCCCAGAAGTTTACCGCCCCCAATCATTGCGAGGGGCAGTTTCTAGCCCTGATTCTCTTATTCTCCAACTGTTCCATGGCAAATGCACTTTATAAGGTGAGGTTGTGTATGGCACGTCAGATTGCAATCCTCTTGAACACCTAGACTGGCCTGTACTCTATGTCTCTTCTAACCCTGTCGGTCCTCTTCCAGAAGCAGAAGATAGAGAGCGATAGCCAGTGAAATACAGAGGGGTCAAATTTAGGCAGCACTAAATTGTTGTTCCCGTTGGCTATCACCCACAGGTGACAGATGGAGTGCAATGTTAAGAAGGTCTGAAAAACTACACCTCCATCCCCCACCAGGAAGGCCTGAGGGCGCTCGGCTTCTTCCTTGAACTTTCTTGGGTCCTAGCTATGCCTGCCTTGTCATGGGATATGCGGATCATTCTTTGTTCCAGTCCCACTCAGGTCCCTCCCTCACCTCTTTTTCTAGTGCATTGATGACTATATTGCTGCCATTTCCTGCTCACCCTGAACTAAAAAATGTCATTTACTTTGCTTCCAATTTCTATCCTTCCCTCACTTTCACATAGTGCATCTCCGACTCTTCCCTTCCCTTCCTTGACTTCTCTGTCTCCATTTCTGGGGATAGGCTATCGACAAACATCCACTATAAGCCCACTGATTCCCACAGCTACCTGGGCTACACTTCCTCCCACTCAATTCTCCCAGTTTCTCCGTCTCCGTCGCATCTCTTCTGACGATGCCACCTTCCATACTAGTGCTTCCGATGTCTTCATTTTCTTCAACCAAGGATTCCCCTCCACTGTTGTTGGTATGGTCCTCGGCCATGTCCATTCCATTTCCTGCACTTCTGCTCTCGCCTCTCCCCTCCCTCCCAGAACCACGATAGGGTTCCCCTTGTCCTCGCCTTGCACCACACCAGCCTCCACATTCAATGGATCATCCTCCGCCATTTCCGTCACCTCCAGCGTGATCCCACCACCAAACCCTTCTTCCTCTCCATTCCACTTTCAGCATTCCGAAGGGACTGCTCCCTCCGTGCCACCCTGGTCCACATCTCAATTACCCCAAACATCCCCTCCCCTTCCCATGGCACCTTCCCGTGCAAGTTCAGGAGATGCAACACCTGCCTTTTTACTTCCTCCCTTCCCACTGTCCAGGACCCCAAACATTCCTTCCAGGTGAAGCAGCGATTTACTTGTACTTATTGCAATTTTGCATACTGTATTTACTGCTCACGATGCGGTCTCCTCTACAATGGGGAGAGCAAATGCAGATTGGGTGACTGCTTTGCAGATCACCTTTGTTCAGTCCGTAAGCATGACCCTGAGCTTCCGGTCGCCTGTCACTATAGTTCTCCACTCCACTCCCACTCTGACCTCTTTGTCCTCGGCCTCTTACACTGTTCCAAATAAGCTCAATGTAAGCTCGAGGAACAGCACCTCATCTGTCGAATAGGTACTTTATAGCCTTCTGGACTCAACATCAAGTTCAACAATTTTAGAGCATAACCTCTGTGTTGTGTATCTGTAAAGCATGCACTCCCATGTTCCGCCACCAGAGAGCACATCCCCTGAAGTCCCAAGGGATCCCAGCACCCCTTGGGAGCACTGTATATCAGCCGGCCCCGAATGCCTGTTCCTCACTCTGGAGTGTCTTAATAAAGACTCAGGTCACTGTTACTTTAACCTCCCTGTGTGCAAACTCATCTGTGTCAGGAACACAACAACTGGCGACGAGTACACGAATCCAACGCAAAGATGCAGCAAACTGTGGGCATCCTGGAGAAGTTCTCGGAGGGTGAGGACTGGGAAACCTATGTCAAATGGTTAGACCAGTACTTTGTAGCCAACGAGCTGGACGGAGAAGGAAGTGCTGCAAAAAGGAGAGCGGTCCTCCTCACGGTCTGCGGGGCACCGACCTACAGTCTCATGAAGAATCTTCTGGCTCTGGTGAAACCCACAGATAAGTCGTATGAGAAGCTGTGTACGCTGGTTCAGAAGCATCTTAAACCGAGGGAGAACATGCTGATGGCAAGGTATCGGTTCTATACGTACCAGCGATCTGAAAGTCAGGAAATGGCGAGCTACGTCGCCGAGCTAAGGCGACTTGCAGGACAATGTGAGTTTGATGGCTATGTGGAGCAAATGCTCAGAGACTTTGTTGCACTGGGCATTGGTCACGAGACCATCCTACGAAAACTTTTGACTGTAGAGACACTGACCCTCAGTAAGGCCATTTCGATAGCACAGGCTTTTATGTCCAACAGTGATAACACCAAACAAATCTCTCAGCACACAAGTGCTAGCAATGTTCATCAATTACCTGGAACTGTGTTTGTGAGCAGAAATGTACAGGGCAGAACCCACGAGTCTGCAACTGCCAGCAGGCCTCAGGTGACCCAGATGACTCCGAGTCCGCAACGACGAGCTGCAAGCTCTGCAAAACCTGCTAACCACTAACGTGGCAGAGGAAGATTGGTCCATGGTGGATCAAAGCAATTTCGAGCCTCAGAGAGAGGAGGCAGATGCTGAAGTACACGGGGTGCACACATTTTCAACGAAATGTCGACCTATGTAAAATTGAATGGCTTACCCATAGCCATCGAACTGGACACTGTCGCTAGCCAATCCATCATGAGTAAAAAGATGTTTGAGAGACTGTGGTGCAACAAGGCACTCAGACCAACCCTGAGCCCCATCCACACGAAACTGAGAACGTACACCAAAGAGCTTATCACTGTCCTGGGCAGCGCCACGGTCAAGGTCAACTACGACGGCATGGTGCACAAACTGCCACTCTGGATTGTCCCGGGCGATGGCCCCACACTGCTTGGAAGGAGCTGGCTGGGCAAAATCCGCTGGAACTGAGATGACATCCGAGCACTATCATGTGCCAATGAGGCCTCATGTACCCAGGTTCTTACCAAATTTCCCTCCCTTTTTGAGCCAGGCATTGGAAACTTTTCTGGGGTGAAGGTGCGGATCCACTTGGTCCCAGAGGCACGACCCATTCACCACAAGGCGCGAGCCGTACCTCACAGATGAGGGAGAGAGTTGAAATCGAGCTGGACAGGCTGCAATGCGAGGGCATCATCACCCCAGTGGAATTCAGCGAGTGGGCCAGCCCGAATGTTCCAGTACTCAAAAGTGATGGCACGGTCAGGATTTACGGCGATTATAAAGTAACTATTAATCGTTTCTCGCTACAGGACCAATACCCACTACCTAAGGCAGATGACCTATTTGCGACACTGGCAGGAGGCAAGACGTTCACCAAGTTCGATCTGACTTCGGCCTACATGACGCAGGAGCTGGAGGAGTCTTCGAAGGGCCTCACCTGCATCAACACGCACAAGGGACTGTTCATCTACAACAGATGCCCGTTTGGAATTCGGTCAGCTGCAGCGATCTTCCAGAGAAACATGGAGAGCCTACTCAAGACGATACCACGCACGGTGGTTTTTCAGGACGACATATCGGTCACGGGTCGGGACACAGTCGAGCACCTACAAAACCTGGAGGAGGTCCTCCAGCAACTGGATCGCGTAGGGCTGCGACTGAAGAGGTCGAAATGCGTCTTCATGGCAACAGAAGTGGAGTTTTTGGGGAGAAATATCGCGGCGGACGGCATTCGGCCCACAGACACCAAAACAGAGGCTATCAGGAATGCGCCCAGGCCACAGAACGTCACGATGCTGCGGTCGTTCCTGGGACTCTTCAACTATTTTGGTAACTTCCTACCGGGGTTAAGCACCCTCTTAGAGCCCCTACATGTGTTATTGCGTAAAGGTGAGAACTGGGTATGGGGAAAAAAAACAAGTAATTGCTGTTGAGAAAGGCAGAAACATTTTATGCTCCAACATGCTGCTTGTATTGTATAACCCGTGTAAAAGACTTGTGCTAGCATGTGATGCGTCGTCGTACGGAGTCGGGTGTGTATTACAACAAGCTAACGTTGTGGGGAAGTTGCAACCTGTCGCCTATGCTTCCAGCAGCTTGTCTAAGGCCGAGAGTGCCTACAGCATGATTGAGAAAGAGGCATTAGCGTGTGTATTCGGGGTAAAGAAAATGCATCAGTACCTGTTGGCCTCAAATTTGCGCTGGAAACCGATCACAAGCCCCTCATATCGCTGTTCGCTGAAAACAAGGGGTTAAATACTTGTGCCTCAGACGCATACAAAGGTGGACACTCATGCTATCAGTGTATAACTATACCATCCGCCACAGGCCAGGCACCGAGAACTGTGCGGATGCTCTCAGTCAGCTACCATTGCCCACCACGGGGGTGGAAATGGCGCAGCCTGCAAACTTGTTGATGGTGGCGCAGCCCGCAGACTTGTTGGTGGTCATGAAAGCGTTTGAAAATGATAAATCACCTGTCACGGCCCACCAGATTAGGACTTGGACCAGCCAAGATCCTCTGCTGTCCCTTGTGAAAAACTGTGTACTGCATGGGAGCTGGGCCAGCATCCCCGTTAAAATGCAAGAGCTAATCAAGCCGTTCCAGCGGCGAAAGGACAAGCTGTCCATTCAGGCAGACTGCCTGTTGTGGGGTAACTGCGTAGTGCACCCCAAAATGGGCAGGGAGACGTTCATCTCGGAATTCTACAGCACACACCCAGGTATAGTAATGATGAAAGCGATAGCCAGATCCCACGTGTGGTGGCCCGGTATTAACTCTAACTTAGAGTCCTGTGTACGGCAATGCAGCTTGTGCACTCAGTTGAGCAACGCACCCAGAGAGGCACCACTAAGTTTGTGGTCCTGGACCTCCAGACCATGGTCGAGGATCCATGTCGACTATGCGGGCCCGTTTCTCGGTAAAATGTTCCTGGTGGTGATGGATGCTTTTTCAAAATGGATTGAATGTGAAATAATGTCGGGAAGCACCACCACCACCACCATTGAAAGCCTGAGGGCCATGTTTGCCACCCACGGCCTGCCTGACATATTGGTCAGTGACAACGGGCCATGTTTTACCAGTGCCGAATTTAAAGAATTTATGACCCGCAATGGGATCAAACATGTCACCTCGGCCTCCAATGGGCAGGCAGAGCGGGCAGTACAAACAATCAAACAGAGCCTCAAACGAGTCACAGAAGGCTCAGTCCAAACCCGCCTGTCCCGAGTACTGCTCAGCTAACACACAAGACCCCACTCGCTGACAGGGGTGCCCCCGGCTGAGCTACTCATGAAAAGGACACTTAAAACCAGACTCTCGCTGGTTCACCCCAACCTGCATGATCAGGTAGAGAGCAGGCAGCAGCAACAAAATGTAAACGATGGTCACGCCACTGTGCCACGGGAAATTGATCTGAATGACCCTGTGTATGTGCTAAACTATGGACATGATCCCAAGTGGATCGCGGGCACGGTGATAGATAAAGAAGGGAGTAGGGTGTTTGTAGTCAAACTAGACAATGGACAAATTTGTAGAAAGCACCTGGACCACAGACTGGGTGCAGTTCACAGACTGCCCAGAACAACCCACAGCAGACACCACCTTTTTCAAGCCCACAATACACACTCAAAGGATCAACGACACCACGCCGGACCAGGAAACTGAACCCATCACGCCCAACAGCCCAGCAAGGCCAGGCTCACCCAGCAGCCGTGCAGGGCCAACAACACACCAGCCCAGCGATGGCACAGCCAACACACCAGAACAGACATTTGTATCGAGGCGGTCCACCAGGGAAAGAAATGCTCCCGATCGCTTCACCTTGTAAATAGTTTTCATTTTGACTTTGGCGGGGAGTGATGTTGTGTATCTGTAAAGCATGCACTTCCATGTTCCACCACCAGGGAGCGCATCCCCTGAAGTCCCAAGGGATCCCAGCATCCCTTGGGAGCACTGTAGATAAGCCGGCCCCTAAGGTCTCTTCCTCACTCTGGAGTGTCTTAATAAAGACTGAGGTCACTGTCACTTTAACCTCCCTGTGTTAGGAACACAACACTCTGCCCCTAATTTTTCACATGGCAGCTATTGATGATTCTGCCATTCCCATTTATACCTCTTCTAGACTCATCTTTTTTTCTTTTCTTGTCCCATTACCATCTCCTTTTGCCTTGTGCTATCTTACCTTTTGTCATTTAATCATTTCCTGCCTTCCACCACAGACATTCCCTTTTGTTTTTTCCCCCCTCCCACCTTTCCCTGCCCTGCACTTGCTTAAAACCTGCTACATCTCTAACTTTTTCTGGTTTTGACGAAAGGTCATCGACCTGAAACGTGAACTGTTTCTCTCTCTCCAAAGATGCTGCCTGACTTGCTGAGTATTTCCAGCATTTTCTGTTTTTATTTCAGATTTCCAGCATCTACAATATTTGGCTTTTTTGCAGCGCGTGTTTTCCATGTGCTGAGCTCCAGCATCACTTTTTGCTTGCTGAGACTACATCATGGGGCCGTGGCCTCATTGATTTTATTTTTGCGGCCTGAATGAACCCAACACTCAATTGGTGCTCAGGCTTTCAGCACCACAGGCACTTTCCCATCACATTGACCGCACTATACGCAGTGGCTACACAAGTGGCCTCAGCTCCTCAATATACAGGTCAGCTGTGTCCGATGCACACAATTGGTAAGGGAAGCGCACTTCACATTATCGGCCCCAGGATATATCGCTTTATTACATTTGATGTATTACAATAATAGGTGAACCAGTGTAGGCATGGAAAAGCATACTACAAGCCCTGGACTACCCATGAGCAATACATAGAAACATAGAAAATAGGTGCAGGAATAGGCCATTCGGCCCTTCGAGCCTGCACCAACATTCAATATGATCATGGCTGATCATGCAACTTCAGTACCCCATTCCTGCTTTTTCTCCATACCCCTTGATCCCTTTAGCCACATCTAATTCCTTTTGAATATATCTAACGAACTGGCCTCAACAACTTTCTGTGGTAGAGGATTCCACATGCTCACAACTCTCTGAGTGAAGAAGTTTCTCCTCATCACGGTCCGAAATGGCCTATCCCTTATCCTTAGACTGTGACCCCTGGTTCTGGACTTCCCCAACATCGGGAACATTCTTCCTGCTTCTAACCTGTCCAATCCCGTCAGAATTATATATGTTTCTATGAGATCCCCTCTCATTCTTCTAAATTGCAGTGAATATAAGCCTAGTCGATCCAGTCTTTCTTCATGTGTCAGTCATGCCATCCCAGGAATCAGTCTGGTGAACCTTCGCTGCACTCTCTCAAGAGCAAGAATGTCCTTCCTCAGATTACTGTACACAATATTCAAGGTGTGGCCTCACCAATGCCCTGTACTACGGTAGTAAGACCTCCCTGCTCTTATACTCGAATCCTCTCGCTATGAAGGCCAACATGCCATTTGCCTTCTTCACCGCCTGCTGCACCTGCATGCCAACTTTCAATGACTGATGTACCATGACACCCAGGTCTCGTTGCACCTCCCTTTTTACTAATCTGTCAACATTCAGATAATAATCTGCCTTCCTGTTTTTACCACCAAAGTGGATAACCTCACATTTATCAACATTATACCGCATCTGCCATGTATTTGCCCACGTACCTAACCTGTCCAAGTAACCCTGCAGCCTCTTAGCATCCTCCTCACAGCTCACATTGCCACCCAGTTTAGTGTCATCTGCAAACTTGGAGAAATACCACAGAAGTCTATTAGTAATAAATAATATTACTTGTATTTGTGTAGCATTTAATAACATCAAAATATCTGAAAACCTCTACACAATTATTTACTTTTGAATCCATCATTTTGAACAGCGTGGGTGATTTAAATGAGTCATCTTGGTCATTATATAATTTTTAATTGTTGGGTTTGGAACATTGGTGTCTTAAGAATGCGGGGGTAGAAATTCAGGACAAACCCACTTGGGGCATTAACTTTTAAGAGTTGAAAAAATTAGCGGCAGACGCTAATGTTTTTCAACCAAAAAAATTTGGAGTTTGAACTCCAGGAAGGAAGTGGAGCGCTAAATCAAGTGTGCCACTTCCTTCCTGGAGTGCAACAGAACGCAGGGGGGCAATCGGTGTGCAGCGCTGCACAATGGGCCGTGCAGTGCCTCCGCGTTGGAAGGCTCTTTTCCTCCCTTAAAGGGAAGGGCGATCGCTGCAGGATTTGCAAGGGGAAAACTTAGCTGGTCCCCGACGGAAGCCGTCATCCAGCCCGATCAGTCCGTTGCACTGCAGCAGAGTGCCGGGCTGATTGAACGGATGGAAAAGGCTTGAAAAAAATGGACTTAGAACATTGCAGAATTTTTTTTACTTACCTCAGCTACCTCGCCTTTAAGCATTGCCCCCGAAGCGCCCGGCCTCCCAATGAACACCTCCTGCAGCTGCCAGTATTTTCGCCCGACGATGCTGCAGGGGCGGAATCGAAGTTCGGTTCCAGGGCAATACCGGGGCGATGTGCACGGCGACAACGTCACAATCTCCGGGCGAAGGAGATCAAGGCGCAATATCCTCTCCGCTGAATTTAGTGGGAATCCATCATCTTGTCTCAGTCGGTATGTGGTTAGTTAAGGAGGCCAATTTCTAGGCCACAGTTTTTAAATTAAGTTGCGCTAGTCAAACTATCAGAAAAAATTATCTGACCTCACAGTAGAATATTTCTTTAAACGTATCATAGCAATATCATAAATACAAATAAATATTAAATAATCAAATAGACTATGGTGATGGAATGCGTTAAATACTAACAAAGGCACGACTGCAACCTGCGTTCAAACTCACCCAGACTGATGGATGAAAAGTCTCTTCTGTCTGCTGGTTATAAGGACCGTACGTGAAATGAACTTGAGCTGTCTCGATCCACTTCCGAGTGAAACAACTCACCCAACTTCACTAAACTGGTAACTTTGTTGTTTGACGAGCGCTGTAGGTGTCTGGTTGGGCTGATATAATATACTTGTTAATGGGGGCTATGAAGGCAGGTTTGGTTTGGTTTGTTTGGAATTGATAGGAAGTCTGGGAGAAATTGTGGTGAACATTTTCAAATGATACCATTTTAATCTGAGAAGAATGCATTATTAATAATAATCTCCTGTATGAATTTCCCTTGCGGCCACCACAAAAGAGTACTCCAAGGATTAATCAGAAGGCTGAGTTCCAGATTCCACAGCCTGGGCCAGTTCCTCCTGGGATTCCATTTCCAGTCCTTTCGGAATAGCAAAGTAATGCAGGGCACAGAATATGATAGGATCACTTGGGAACATACAGCAGTACCCCTACAGTCAGAAAAACAGAGTTCAGAATTCTGCCTTATTATTGATACTCTATTCCATTATTTCACATGGTAATGAAGCAAGTTTAATGTAGTTGCCTGAATCTGCTTTCTTGCCCTTACCACAATTTGTTTTGTTCCAGTTGATGTGGTATATTTGGACTTTCAGAAGGCTTTCAACAAGGTCCCACACAAGAGATTAATGTGCAAAGTTAAAGCACATGGGATTGGGGGTAGTGTGCTGACATGGATTGAGAACTGGTTGTCAGACAGGAAGCAAAGAGTAGGAGTAAATGGGGACTTTTCAGAATGGCAGGCAGTGACTAGTGGGGTACCGCAAGGTTCTGTGCTGGGGCCCCAGCTGTTTACACTGTACATTAATGATTTAGACGAGGGGATTAAATGTAGTATCTCCAAATTTGCGGATGACACTAAGTTGGGTGGCAGTGTGAGCTGCAAGGAGGATTCTATGAGGCTGCAGAGCGACTTGGATAGGTTAGGTGAGTGGGCAAATGCATGGCAGATGAAGTATAATGTGGATAAATGTGAGGTTATCCACTTTGGTGGTAAAAACAGAGAGACAGACTATTATCTGAATGGTGACAGATTAGGAAAAGGGGAGGTGCAAAGAGACCTGGGTGTCATGGTACATCAGTCATTGAAGGTTGGCATGCAGGTACAGCAGGCGGTTAAGAAAGCAAATGGCATGTTGGCCTTCATAGCGAGGGGATTTGAGTACAAGGGCAGGGAGGTGTTGCTACAATTGTACAGGGCCTTGGTGAGGCCACACCTGGAGTATTGTGTACAGTTTTGGTCTCCTAACCTGAGGAAGGACATTCTTGCTATTGAGGGAGTGCAGCGAAGGTTCACCAGACTGATTCCCGGGATGGCGGGACTGACCTATCAAGAAAGACTGGATCAACTGGGCTTGTATTCACTGGAGTTCAGAAGAATGAGAGGGGACCTCATAGAAACTTTTAAAATTCTGACGGGGTTAGACAGGTTAGATGCAGGAAGAATGTTCCCAATGTTGGGGAAGTCCAGAACCAGGGGACACAGTCTAAGGATAAGGGGGAAGCCATTTAGGACCGAGATGAGGAGGAATTTCTTCACCCAGAGAGTGGTGAACCTGTGGAATTCTCTACCACAGAAAGTTGTTGAGGCCAATTCACTAAATATATTCAAGAAGGAGTTAGATGAAGTCCTTACTACTAGGGGAATCAAGGGGTATGGTGAGAAAGCAGGACTGGGGTACTGAAGTTGCATGTTCAGCCATGAACTCATTGAATGGCGGTGCAGGCTAGAAGGGCCGAATGGCCTACTCCTGCACCTATTTTCTATGTTTCTATGTTTCTATGTTTCTATAGGAGTTGTTACTTGATTCAGTTAACAGCAGAGATGACCATTTAAATGCACAGAGATTTTTACTGTCTAGTTAATCTTTTAGTGATGTCTCTGTGGTGTTTCGCTCTACCACTCTCTTCATTATTTTTTTTTCTCATGGATATGTTGATGCTGCTAGGAATATATATAAGCTGGTCTGTTTGTTTGCATGCTTCCTGTGTTCGGGCTGTGATGCAACCTATGTGATAAAAACCAAGAAGAAACTCCGCAGAATAACAGGTGAACACAAATTTCGATGTCAGAAAATATTTCACTGGACACATAATAAATAGAAGAGCAACAAAAATAATTACCATAAAAAAAGCTGAGAGTCAGGACAAGAATCATTTCAGACATGTCCAAACAAAAATGCATTTGATCAAATGAATTATATTTCATCAGTTGGTTAATATCACCAATAGAGAAGCCAATGAAGAAAAAGGCCTAGAAATGTGTTTCCGTAGTGCACGTTGTTTGGGTGTTACAGGTGGCAAATTGGAATCAAAACACCGTCTGAGCAATATTCCTGGTAACTTGATTTTGTGATTTTTGCTGGCTTTGTGAGAGTTTGTGAAGTATTTGGAGCTTTCTGGGTGTTATTTAAAGTTGTTGAGGTGACAGAGTGGTGCTACAAGTGGAGAAGGCTTTGCTCTGAATTCAAGGGTTCTGATCAGACCACTTGCTCTCAGTCACGGGTACTTCAGTTGTCATGCAGCAAGGAGATGGAGCAGAGGTAGCAAAGAAGAGGACAAGCTGATCGCAGACAGGCTCAGCCATGCCCCTGCCAAGAATGGCCAGCACCATCTCCTCCAAGGGGGTCAGGTTTTGCAGGTGAGCCTGTTCCCTGCCAGTTAAAGTCTGATGGCATCTGTTATGCGCCACCTTTTCCTGCAAGGGAAAGGGAAATGTGTCAGTGAGTGTGGTGCAATATGTTTGGGTGATGTGCCTGTCATGGTTGAATAGCTGACAATGTGTTCAAGCTGAGAGATATGGTGTGAGACTTGCAGCAGTGGTATGTGCAGGTGAGGTGAAGCTATGAATGTGAGGTATGAATTGTGTTTGGTAGAAATTGTTGATAGGTGAATGATGGGGGGTTGGTGCATTGAGCAGTGTGCACGGTTAGTGGTGCAGATGGTGGGATATAGCATTTGAAGATGAATTCACTGACCTTGACCGTGAGTGTGAAGTCATTAAACTTCTTCCTGCACTGAGTCTAGGTTCTCGCAGTTATACTGCTGACATTGACCACATTGGCTGCAGTCTTGTCTGTTGCCTGGATGGCCTTCTGGTCCCTGTCAGAAAAGAACCTCTCTCCTGAACTTGTCCTCCTGGTTCAACGCAATAGTGTGATATAGCTCCAGCTAGTGGACTACTGCTCCACCTAGTGGACCACTGTGGTAATGCAACTCCTGATGTATAATAATAAGAGTCATGTGATATAGTTACATGATGTGTTGGAACCATCTTGTAGTGAGTGTTGTTAGTGATGTCGTAAAGAATATATCACAGAAAATACATCCCCTTTAAGAAGTGCAGACTGCCTTTAAGTTGTGCAGCTTTAATTTGAACTAGCCTCGCACGAACTTGGGCCCCCTGCTGATCATTCAGCCACTCAGTAGCGTGCTCAGTGCTCGGCTAAACGTTACAAACATGCACGAATTTTACGTGCTGCCTGCAGTCCTATGAACAATGCGATAGCAACCTGCGCCTGTTTTCGGGGGCTATCGAATTTCTAGGCCAAAGTGTTCACCACCCCCAAACAATCCAACTCGTATTAGTAATGCAAATGAATGCAGGAAAGAGAACATCATTGCTCAACAAGAAAGAATGCATATATACTGACAATAAATTAAATGGTAAAACATTTTCCCTCCCTCTACTAATCATCAAAAAAAACACACCTAGCTACAACTCACGCAGATTGCTGGTATGCATTTGGAAAATACATAGCAACATGGGAAATACAACAAACAGAAACACAAGAGGTAAGTTGTTATAGCTGGGATCTTGATTAAACCTGTCAGTCTTCAATTATGTTGAATATTTGATATTTGATGGTGTTTGGAAACCTCGACAACCCTACATCAGACACTCAAACATACCAGTGGGAAACCGATGGGCGACCTGTCAAAATCAAAAATCTAGGTAAAAAGCATTGTTAAGTGGCTGTAAATAAGCCACTCATGATTTCAATTGCCTCCCGTGCCGCCGCATGTCAGGTCTGCTCAGCGCTGGCAGACTCGACATTTGGCAAGTGACCCGCTGTCCAAAATAACTATTTTCCCACCTGACCCTCCAACGATCGCGCCCACTGACCCCTTGGAAAATTCCCCCTCTGTGTGGGCTTTCCTCCTGTTCTGGGGTTAGAATCGACCCTAAAGCCTTTGAAAAATATTATTGTTATTGTTATGTAAGCAAACATAGAAACCAGTTTGCACACAGCAAGGTCTTACAATCAGCAAATTAGATCAATTATCAATTCATTAATTTTGGTGTTGTTGCCAACATTATCAAGGCCCACACATAAATAGTTGCTACTTTGGCAAGGTACTGAAAAGCAGCAAGTTCCACATATACCATACCTGGCAAGCTCTGTTATGGGGCAAGATTTCCCAGGGTGCCGTATGTGCAACAAAAATTGAAAGCCTGTTCTTTATAGTTATGTTCATGATTTCATTAAATATGGTGAACTGAGGAAATTGGTGGAGAAAAATAAACAACTGGGTAATCCACTACACCAAGAAAAGACAAGATTTGAAATAGTTAAAGCCAAACTTATGGCAAATAAATATGAATCATATATGGGAGACATTGAGCACCAACGACTAAAAGCAGGAGCTCAACTGAATATTATCCCGCAATACAATACTTAAACAGAGAGGCTATTACCCAGTCAGAACTGGAATAATTCACACATATTCATATATTTTATTTTACACTTAAACATATAAAAAAATCATTTTTTGAAGGATTTGTTAATGCAGATGACTGACAATGTACAGTAATTGTCAAGGTTATTTCCCGATGATGGCTCAGTCTGGATTGCTTTGGTCTGATGGAGTTCAGCTCAGTAAATGGCACTGCAAGGACTTACTGTGAGGTAGCAGGATTTAGATGAAGAAAACATTTCTGCTAGGAAGCTGGATGAGAAATGTAGGTGTTTGATGAGTTTGAAAGTCGCACCTCCTGAGAACAGTGCTCGCCAGCTGGCCAATGCTCAGGAAAGCAAACAATTTCTCATATCAGCTGTATGCAAGTGTAAGGCTCAGCTGCCAACATCTGTGCATCACCTCAGGTCTTTTAGTAGTGCTCTTACTTCTGATTCGGAAGATATGGGATCAAAGAACACATCTGGACTTTAGCACATATATGTTCAATGCTAAGGAAATCTCATTTGCATTGTCAAATGGTATCAAACATTTTCAACATAATTCAGCTCCAACTGCTAAGACGTCTACAACCACCTGTATGGTTCTGTCCCTGGAGGACAGTGACAGCCGTGGCTTAGTGAGTAGCATTCAAACCTTTGAGTCAGAAGGTTGTGGGTTCAAGTCCTACTCCAGAGATTTGAGCACATAATATAGGCTGACACTCCAATGCAATACTGTGAAAATATTGCACTGCTGGAGGTCCTGTTCTTGTCCTTCAAATGGAGTGTTAATTTGGGGTGGTATTTTCCTGTTCTGGTGGTTCATGTGGATCATCTGATCATCTGATGCTATCAGAAGAACATGGGAGCTTCTCCTGGTGTCCTAGCCAACATTCAACCTTCACCACCAAAAAAACAGATTAATTGGTCATTCCTCTGATGATAATTTGTGGGCTGCTGCAGCGCAGAATAATTGCAATATTTGCCCAAACAACAGCGAATGCACTTCAAAAAGTGTAACTTAATTTTGTAAAATGTTCTGAGACATCCAGGTACATAGGGCTAGATTTTACACTTTTTTTGCATGCACAACGCCCACTTAACATCCATTTTACCGCTGAAATGACGTATAACACCCAGATATCACCCATTTAGCCACAAAATGGAAATTTACGCCAATTTTTCAGGCACTTATCACAGAGTGCCCATGTATGTAATGCCAGGAAAAAATAATACCGCCCGGCCACTTTTTTGGGGCGGAATCATCAGAATGGACGAAACCACCGCTCATAATATCGGCTAGCATTACTTTCCGCTCATAATTAATGCTGAGATTCAATAATACCGACCGCCCACTTTATTTTGTCGTAAAGATCACATTTGCTGAAACTAATGCCCAGGAGATCGGCCAGCATCACTTTCACCACCTCGCACAAATCTCGCCCACAACTTTGCTCGCCCAAAAAACCACCGGGAAAAAGTGGAACTAACCAGAATAATCACAGCGTTATGGACGCCATGTTCTAAATCACATGTCGCATCATTTAAAAGGCTGCTCTGCTTTAATCTCGGGGGAGTTCGGATGTACTCTGGATGTGTTTGGAGGTAATGTGAACATCTGAACAAACATCTTTATCATACTGTGGACGATTGGAATTTAATAGGTGTCTTCGTCAGGACATTCATTCTTTGTGACCAATCGGTGGAAAACAGAGAGCTATTGGAATGGGGCCTGTCCTTTCTCACCCTCTCTTGATGACCTATTATGTGCTGCAGACTCGAGATGGCAGAAGGTACGCTCCACAGCCCAATGTAAGACGTGACAGACTGATGAGAAGAACCAGACGTTACACTCCCTGCAAGTACAGGGAGAAGCAATCTTACCTCAACGTGCCAAACACCACCTGCTTTTGCAGACTGTGCTTCCACAAAGAGGTTATTACTGAGGTATGCCAGCTCAAAAGGGGAGATCTTCAGCCTGCCAGCACCATCAGGACTGCACTGTCCGTCGAGGTCAAAGTCACTGCGGCACTGTCGTCCTATGCATCGGGTTCTTTTCAGGCCTCAGCTGGCGACATTTGCAGTATGTCTCAGCATGCCACACATTGCTGCATTAGACAGGTCACTGAAGCCCTGTATATAGAAACTTAGAAACATAGAAGATAGGTACAGGAGTAGGCCATTCAGCTCTTCGAGCCTGCACCACCATTCAATGTGATCATGGCTGATCATGCAACTTCAGTACACCATTCCTGCTTTCTCTCCATACCCCTTGATCCCTTTAGCCGTAACGGTCATATCTAACTCCCTTTTGAGTATATCTAACAAACTGGCCTCAACAACTTTCTTTGGTAAAGAATTCCACAGGTTCACAATCCTCTGAGTGAAGACGTTTCTCCTCATCTCGATCCTAAATGGCTTACCCCTTATCCTTCGACTGTAACCCCTGATTCTGGACTTCCCCAACATCGGGAATGTTCTTCCTGCATCTAACCTGTCTAATCCCATTAGAATTTTATATATTTCTATGAGATCCCCTCTCATTCGTCTAAATTCCAGTGAATATAAGCCTAGTTGATCCAATCTTTCTTCATATGTCAGTCCTGCCATTCCGGGAATCAGTCTGGTGAACCTTCGCTGCACTCTCTTAATAGCAAGAATGTCCTTCCTCAGATTAGGAGACTAAAACTATACACAATATTCAAGGTGTGGCCTCACCAAGGCCCTGTACAAATGCAGTAAGACCTCCCTGCTCCTATACTCAAATACTCTCGCTATGAAGGCCAACATGCCATTTGCCTTCTTCACCGTCTGTTGTACCTGCATGCCAACTTTCAATGACTGATGTACCATGACACCCAGGTCTCGTTGCACCTCTCCTTTTCCTAATCTGCCGCCATTCAGATAATATTCTGCCATCTAGTTTTTGCCACCAAAATGGATAACCTCACACTTATCCACATTATACTGCATCTGCCATGCATTTGCCCACTCACCTAACCTGTCCAAGTCACCCTGCAGCCTCTTACCATCCTCCTTACAGCTCACACTGCCACCCAGCTTAGTATCATCTGCAAACGTGAAGATATTACTTTCAATTCCTTTGTCTAATTTATTAATGTATATTGTAAATAGCTGGGGTCCCAGCACTGAACCTTGCGGTACCCCACTAGTCACTGCCTGCCATTCTGAAAAGGACCCGTTTATTCCTATTCTTTGCTTCCTGTCTGCCAACCAGTTCTCTATCCATGTCAATACATTACCCCCAATACCATGTGCTTTAAACTTTAATTTTGCACACTGATCTCTTGTGTGGGACCTTGTCAAAAGCCTTTTGAAAGTCCAAATACACTACATCCACTCATTCTCCCGTGACCACTCTACTAATTACATTCTCAAAAAATTCTAGAAGATTTGTCAAGTATGGTTTTCCTTTCATAAATCCATGCTGACCTGGACGGATCCAGTCACTGCTTTCCAAATGTGCTGCTATTACATCTTTAATAATTGATTCCAACATTTTCCCCACTATCAATGTCAGGCTAACCGGTCTATAATTCCCTGTTTTCTTCCTCCCTCCTTTTTTAAAAAGTGGGGTTACATTAGCTACCCTCCAATCCGCATGCAGGATGGACTTTATCAGCTTCCCTATGACCAGGGAGGCTCAGAGTGAGAGGTCTTTAGGATTCTACCGAATTGCTACCTTCCCCAAGGTGCAAGGAGCAATAGACTGTACACACATTGCGATGCGGGCACCTTTTCAGGATGCAGAGGTCGTCAGGAACCGCAAGAGATTCCACTCCCTGAATGTGCAACTCATTGTCAACCACCAGCAAATTATTATGGCAGTGAATGCTAAATTTCAGGGCAGCATCCATGATCTCACATCCTGTGTGAGAGCACTGTATCTGACTTGTTTAACAATCAGCCACATGGTCAATGCTGGATGCTTGGTGACAAAGGATATGGGCTCGCCACCTGGCTGATGACCCCCCTGCGTGATACCCACACTGAAGCCGAGAAGCGATACAACGCCACTCGTAATATCGTGGAGAAAACCATTGGAGTGCTTAAGCAGCGCTTTAGATGCCTGGACCACTCAGGAGGCGAGCTCCAATGCCATCCTGAGCAGGTAGCTCAATTCGTGGTGGCATGTTCCATGCTGCACAACTTGACTATCAGGAGGGGACAAAAATTGCTAGAAGGGTCTGACAGTCCACCTCAGGAGAGAGAGGAAGAGGAAGACAAGGAGGTGGACACTGACCTCAGGCCACACAATCAGGCTGACGCTGAAGCCATGCCCCTGCCCCCCTGTAGACCACATGAAAGGGCCCGCGGTGGCATCATAGCTGCAAGACTCTTATGTCAGGAGCTCATAAATGAGCGCTTTGCCTGAAAGAACATTGGTGGTAGTTACAAGGCTGACACGTTGCTCGATGTGCAGGTCATATATCAATGGTGGGCATCACCTTGGTGACAGTTAAAGTTTAATTAATTCTTGTTCAGTGTAATTATACCCTTTGATGATAAGGAATCACCATTGTGTAACAGTGCAACTATCTGAGCCAATGGGCATCAAGGTTATGTTAAATAAAAAACATTTAAACCGTCCATTTGTCTGAAATCATTAATATACCTGTAAAAACCAACACTCTCCCCCACCCCTTCTCATCCCCACCTCTACCCCAGCCCCTTCCCCTCCTGACTCCAAACCGCCTACCGAGGAGTTCCTCAGGCACTGCTTCATTGGGCGGGGGAAGACGGTTGAACCGCTGCTTGGACGGATCCGGTAGAGGACGGTCTCAAGGTGGGAAGGTGCTCCAAGCTAGAAGCAAGATGTTGCTCCTGGCTCTCATGTGTCATTGGCAATGGGGGTGCAGCACCTCGGGGTGCAGTGCCATGCTCCGGGACCAGTGGGAGCCCTCTGCCACCAGTGTTCCTGGCTATCAGCTCCAGGGCCTCCTCCATCCCTTCCATGTAACATATTATTTGTTGGACAAAAACTCAGTGCCAGCTATGTTCTTGGTGCTTAGTAGACTTTTTGCTGCTGGTGAATCTCCCTCGTGCCTTCCACAACAGCCAAACAAGCGCACACCACACCCACACACACTTTCAGTCCCTCTCTGCTCCCTCTCTCTCTCTGTCTCCTCTTCTGCGCATGTAATGATGACCCCTGACCTCCTGAATCGCGGGAAACAAGTGTTGCCATGCCGTTGCTAAGGACGGCGACACTTTATGGCAGAAGGTCAGAGAGATTTAACGCTAACGCCCATTTCAGATTGCTCGTGGTAACGCCCAATTTTTAAAATGGAGACTAGGGGCTTTGAGATTGGGTGACAAGCCAGTGATCTAAAAACCCATTTTTACCGCCCACGCCGTAACTACTGCCCATTTTTGGGCGATCTGCACAAAAGTGTAAAATCTAGCCCATAGTTACTATCCAAGTGTCAATGGTAGCAGAGAGTTGCCTTTGCCAGAAATTATATTGCAGCCAGTATAAAGCCCAAGACGTGGTATCACATCACCTGCCTAAATTCGATTCAGGCAATTCCGCAGGGAAATTACACAGCCGAGCATCCATTAATGTGAAGCGAAAACTTGTTGGAAACAATGCAAAGGTGTAGCGTAACTGACCTGTTAAGAGTTCAATTCATAGCTCTCTTACTGTAATAATGATAGATATTTATTATTAATTGTCGTTGTTATACTTTGTAAACCTATTTAGAATGGATTGCCATAATCTTTTCTTTTGGTGTTGTGAAGAATTTATTTGAATCCCATAGAAACCATTCTGCTCTCCTTGTTGCCATGGCAGTAATGCTGTAAAAAAAACCTTCATCAAATTTACTTAAATACAAGTCAGTGCAAGCATCTTTAAAAGAAATTTGAACAACTCCCCAAATACCATGCATTCCCTTGCTACAACACCTATGCCAAAGACATATCACAGAATTTTTAAATAGCACTCCTCTCTGAAATTCAAGTTCAAAACTGGCATGAAATTTTCACTTAGGTCTGTTCTAACTTTTAAACACTAATTTATTTTTCTCACATATTTGTGACCTCCCTTACATTAACTGCAAAATGATTTGTGTTGAGATTGAAATGAAAAGGATTGAAGTTGTTTCATTCCATGGTATTGTTTTGACCATAATTGTGCAGCAAGTTAAAACTTATAACATGCCTGTGGCATTTTTCTTGCTGTGGTTATCAGGGTGGGGGAGTTCAGTTCTGGGAAATAGCATACTTTCCACCCCTTAAACCCAGTTTCAGCATCAACCACTTCGAGGTCAAAAGTACAGCACCAATTAGATGCAAAGTTAAGATCCTTTTACTCCACAATATTTGTTAGCCTAGACTTTCCTTTTGTTTGTCCACATGTTCTGGGGTGGTTTCGAGAAGGCACGGTCAGGAATTGTGGCGATGAGCCGTTCCACCAGCTACCCGATGACTGCTGCACTTTTAGGCTTTCCTACTGGATATGACGGTGGCTAGTGAACAAATTATAGGGTGAGGGCAGGCAAACGTCACGCCAACACATTTCCCATCAATAACACTTTTAGAGTGCTGGGCAGCAGGAATGCTATTGTGTTTGTGGTACCCAGTGATGCAAAGTTAACAGAGGAGGAGTACCAAAATAAAGGATTTTCTCTGCCCAGTGCAAGTGATCACAAAGCAAATGTCCGTGTTTGACAATGTGGATGATTTAAACTAAATGTTCTAACAGTTACTTCAGCTGGCACTGCGCCATACCAAGCTGTGGCAGGAGGCACATTTATTATCTGGTAACCCGATGTCCCCAAAAGTATTATCAGGAACCTATCACCAGCATTCAAATTAGTCGGATCCCAGATGATCCACTGGGGTGAGAGTAGGGGTACTGCTGGAGTCAACCCTTGACATACTTGCGACAGGAAAACGTAAAACCTTTAATTCCAATCTCAGAAGCACCAATCACATTTCTGTATCAGGCTCCAGCCATCTTTAAGACATCTCTGAATAAAACTCTCAATTACTATCAATTACCACCAAGTTATCTAATAAATCAAATGCTAATTTTCTGCCGTATTTTACTTTTGTTTTATTGTTTAATTCATTGACACTTCACTTCCAGGAATGCCTACTTTGAAGCAGTTCTGATCTTTACTCCGACAAGATTTTTGATTGTCTCTTTTACCCTGTTCACCTTCAGTGCTATTTGTTTCCCTTCTTGTGTTAACTCTGTTTCTCTCTCCATAGATACTGCCTGACATGCTGAGCGTTTACAGCAGTTTTTATTTTTAACACAGAATTATCACCAGGCATGCTAACAATTTTGCTGACTAGAAACTGAACTACCGAAATGCACTTTACTTTTGAACCCATTATTGGTGTCATGAAATTTTCCCCCTGTGCCACTGGAGCTCAGACATGCATATCCTCTTTAACGTAGCATACCGTGCGCAGGAAGCGGTAATGTGTCTGTTGTGGACCTTCAAACATGCATCAACACAGTGGGACTGACGAGGGCACCTTGGAGGCAGCACTGCAGTAGTGTCACTTCAATTTCTGTAGGACAACTATGATTTGTACAATACTTATAGATGCTCCAGTTCCGCTGGGAAAAGCAAGCACTTGAATATGAGGAATTCAAAGCATTAAAACAACCACATCTATCATAATCCAATTCCACCTTGATGCATCACTTGTGACTTACCCTTGAATGCCAGGAAATAAATGTGGTGAGTTTTCAAGGTGGTGTGTTAACTCTTTGAGGCTCATTGATGCCTTTTTAGTGTAACATCAATTAATGTATAAATAGATTGTATTAAGTCGTGCTTTTCCAGAATTCTCAGAAGAAAAACGACATCTTAATTATAATCATTAATATATATATTTTAAGTATTTGAACAAACCACCACTGTTAGGATTATTTAGACGTTGAAAATGTTCGGAAAATCATGCGCAGCACTCATTGAATTTCTGATATACTTTGCTAGCGATGAACTCCCCTGGCAGGCAAAACTGGTAAATTACCCATAATATTTTTGTGAGGGAAGAGAAATGCACTGTTCAAAGCGATAGTCATTGTTTGTATGTTCTTCTTCCAAAAGCAAAATCAGAATACATTCATGCTAACTGTTAGTGTAGGGTTGATTACAACAACAACTTGAGGAGGACACAAAAAATCTGCAAAAGGACATAGACAGGCTAAGTGAGTGGGCAGAAATTTGGCAGATGGAGTATAATGTTGGAAAGTGTGACGTCATGCACTTTGGCAAAAAAAAATCAAAGAGCAAGTTATTATTTAAACGGAGAAAGATTGCAAAGTGCCGCAGTACAGCGGGACCTGGGAGTACTTGTGCATGAAACACAAAAGGATACTATACAGGTACAGCAACTGATCAGGAAGGCCAATGGTATCTCGGCCTTTATTGCAAAGGGGATGGAATATAAAAGCAGGGAAGTCTTACTATAGCTATATAAGGTATTGGTGAGGCCACACCTGGAATACTGCATGCAGTTTTGGTTTCCATATTTACGAAAGGATATACTTGCTTTGGAGGCAGTTCAGAGAAGGTTACTAGGTTGATTCCGGGGATGAGGGGGTTGACTTATGAGGAAAGGTTGAGTAGGTTGGGCCTCGACTCATTGGAATTCAGAAGAATGAGAAGTGAGCTTATCGAAACATATAAGATTATGAGGGGGCTTGACAGGGTGGATACAGAAAGGATGGGGGAGACTAGAACTAGAGGGCATGATCTTAGAATAAGGGGCCGCCCATTTAAAACAGAGATGAGGAGAAATTTCTTCTCTCAGAGGGTTGTAAATCTGTAGAATTTGCTGCCTCAGAGAGCTGTGGAAGCTGGGACATTGAATAAATTTAAGACAGAAATAGACAGTTTCTTAAACAATAAGGGGATAAGGGGTTATGGGGAGTGGACAGCGAAGTGGACCTGAGTCCATTACCAGATCAGTCATGATCTTATTGAATGGCGGAGCAGGCTCGAGGGGCTGTATGGACTACTCCTGTTCCTATTTCTTATGTTCTTATAAAGCTCCTTTAACATGAAAACATCCCAAGAAACATTGACAAGTGAGAGAAAAAAAACCCCAGAAAAATAGAGTTTTTTTAAATAGACATCGTAGAATCCTATTTGACCCTAAGATGAGCTTCCAACCAGATATCCACTCCATCACCAAGAACACCTACTGCCACCTCCATAACATTGATCGTCTCCACCCCCATCTCATCTCATCTGTTGCTGAAACCCTCAACCATGCCTTTGTTAGCACTAGACTTGACTATTTCAATGTTCTCCTGGCCAGTCGCCCACCTTCTACCCTCTATAAACCTGAGTTCATCCAAAACTCTGCTGCCCATATCTTAATTCGTACCAAGCTCCATTCACACATCCTCCTGTGCTCTCAGACTTACACTAGCTCAATGTCTGGCAACGATTCAATTATAAAATTCTCATTCTTCTTTTTGAATCTCTCCATAGTTTTCCTGAACACTGTACAAGCATCAGTGAACATCCCCACTTCTGACTTTATGAGGGAAGGAAGGTCATTGATGAAGCAGCTGAAAATGGTTGGGCTTATGATTAGGGGAAGGTAGTGGTACGTAAGTAGTAAGATAGATGAAGAGGTGGAGGCAGCCTTGTAGGTGATCAAGACTTTGAAAGTAGAGATGCCGTGAGAGATGCTGTGAGGTCGAGGGATTGGTCATGAAAATATGAGCTTCTACATGTGCATTGAATTAGAACATAACATTCGAACATAAAAATAGGAACAGGAGTAGGCCATATGGCCCCTCGAGCCTGCTCCGCCAATTAATATGATCATAACTGATCTGATCATGGACTCAGGTCCACTTCTCTGCCCGTTCCCCATAACCCCTTATCCCCTTATCGGTTAAGAAACTGTCTATCTCTGTCTTAAATGTATTCAATGACCCAGTTTCCGCAGCTCTCTGAGGCAGCGAATTTCACTGATTTACAACCCTCTGAGAGAAGAAATTCCTCCTCACAGTTTTAAATGGCCAGCCCCATATTCTAAGATTATGTCCCCTAGTTCTAGTCTCCCCTATCAGTGGAAACATCCTCTCTGCATCCACCTTGTCAAGCCCCCTCATAATCTTATACATTTCGATAAGATCACCTCTCATTCTTCTGAATTCCAATGAGTAGAGGCCCAACTTACTCAACCTTTCCTCATAAGTCAACCCCCTCATCTCCGAAATCAACCTAGTGAACCTTCTCTGAACTGCCTCCAATGCAAGTATATCCTTTCTTAAATATAGAAACCAAAACTGCACGCAGTATTCCAGGTGTGGCCTCACCAATACCCTGTATAAGTGTAGCAAGACTTCCCTGCTTTTATACTCCATCCCCTTTGCAATAAAGGCCAAGATTCCATTGACCTTCCTGATCACATGCTGTACCTGCATTCTAACCTTTTGTGTTTCATGCACCAGGACCCCCAGGTCCCACTGTACTGCAGCACTTTGCAATTTTTCTCCGTTTAAATAATAACTTGCTCTTCAACGTTTTTCTGCCAAAGTGCATAACCTCATACTTTCCAACATTATACTCCATCTGCCAAATTTTTGCCCACTCAATTAGCCTGTCTATGTCCTTTTGCAGGTTTTTTGTGTCCTCCTCACACATTGCTTTTCCTCCCATCTTTGTATCATCAGCAAACTTGGCTACATTACACTCGGTCCCTTCATCCAAGTTGTTAATATAGATTGTAAATAGTTGGAGTCCCAGCACTGATCCCTGTGGTACCCCATTAGTTACTGATTGCCAACCCGAGAATGAACCATTTATCCCAACTCTCTGTTTTCTGTTAGTTAGCCAATCCTCTATCCATGCTAATGTATTACCCCCAACCCCGTGAACTTTTATCTTGTGCAGTAACCTTTTATGTGGCACCTTGTCAAATGCCTTCTGGAAGTCCAAATACACCACATCCGCTTGTTCCCCTTTATCCACCCTATCCATTACATCCTCAAAAAATTCCAGCAAATTTGTCAAGCATGACTTCCCCTTTATAAAACCATGCTGACTCTGTCTGACTGTGCAATTCTGGAAATGCTTAAGATGGCTAGATACGGTAGTGCACAACAGTATTGCTCCGTGTGAGTGACTTCTGTCATAAACAGTGCAGAATGCAAACAGACAGTAAAATCATCTAAGCCAATTTGAAGCAATCACTCACCATAATTATATAGCAATTAAAGTCCTTATATCCGAATGGAAATATTTCATATATCATTGCTGAAATGAGCCTCATTCTTGTTCCTGCCAATTAATAAATGGGTGTCACAATGAATAAAATGTTGCATATTTGTAGATCATTTACAATCTAAATTGTAGATTTTTTAATGTTTAAGGTCAATGCTCTATAATGTGCTACAAAATTATCCATTTATAAACTCATCCATCACTGGTCCTTCCTGACTAAACTCTTTTCCAGTTGTTGTGTCTGTAATGTACTTATGAATGACTCCACGAGGCAATGTGTTGTACTCAAACTGTAGTGACCTTGGTCCTTTATTCATAACTCCAGAGTGAGGCACAAGCATGGTGGGCAGCCTTTTATACTGGGCCCTGCACACCTATGCAGGTGACCCTCAGGTTTCCCACTGCAGTGCCCTCTGGTGATTAGCTTCTGCCACAGGGGCAGGAAACCCCAGTCTCCACCAGTTGTACCCTCTAGTGATGCCAGCATAGTATACACACAGTGTAAACCTTATTGATAGTACATCAGGTAACAAGTTTCCATCTTATGCAACTATACAGTGACTACACAGAGAGTATAACTATAGTCTGCATACATAACATCACTCTCCTCCAAGTCCTTTGTGCCAATTACCTTTGCACTATGTGCTCTGGCTTAGCTCTCCCCAGACTTAAGTGCCAATAGTCCTTGCACCTTGGCTGTGCTTTGGCTTGGCTCTCTCTCAAGTCCTTTTGCCACAAAGTTAGGTAGTGGTCACCATGGATAGGTCGATGATGCAGTGGAGATTCCAGTGGGTTCTGGATGTGATCCATGTGTGTGTCCATGGCTACACACATTCATTTCCCTCCCCCTCCACCCCCCACAGCAAGATCATGCAGCAGGCCCGTTACTTTAATATACAGGATCAGACACAATGCAATTACAAAGAAAGGAAGTTACAGTTTATATCGTGACACTTTGGTTCAGTGACTTACATTTGTTACATTTTGCGGTCGTGCGCCAGGATTGGGTAGATTACATTCATGGTTCAGTCATGGTCAGTACTGCGGTAGCAGTACAGGTATGCGAGGACGCTGGTTCCAGAGCAACCAGATGGGGTCCTAGTCATCTGATAGAGGCGCTACACCCCCTGCTAGCGGGGTGGGCTAGGTTCGCTCACCTAGCCAGGACTCGGGGCCTTTGTCATTGCCTAGTGGTGGGCAGAGCCACAGATGTGTGTGGCCTCCCTGACCTCCTTTGAGGGCTCAAGAATCTTCTGCCTGCTCTCTAACGGTGTTGGGAACCTGGCTGTTCCAGGTCCCGTTTGGGGAACTCGTTGGTTGTGGACCTTTCGCTCCAGGACATGGCCGAGGTAGTGACTGGGTCTGGGGGCTGCTCCGTCTCCACCCGGGTGGTGGGCAACGGCGGCCGACTGTGTGTATTGGCACCGTTTTCGTTTCCAGGTCCATGGTGAATAGTGCCATCAGGTGCCTGCAGCGTGGGATAGACCTGGGGCAGGGTATCAGGATCAGTGCCTTAACCCTCCTGAGGTCACTGGCCTATAACTTGTGGGGACACCTGGGGCAGGCCATCAGGATCAGCGCCTTTACCCTCCAGAATTCACTCACTTGCTACTTTGGGGACATTCTATTCCCGACATCTCACAACAACATTTTATTCTTTACATTAGGACTAGTACCGACATCTCGCAACAACATTTTGTTCACAATCTTAATTGGTTCATTACATTGATTGCCATCCATACAATGTCTCTTTAAGTTCAGTTTGTTGCAGTTCTCCTTTAAGAGAACCCTGCTGGCTTTACCCCAATCAAATTCTTTATTAGACACCACGTGTTGGTCCCTCAGCGTTGCACCTCGTGATATGGCCGCAGCCATCTTTTTTTTCAGCTACGCTGCACCTCGCTGCAGCAGGTACGCCATCTTGCCTCTGTCCTCGAGGTGGACTGCCTTGATCCTTCTCTCCCGCGATTCTGCCACAAAAGCTGGAAGAGTGCCTCTGAATTCGATCTTCCTCCCCAGGAGTCCTGCCACTAGAGCCGGAAAGGTACTTTTAGGTCATTCCGGTCGGATCATTGCCACACAGTTGTGATGGATGGTCTGTGCCTCAGGTGCTGCGCTGGTCTGTTCTCTGGTGCCTGGTCCAAGCGAAGGTGACGGTTTGCTCTGCCTCTGAGCATGGGGGACATCGATTACTGGAGTGAAGAGGTCTTCCCATTTCCACTGGATCTTCCCCATCCACCTTCTTCCGAGTAGCATTGGACAATCACCTGCAACAATCCATAGAGGTAACTTGTGCACCATGCCATTATGGATTACACTTACATCCGCATTACCAAGGACTGGGATCAGCTCCTTGGTGTCGGTGAGCAACTTTTCCTGTACTGGAGCCAGCTTGGGTCATTTTTCGTTCTATAGCCTCTCAAAGGCATCCTGGCTCATCACTGACTGGCTTGCTCCCGTGTCCACTTCCATGAAGACTGGAACGCCATTTATCTCCACTTCAATCTTCATTGGAGGACAATCAGTGGTGCAGGTTTACACTCCGTACACTTCTTCTTGGGGCTGAGCTGCCTCTCTAGCCAAATCATCATACTCCCTGACTGTAACTCTGCCATTCAGTGCCACTCAGCCAGGTCTCCTAGGTACATTGTTATAAAATACTACTCTTCAGGGCCATAAGGTAAATTTTATGAGCATGCAGCCAATGCATATTATAAAATCGCAGATGTGCTGGCCATGAATTTTCCATATGGGCTGGCTATAGGGCCTTGCACAAAATGATCAGTTATGCTCAAAGTAAAAGTGGTACTGGAATGCATTGTAATTTTCACAATAATATTTGTGAACAGTTTCAAAGATGCAAACTGATCTCATTGCCGTTATTGGATGGATCACAATTGGCTCTGTGGCAGCTTCCTCAGGCTGGATGCCTCCAGTTTTTGTGTCCTGAAAATTTCTGTCTGGGTTGGATTCAGATACAAATGTCAGTGAAGGTTTCACAGTCCAAGTGTCAGCAGGCTAAAATATTTGCTCATGAGGAATGCATTGAAATATTTGTGGGATGTGTTAATCTTGCTAATTATATTTTACTGCTCAAAGCTAATTCCTGTTTTGAATGTTTGAAATCAGAACATGGTTCAACAGTAACATTAAGCAATATTAGATTACTGAAAATCTCTAGTTACAGCTAGCAAAATTATATGCCGAGTGCAAATAAAATTGCTCTTCCAAAATATTCTTTATCTTAAAAAATCTGCCCATTGGTATTGTGTCTGTAAGCACTCTAGTAATGATTCCACGAGGCACGGTATTGTACTTGAACTGTGGTGATCTTAGTCCATTTATTACAGCTCCTGATTGAGGGTACAGTATGGTGAGCTCCCTTTTATACCTGGTTACCTGTCGTGTACAGGTGACCCCTAGGTCTCCACCAGTTGCACCCTCTGGTGGTACAGGCATCGTGTATACAGTGTGAAGATACATTCAGTGGTCTTAAGTAACTGTACATTGAGTGTTTAGGGTATATACTTATATTTTACATAAACCACATCACTCTCCACTAAGTCTTGCGCCACTGGCCTTTGCACTGTGTGCTCTGGCCCTCGACTTGAGTGCCCAAATCAAGCGAGCTGCTTTGTCCTGGATGGTGTCACGCTTCTTCAGTGTTGTTGGAGGTGCACTAATCCAGGCAAGAGGAGAGTATTCCGTTACACTCCGGACTTGTGCATTGTAAATGGTGGAAAGGCTTTGAGGAGTCAGGAAGTGAGACACTCATCGCAGAATAACCAGTCTCTGACCTGCTCATGTTGCCACGGTATTTATGTGGCTGGTCCCATTGCGTTTCTGATCAATGGTAACCCCCAGGATGCTAATGTTTGGGGATATGGCGATGGTAATGCTATTGAATGTCAAGGGGCAGTGGAAATAGTCATTGCCCGACACTTGTGTGGCAGGAATGTTACTTGTCACTTATCAGCTCAAGCCTGAATGTTGTCCAGGTCATTCTACATGTGGGCATTCTCTGAGGTGTTGCGAATGGAACTGAACACTGCGCAATCATCACAAATATCCTCAGTTCTGGCTTTATGATGGAGGGAAGGTCATTGATGAAGCAGCTGAAGATGGTTGTGCCTAGGACACCCCTGATGAACTCCTGCAGCGATGTCTTGGGGCTGAAATGATTGGCCTCCAACAACCACACCATCTTCCTTTTTGCTAGGTATGACTTTCCCCCTGATTCCCATTGACTTCAATTTTACTGGGGTTCCCTGTTGTAACACTCGGACAAGTGTTGATGTCAAGGGCAGTCACTCTCACCTCACCTTTGGAATTCAGCTCTTTTATCCTTGTTTGGACCAAGGCTGTAAAGAGGTCTGGAGCCAAATAGTGATGGCAGCACCGAGGCTGAGCATCGGTGGGCAGATTATTGGTGAATAAGTGCCGCTTGATAGCACTGTCGACAATACCTTCCATCACTTTGCTGACGATTGAGAGTAGACTGATGGGGCAGTAATTGACCGGATTGTATTTGTCCTGCTTTTTGTGGATAGCTCATACCTGGGCAGTTTTCTACATTGTCGGATAGATGCCAATGTTGTAGCTGTACTGGAACAGCTTGGCTAGGTGCACGGCCAGTTCTGAATTGGAAAATGATGGCCAGAGCCCCTGTATTTCCTATCTTGCTTCTCATCAGTCTAGGATACATTTCATCCAGGCCTGGGGATTTATTCACTTTCAAAGATGCTAAACCCCTTAATACTTCCTCTCTCTATGTTTATTTCATCTCATAGTTCACACTCCTCCTCCCTGATTGCAATGTCTGCATAGTCCCTCTCTTTTGTGAAAACAGAAGCAAAGAATTAATTAAGAACTATACCCATGTCTTGTGCCTCCACACACAGGTAACCTTTATGGTCTCTAATAGGCCCTATTCTTTCTTTAGTTTTCCTCTTGCTCTTAATGTATGTATAAAACATCGTTGGGTTTTCCTTGACTTATATTGCACAACTAAAGCAAAACAACGGAATTCCCCAATGTTCTCATATGTCATGCTGCACTTCATTGTGAAACAGTGTAGGCTACAAAAGGAGAGAACACTCTGCTTCCATTGATAAACGTTGTACCAATTTTGTGATATCTTCCACTTTGTATCACAAACTATACAGCACTTGCTTTGATTTATTTAGACGTGCCAGACCTATAAAATCACATGTCAGAAACAATCCATATGGACAACCGTGCTGTAAAATAATTGAGTGCAAAGAGGAACTCCTGCAGCGATGTCCTGGGGTGAGATGATTGACCTCCAATAACCACACCCATCTTCCTTTGTGCCAGGTATGACTCCAGCCAGTGGAGAGTTTTTCCCCTGATTCCCATTGACTTCAATTTTACTCAGGCTCCTTGATGCCACACTCGGTCAAATGCTACCTTAATGTCAAGGGCAGTCACTCTCACCTCACCTCTGGAATTCAGCTCTTTTGTCCATGTTTGGACCAATGCTGTAATGTGGTCTGGAGCCAAAAGGTACTGACAGAACCCAAACTGAGCATCGTGAACAGGTTATTCATGAGTAAATGCCATTTGATAGCACTGTCAACAACACCTTCCATCACTTTGCTGATGTTTGAGAATAGACTGATGAGGCAGTAATTGGCCAGATTGGAATTGTCCTGTTTTTTGTGGAGAGGACATACCTGGGCAGTTTTCCACATCATCAGGTAGATGCCAGTGTTGTAGCTGTACTGGAACAGCATAGCTAGAGGCACAGCTAGTTCTGGAGCACAAATCTTCAGCAAGACAGCCAGGATGATGTCGGGGCCCGTAACCTTTACTGTATCCAGTGTGCTCAGCTGTTTCTTTATATCATGTGGAGTGGATCGAATTGGCTGAAGACTGCCGTCTGTGATGATGGGGACTGAGATGGATCATCCACTCGGCACTTCTGGCTGAAGATGGTTGCAAACACTTCAGCCTTGTTTTTTGTTCTTGCATGCCAGGCGCCGCCATTATTGAGGATGGGGATGTTCATGGAGCCTCCTCCTCCCATCAATTGTTTAATGGTCCACCGCCATTTACAACTCGATATGGAAGGAATGTAGAGCTTTGATTCGATCCGTTAGTTGTGGGATCGCTTAGCTCTGTCTATAGCATGCTGCTTCCATTGTTTAGCATGCATGTTCCAGCTGTGTTGTAGCTTCCCAAGATTGGCCCTCATTTTTAGGCAAGCTTGGTGCTGCTCCTGGCATGCTCTTCTACACTGCTCATTGAACCAGGGTTGGTTGCCTGGCTTGATGTTAATGGTAGAGTGAGGATATGCTGGGCCATGAGGTTACAGATTGTGGTGGAATACAATTCTGCTGCTGCTGATGGCCCGCAGTGCCTCATGGATGCCCAGTTTTAAGGTGCTAGATCGGTTCTGAATCTATCCCATTTAGAACAGTGATAGTGCCACTCACCACAATGGATGGTGTCCTCAGTGTGAAGACGGGACTTCTTCTCCACAAGGACAGATGCATCTGTGACTGGCAGATTGGTGAGGATGAGGTCAAGAACATTTTTCCTTGGTGTTGGTTCTGTCACCACCTGCTGCAGGCCCAGTCTGGCGGCTATGCCCATCAGGATTCAGCCAGCTCAGTCAGTATTGATGCTACCAAGCCACTCTTGTGATGGACATTGAAGTTCCCCCACCCAGAGTACATTCTATGCCCTTGCTACCCTCAGTGCTTCTTGCAAGTGGTGTTCAACATGTATTCATCAGCTGAGGGAGGGCGGTAGGTAGTAATCAGCAGGAGGTTTCCTTGCCCAAATTTGACCTGATTCCATGAGACTTCATTGGGTCCAGAGTCAATGTTGAGGACTCCCAGGGCCACTCCCTCCTGACTGTGTACCACTGTGCCGCCACCACTGGTGGGTTTGTCCTGCTGGTGGGACAGGACATACCCAGGGATAGTGATGGAGGAGTCTGGGACATTGGCTGAAAGGTATGATTCTATGAGTTTGACTATGTCAGGCTGTTGCTGACAAGTCTGTGGGACAGCTCTCTCAATTTTGGCACAATTCCCCAAATGTTAGTGAGGAGGATTTTGCAAGGTCAACTGAGCTGGGTGTGCCGTTGTCATGTCTGAAGCCGGTGCCGAGGTGTTCCGTCCGATTTTATTCTTATTATTGTTTCTTACAACTGAGTGGCTTGCTCGGCCATTTCAGAGAGCAGGTAAGAGTCAACCACATTGCTGTGGGTCTTGAGTCACATATAGGCCAGACCAGGTAAGGACGGCAGATTTCCTTCCCTAAAATGCATTAGTGAACCAGATAGGTTTTTACGACAATCCGGTCGTTTCAAAGGGCCCAAATTTGGCCAGGAGTTGCTCCAGTTATTTTGGAGCACCTTTATTTTTCTGGAGTATCTTAAAAATCCCCATTTTGCACATTCAATTTGTGCCTGTGTAAGTGAGTTAGTTAGGATTGTTTTAGTTTAGTTTAGTTTTATTCAAAAGTGGGTGTTTCTGGCAACCTATGCCCATTTTGGTCATTTAAGCCACTTTGCACAGCTAATAGTTGCTCCAAACTAACTTAGGCCAGTGTATGTGGCCACTTGTGGTCGCACAGAAAACCCTTGCCGAGAGTTAAGATATCAGCGCAGGTAGGTACTTAATGACTTGACTAAAGAATGTGAGTAGGATCAAACAGCTATACAGGACATATGACAAACTTCGCAAAGTTAATTTACTATACAACAGAAGCATTCATGGAAGCTTAAACTACAAAAATAAAAGAAGTACAGAGACAAATCATATTTACATAATTTTTTCAAAATATCCAAATAAAAAATTGAAGTACCTCCTGCTCGTAATTCTTATGTTCTTATGTAGGAAAGTATTTTCATCAACAGGGTTAAGGAAAGTTTTGAGTAAGCTCATTAAAATTACTGGCTACACAGTTATCACCCCACCCACCATCAAAACTCCACCCCCCCATCAAAATTCCCCCCCCATCAAAACTCCCCCCCACCCCCATCAAAACTGCTCCTCCACCCCCCGATCAAAACTCCCACCCCCCCACCGATCAAAACTCTCTCCCCCACCGGATCAAAACTCTTCCCTCCCCCCCCCCATCAAAACTCTCCTCCTCCCCCCACCCCCCCATCAAAACTCTCCTCCTCCCCCCACCCCCCCATCAAAACTCTCCTTACTAAACAAAGCACAGCCATCAATTAATAAATAAAAAATAAAACTTAAGTCCTACCTTCCTAACTCGGCCCGGGAAGTCAGCGAGCCAGCCGGTGTGCGAGGCCACTCAGCCAGGGATAGGTGCAGGACTCTCTCTATGATGTGCAGCAGCCCGATATGCATCGTGAGGCCACTCGGCCTGGGATAGGGGCGGGACATTGGGTCCCATGCTGCAGAGGAGCTACTGCGCATGCGCGAAACCTCCAGTGCGCATGCATTGAGCTGTCGGCACTCTTTTAAGTGCAGAGACTTAGCTCCATCCCCTACTTGAATTGCCACGCCGCACCAAGCCATGGGAGAGGCCACAGAGCAGCCAGAATCCGGGGACAACTTTTTGGCGCTGTTTTTATTGTAGGAAGTCGGCGCATCTCACATGAGTGCGCCTAAAAAACAGGTGGTCCAAATTTGGGCCTATGGTCATACTAGCTTTTTATTCAAGATTATTTAATTAACTGAATTTAAATTCCACAACTGCCATGGTAGGATTTGAACTCACGTCTCCAGATTATCAGTCCAGGCCTCGAGGTTACTAGTCCACTTAGCATATGCTACCATTCTCATTCCCAGATACAAATCTTCCTGTATCCGGCTGCACACCGATGTCATTGCAGCTACTGTGCAAGAAAAAACAAGCAAAGTTTTAGTAACTGGAGACTGAGGAAACTTGTATCAAAGGACACTCCCAAAAAACGAACACCTGCAAAAAACAGACACTTTTTGAGAGACCTAAATAACTTACATTGTAAAGTATACAAGAGGCACTCTGAAACAACGAACACTTGCAAATTACAAATTACATATACCCTTCAATTCACCAAGTCCATTTGCAACTGAAAACATGGCCTGCTGTATCTGGGGTGTTCACTGAGTCAGGATCACTGGCACTTCCCCTTGGATCTTGCTTCTATGCTACTCCCAAATTCTCGTGAGTTCAGTGTATGCCGGTCAGTGCGAGGCGGCACTGTGAAAGATACGGCATTTGTGGAATGGGGAGCTTATTACCCAGCATGCATAGCAACAGAGACCCTGCTCTGTCACTGGGACTGAATTCTCTGCCACTACGGATGCTGGATAAAATAATCCCCATTCTACTGAAAAGGTTTGCAGTACATACAATGACCGTTTTGAAAATAAGGACACCTGCAAAAAAAGGACAGCTGATGCCAGTCCCTGAGGATTTACAGGATTCACTGTACCTGTGGCTCAGTGCATAGCACTTCTCGCCTCTGAGTCAGATGGTCATGGGTTCACATCCAATTCCAGAAACAAAATTACAGGCTGACATTCCAGTGCAATACTGAAGGAGTGCTGCACTGTTAGAAGTGCCGTCTTTCAGATGAGATGTTAAACCACCCCCATGCCTGCTCTCTCAGGTAAATGTAAAAAATCCAATGGCACAATTTCAAGGAAGACTAGGGGAGTTATCCCTGGTATCCTGGCCAATATTTATCACTCAATCAACATCACTAAAACAGATTATCTGGACATTATCACATTACTGTTTGTGAGAGTTTATTGTGTGCAAATTGGCTGCTGCATTTCCTACATTACAATAGTAATTACACTTCAAACGTGCTTCATTGGCTGTAAAATGCTTTGGGATGTCCTGAGGTCATGAAAGGTGCTATATAAATGCAAGTGCTTCTTTTTTGCATGTATAATAAGTGAGGTTAGAGGCCTATTCACAGAGCCCCATACTGAGGCTCATAAGTGTCTTCAGCTCACAAAGCTTGTGTACAAAATGTACAAAGGTCATCAATGCCCCAGCTCATATGCTAATTAGGGACAAGCCCCATAATGCAACTTGCGCACCTTAACAACACTCCAGATGCTTAATGACCATGTATAACAAGTCTTTTGAAGGAAGAACACTGGTTTGCTTACAAACCCTCTCCTCTAGTTAAGGCTATCCTTTGTTGCAGGGCCTGTTGCAGCATGCCTGCAATGCATGATTTGTGAACCAGCCCACTGTTGCCCAAGAAAATTGTTTCTAAAAAAAAAAGCACAGCTTTAAGGGCAGAAAGCAACATTTAACAGCCCGATAACTCATCTCGCAACCTTGGAGCTCTCACAGCACGCCATGTGATATGTGCTGGGCGTACCAATTAAATATTTAAATTAGGTGGCCTTGTATTATGGTACAAGGTCAACTACTAATCCCTCAGATACAGCCAGCCGTCAATTTTCAGGAGAAATTTTAGGAAGAGGAAAAGGCCATTTAACATAACACACCTGCACTTTTTACGATAGATCTTAAATGCACATCCTCACGTCTTCACCATATCCACTTATTTTCTGACTGCAATTAGCTTTTGGAACACCTCCATGAATTTGCTGGAAATAGTAAATAATGAAAACGACGTTTATGATGTCACTGACATAACAACAGGAGTTAATCTTTGCATCAAGGGATGGAAATTCCTTTAGGCCCGTTTTCAAACCTGAAATAGGCACTGCGCACGAAGTGTGCAGCCCAACCAAGAATACCGAGGAACACGGAATTGAGCTTTGAGCCTCATTGACATTATTTGGGTGAGCTGACATCACCTGCTGTGCCTCCACAGGCAGTTCATCCATTTTAAACCATTTAAGGCCACTTGCCCAATGGGAATTCCTGGGGGTGAGTAAGGGGGCAGTGTGGCAATGGTGGGAGGGGTGCTGATTGGAGTCAGGGGAGCACATCTGCTCCTCCTGGCTCTACAGGAATGTTTTCTTTTTAACTGTCAAACTTTTAGCTAACCCTGAGCAGAGGGTTCTCCCTCGGCCTCTACGATATCCAATTTGGCAGAGGGGGCCTAAAACATGCGTTAGGCCCCTCATTCATATAACAGCTGATTTAGGCAGTCAGTAGGGACACCTGAAAAATGGCCCGACCCAATGTCAAGTCGGACATCTTTCTGTCATCCTTTGGGTGCGAGCAAAACCTGCGCAATGAGATCCAATGTCCGTCCCCATGTACCCTCTTGAACCCATTTTTATTATTTCTTTCAGTAGCCTCCACCCTTAACTTATTCTGTGTGTGACGTCCCTGTAGGTATCTAATAGTGTTACAGTGATTTATACTTTGACATATATAAGGGTAATCTCCTGGCCTCGAGCACCTAGAACGAGTGCGCAAGGCACTCTACCGGCAGTATAAAGTCACAGATATCCCCATCATAATATTTAGGGACTGCAACAATGCTGGGTTGTAATTGCTGTTCTGATGAAAGGAGCAAGTGAGCCCCAGGTGGGCAGAGGAAACGTTTCAAGGACACCCTCAAAGCCTCCTTGATAAAATGCAACATCCCAACCGATACCTGTGAGTCGCTGGCCAAAGACTGTCCTAAGTGGAGGAAGAGCATCCGAGAGGGCGCTGAGCACCTTGAGTCTCGTCGCCGAGAGCATGCAGAAAGCAAGCGCAAGCAGCGGAAGAAGCGTGCGGCAAACCAGTCCCACCCACCCTTTCCTTCAACGACTGTCTGTCCCACCTCTGACAAAGACTGTAATTTCCATATTGGACTGTTCAGTCACCGAAGAACTCCCTTTTAGAATGGAAGCAAGTCTTCCTCTGTTATGTATGCAAACCTCACCAATGTGTAAGACTTGCCACCTGGGGGCACACCTGTAGGAGACCTAAGGGTCACCTGTGCACCCTGGGCAAGCAGATATAAAAGGCAATCCACCATGCTGCTTCCTCACTCTGGAGTTACATTTAAGAGACCAAGGTCACAATGGTTTGAGCTTACAACACAGTCCTGTGGAGTTATTCTGAACAATAACAATTGGCGATGAGTTACAGATCACGAACTTTCACGCGGTAATGGCTGCCGTTGGTATTTTGAGATATTTGTTGAGGGTGATGATTGGGAAGCCTTTATTGAGCGTTTTGACCAGTACTTCATGGCCCATGAGCTGGACAAGGCTGAGACAGCGGTCAAGCGCAGAGCGATTTTCCTCACCGTATGTGGGTCTTCGATATATGGCCTCGTCAAAAATCTGCTGGCACTGGTCAACATAGAAACATAGAAACATAGAAAATAGGTGCAGGAGTAGGCCATTCAGCCCTTCTAGCCTGCACCGCCATTCAATGAGTTCATGGCTGAACATGCAACTTCAGTACCCCCTTCCTGCTTTCTCGCCATACCCCTTGATCCCCCTAGTAGTAAGGACTTCATCTAACTCCCTTTTGAATATATTTAGTGAATTGGCCTCAACTACTTTCTGTGGTAGAGAATTCCACAGGTTCACCACTCTCTGGGTGAAGAAGTTTCTCCTCATCTCGGTCCTAAATGGCTTACCCCTTATCCTTAGACTGTGACCCCTGGTTCTGAACTTCCCCAACATTGGGAACATTCTTCCTGCATCTAACTTATCTAAACCTGTCAGAATTTTAAACGTTTCCATGAGGTCCCCTTTCATTCTTCTGAACTCCAGTGAATACGAGCCCAGTTGATCCAGTCTTTCTTGATAGGTCAGTCCCACCATCCCGGGAATCAGTCTGGTGAATCTTCGCTGCACTCCCTCAATAGCAAGAATGTCCTTCCTCAAGTTAGGAGACCAAAACTGTACACAATACTCCAGGTGTGGCCTCACCAAGGCCCTGTACAATTGTAGCAACACCTCCCTGCCCTTGTACTCAAATCCCCTTGCTATGAAGGCCAACATGCCATTTGCTTTCTTAACCGCCTGCTGTACCTGCATGCCAACCTTCCATGACTGATGTACCATGACACCCAGGTCTCGTTGCATCTCCCCTTTTCCTAATCTGTCACCATTCAGATAATAGTCTGTCTCTCTGTTTTTACCACCAAAGTGGATAACCTCACATTTATCCACATTATACTTCATCTGCCATGCATTTGCTCACTCACCTAACCTATCCAAGTCACTCTGCAGCCTCATAGCATCCTCCTCGCAGCTCACACTGCCACCCAACTTAGTGTCATCCGCAAATTTGGAGATACTACATTTAATCCCCTCGTCTAAATCATTAATGTACAATGTAAACAGCTGGGGCCCCAGCACAGAACCTTGCGGTACCCCACTAGTCACTGCCTGCCATTCTGAAAAGTACCCATTTACAAACCAACAGACAAGACATACACAGAGCTGTGCACACTGGTTCAGGAACACCTCAAGCCGAAGGAGAGCATCCTAATGGCCAAGTATCGCTTTTACACACACCATCGCTCCGAGGGCCAGAACGTGGCGAGCTTTGTCGCCGACCTAAGACGCCTTGCAGGACAATGCGAATTTGCCGGATCCTTGAGGGAAATGTTGCGGGACTTTTTCGTGCTTGGAATCGGTCACGGGGTCATTCTTCGCAAACTGCTGTCTGCCGATTCCCTAGATCTGAGCAAGGCCATCACGATAGCCCAGGTTTTCATATCCACGAGCGACAACACGGAACAGATATCTTCACAGCATCGAAGCTCATCGGCAAGTATTGTGCATAAAATAATGCCTTCAGCAGGCAGAACTGTACATGGCAGGGCCTATACGACTGCAGAGGCCAGGCCCAGGGTGACTCAGAGGCAGCTATGGGGTCTGAATACATATCCATTAACACCATGTTGGTGCTGCGGGGGCAGTCATAGAGCCCATCAATGTCGACTCGAGCACTATATGTGCAAGGGCTGTGGAACAATGGGCCACTTCCAGCGAATGTGCAAACGACCTCTGACTCACCACGTGGCAGAGTCAGCAGGGGATGACTGATCCAGCGCGGATCACGCTGAACGAGTAGCAGAAGCTACGCAACCTGAGGATGAAGAGAAAGTGTATGGGGTACACACCTTCACCACCAAAAGCCCTCCGATAATGTTAAAAGTTAAATTTAACTACAATCCAGTCTCCATGGAATTGGACACGGGGGCGAGTCAATCAATCATGAGCCAGCAGGCTTTTGAGAAACTGTGGGGTAACAAGGCATAGAGGCCAAAACTGAGCCCGATTCACACAACGCTGCAAACTTACACCAAAGAACTCATACCTGTTATCGGCATTGCGGCAGTGAAAGTATCGTACGATGGAATTGTTATGTCTTGAATAAACAATCTGACCAGATACTGCAAGCTTAAAGTAATGTGTGACCGTCATCCTTTATTACAGGTCTCCAGAGTGCCTCTCCAGCCTGTGAGGCCTCCTTTTGTACAGGTGCTCCCAAGAGATTGTGGGATCCCAAAGCCCCCCCCCAAAGTCAATAGTGTAACTATTTACAATGTGATTCGATCTGGGGTCTTCCTTTCCCTGGTTGATCGTCTCAGTGCAAATGCTCGTTTTGGTGAATCGTTTGTTGGGCCCTCGCTGGGCTGCTGTGCAGCTGGCCTTGCAGGGCTGCTGGGTGTGGTGAGTCCTGCTGGGCTGCTGCAGGTGTTGAGTTCTGTTTCGTGGTCAACTGCTGAGAAGATTGCCACTTGTGTGTGTGTTGGTGGGTCGAAAAAGGTAGAGTCCATTGTGGGTTGTTCTGGATAGTCCATGAATCTGAGTTTGGTTTGGTCCAAGTGTTTTCTGCAGGTGAGTCCATTTGAAAGTTTGACCAGAAACACCCTACTCCCCTCTTTGGCCACGACAGTGCCGGGATGCCACTTGGGACCTTGTCTATAGTTCAACACAACTACAGGATCATTAATCTCGATTTCGCGTGACACATTTGCGCGATCATGATATGTATTCTGTTGAAGCCGCCTGCTCTCTACCTGTTCGTGTAGATCAGGGTGGACTAACGAGAGCCTTGTCTTAAGTGCCCTTTTCATGAGCAGTTCAGCGGAGGAAACCCCAGTGAGCAAGTGGGGTCTTGTGTGGTAACTAAGCAGGACTCGGGATAGGTGAGTCTGCAGTGAGTCTTCAGTTACCCTCTTCGAGCTCTGCATGCTTGTTTGCACTGTTCACTCTGCCTGACCATTGCACACTGGTTTAATTGGGGCAGATGTGACATGTTTGATCCCATTGTGGGTCATGAACTCTTTGAACTCGGCACTGGTGAAGTATGGCCCATTATCACTCACAAGGACATCAGGCAGGCCGTTCATGACAAACATGGCCCGCAGGCTTTCAATGGTGGCAGCGGACGTGCTTGCCGACATTATCTCACATTCAATCTATTTGGAGCATACATCTACAACCACAAGGAACATTTTTCCCAAGAATGGGCCTGCATACCCGACATGGACCCTGGACCACGATTTGGAGCCCAGGACCATAAATTTAGTGGCGCCTCCCTGGGTGCATTGCTTAACTGTGAACATGTGTTATATTTGTGCATGCAGGACTCTAAATCTGCATCAATACCGGGCCACCACATGTGGGATCTGGCTATCGCTTTCATCATTACAATGCCTGGGTTAGTGCTGTGGAGATCACTAATGAAAGTGTCCCTGCCCTTTTTTGGCACCACTACCCAATTAACCCATAGGAGGCAGTCTGCCTGTATGGACATTTCATCTCTGCATCGCTGGTACGGCTTTATTTCTTCCTGCATCTCTAACGGGACACTAGACCAACTCCCGTGGAGCACACAGTTTTTTACTAAGGACAGTAAGGGGTCCTGGCTCGTCCAGGTTCTAACCTGTCGGGCGGTAATAGGTGATTGCTCTCTCTCGAATGCTTCCACTACCATAACTAAATCTGCGGGCTATGCCATCTCTAACCCTGTGGTGGGCAATGACAGCCTACTGAGAACATCGGCACAGTTTTCTGTGCCTGGCCTGTGGAGGATGGCGTAGTTGTATGTGGACAACGTGAGCGCCCATCTCTGGATGCAACCGATGCGTTGGTATTTATCCCTTTACGCTCGGAGAACAGGGATATAAGTGGCTTATGGTTGGTTTCCAATTCAAATTTGAGCCCAAGCAGATATTGATGCATTTTCTTTAGCCCATAGACACACGCTAACACTTCTTTTTTGATCATGCTCTTGGCCCTCTTAGCCTCAGACAGATTTCTGGATGCATAAGCAACTGGTTGCAATTTCCCAGATTCATTAGCTTGTTATAATACACACCCGACACCATATGACGACGCATCACATGCTAGTACCAAACACTTACATGGATCATACAATGCAAGCAATTTGTTTGAGCATAACAGTTCCTTAACTTTCTCAAAGGCATTTTCTTGGCTTTTACCCCATACCCCTTCATCTCCTTTATGCAGTAAAGAGTGCAGTGATTCTAACAGTGTGCTAAGACCCGGTAAGAAGTTAATAAAGTAGTTCAGGAGTCCTAGAAACGACCGCAGCTCCGTCACATTTTGTGGTCTCGATGCGTTCTCGATTGCCTCCGGCTGCCAAGATTCTTCTCCCCAGGAACTCCGCTTCAGGCGCCAGGAAAACGCACTACGAGCGTTTTAACCTGAGCCCCACACGATTAAGCCGACTACGAACCTCCTCCAGGTTCTGCAGGTGCTCGACGGTGTCCCAACCTGTAACCAAGATGTCGTCCTGGAAGACCATGGTGCGGGGGACTGACTTCAGCAAGCTTTCCATCTTCCTCTGGAATATCGCCGCAGCCGATCGAATCCCAAACGGGCATCTGTTGTAAATGAAGAGAACTTTGTGCGTGTTGATGCAGGTGAGGCCCTTCGATGATTCCTCCAGCTCCTGTGTCATGTAGGCCGAGGTCAAGTCGAGCTTCGTGAATGTTTTTCCTCCCGCCAGCATCGCAAATAGGTCGTCTGTCTTTGGTAGTGGGTATTGATCCTGCAGTGAGAAACGATTGATAGTTACTTTGTAATCACCACAGATTCTGACGGTGCCGTCTTCCTTGAGGACTGGAACAATTGGACTGGCCCGCTCGTTGAATTCGATCGGCGAAATGATGCCCTCTTGTTGCAGCCAGTCCAGCTCAATCTCCACCCTCTCTCTCTCATCATGTACAGTACTGCTCTCGCCTTGTGATGGATGGGTCGCGCCCCCGGAATCAAGTAGATCTGCACTTTTGCTCCTTGGAACTTCCCGATGCCCGGTTCGAACAGCGAGGTGAACTTGTTTAGGACCTGGGCACATGAAGTGTCATTGACGGACGAGAGCACTCGGACATTCCAGCGTATCTTTCCCAGCCAGCTACTTCCGAACAGCATGGGGCCATCACCCGATACCACCCAGAGTGGTAAATTGTGCACCGCTCCATCGTAGGAGACCTTTACAGTAGCACTGCCGATTATGGGAATCAGTTCCTTTGTGTACATTCTCAGTTTAGTACGAATGGGAGTCAGGACTGGCCTTGAGGCCTTGCTGCATCACAATTTATCGAAAATCTTTTAGCTCATAATGGACTGGCTCGCGCCCGTGTCCAGCTCCATTGACACCGGGAGTCCACTTAATTCAACCTTCAGCATTATTGGGGAACACCTTGTGGTAAATGTGTGCACCCCATATACCTCTGCTTCCTCAGTCTGAGGCTCTGGTTCGCCGTGATCCACCATGGATCTGTCCTACTCTGCAACATGGTGCTTTGCAGGATTAGCAGGGTTTGCAGCTCGTCTGCACATACGTTGGAGGTGTCCCATTGTTTCACAGCCCTTGCAAACATATCCTTTGAAGTGGCATAATTGAAAATGATGATCACCTCCGCAGCGCCAACAAGGTGTTAATGGCCTTGCATTCACCACCCTTGATGGTGGACTCTGAGACATCTGCGGACGTGCAGCTGCAGGCATGTGAGTCCTGCCCTGTTCGTTACGATTCATAAACAACATTACTTTGTTCACAGTACTTGCAGCTGCACTCGTGTGCTGAGCACAGTATTTGCAGCAGCACTCATATGCTGAGAGATTTGTTTGGTATTGTCACTGATGGCGATGAACGCCTGGGCTATCGCTATGGCTTTACTCAATGTTGAGGTCTCTACAGTCAAAGGTTTGCGAAGTATTACTTCATGGCCAATGCCAAGTACAAAGAAGTTCCTGAGCATGTGCTCCAAGTGTCCTTCAAATTCACAATGTCCTGCAAGGCGCCTTAGCTCGGCGACATAGCTCACCACTTCCTGGCCTTCAGACCTCTTGTACGTGTAGAACCAGTACCTCACCATCAGAACGCTTTCCTTCGGATTTAGATGCTTCCGGACCAGTATGCACAAATCATCGTAAGACTTCTCTGTGGGTTTCACAGGAGCGAGCAGATTTTTCATGAGGTCATACGTTGGTGCCCCACAAACGGTGAGGAGGATCACCCTTCGTTTGGCAGCGTTTGCTTCTCCTTCCAGCTCATTGGCCACAAAATATTGGTCGAGTCGCTCCACGAAGGTTTCCCAATCATCTCTCTCTGAAAAGTTCTCCAGGATGCCCATGGTTCTCTGCATTGTTGCGATGGGGTTCGTCATCTGTATCTCGTCGCCAGTTGTTATGTCTTGAATAAAGAATCTGACCAGATACTGCAAGCTTAAAGTAATGTGTGACCATAGTCCTTTATTACAGGTCTCCAGACTGCCTCTCCAACCTGTGAGACCTCCTTATGTAAAGGTGCTTCCAAGGGATGGTGGGATCCCTTGGGACTCCATGGGATGAGCCCTCTGGTGGTTAAACAAGGTATTTACAAGTTTACAAATACAACAGGAATGGTGCACAATTTATCACTATGGATTGTACCAGGCTGTTCGGCAGAAGTTGGCTAGGAAAAATCCGATGGAACTGGGACGACATCAAAGCACTGTCTTCAGTGGATGATGCCTCGTGCGCCCAGGTGCTACACAAATTTCTGGCATTATTTGAGCCAAGGCATCGGCAACTTCACAGGCGCCAAGGCACAGATCCATCTTGTTCCTGGGACACGGCCTGTTCATCACAAGGCCCAAGCAGTCCTATATATGATGCGAGAGAAAGTCGAGATCGAGCTGGACATACTTCAACAAGAGGGAATCATATCGCCAGTCGAGTTCAATGAGTGGGTCAGTGCAATCGTGCCAGTGCTAAAGAGCGATGGGACGATCAGAATCTGTGAGGACTACAAGGTAACGATCAACCGAGTCTCATTACAGGACCAGTACCCACTACCTAAAGCGGAGAGCCTATTCACAACGCTAGCAGGGGGAAAGTCGTTCATCACGCTCGATCTAACCTCTGCTTACATAACACAGGAGCTGACTGAACCGGCAAAAAAATTGACGTGCATCAACACGCACAAAGGACTGTTCGTGTACCACAGATGACCTTTTGGGATTCGCTCGTCTGCGGCCATCTTCCAGAGGAACATGGAGAGTCTGCTGAAATCGGTTCCATGCACCATGGTGTTCCAGGATGACATCTTGATCACTGGTCACAACACCACCGAACACTTGCACAACCTGGAAGAGGTTCTAAAGCAATGGACAGAGTGGGACCCAGGATGAAATGCTCCAAGTGTGTTTTCCTGGTGCCAGAGGTCGAATTTCTGGGGAGAAAGATGTGGCGGACAGCATCAGACCCACGGACTCCAAGACAGAGGCCATCAAGAATGCACCCAGACTACAGAATGTGATGGAGCTGCGTTCGTTCCTAGGATCCTCAACTATTTTGTGAACTTTCTACTGGGGTTGAGCACTTTGCTGGAACCCTTGTATTTATTGCTACGCAAGGGTGACGACTGGATTTGGGGTAATTTTCAAGAAACAGCCTTTAATAAGGCCAGAAACCTGCTATGCTCTAACAATTTATTGTATTGTATGACCCATGTAAACTGTTGTGTATGTAAACTTGTATATACCTTTTACAGCCACCAGAGGGCCCATCCCCTGGAGTCCCATGGGATCCCACAATCCCTTGGGAGCACAGGTACTTAAGGAGGCCTCACAGGCTGCAGAGGCACTCTGGAGACCTGTAATAAAAGACTACGGTCACACTTTACTTTGAGCTCACAGTATCAAGTCAGACTCTTTATTCATATATAACAACTAGAGATGAGATACAGATGACGAACCCAACGATGCAGAGAACAGTGGGTATCCTGGAGAAATTCTCGGAGGGAGATGATTGGGAAACCTTCGAGGAGTGACTCGACCAATATTTCATAGCCAACGAGCTGGAAGGAGAAGCGAACGCTGCCAAACGAAGGGCGATTATCCTCACGTCTGCGGAGCACCAACGTATGGCCTCAAAAACAATCTGCTTGCTCCAGTGAAACCCACAGAGAAATTGCACGATGATTTGTGCACACTTGTCCGAGAGCATCTGAACCTGAAGGAATGCATACTGATGGCGAGGTACCGGTTCTACACCTATAAAAGGTCTGAAGGCCAGGAAGTGGCGAGTTATGTCGCCGAGCTAAGACGCCTTGCAGAACATTGTGAATTTGAAGGACATTTGGAGCACGTGCTAAGAGACTTTTTCGTACTTGGCATTGGCCATGAAGTGATACTTTGCAAACTTTTGACTGTAGAGACCCCAATCTTGAGTAAGGCCATAGTGATAGCCCAGGTGTTCATTGCCACCAGTGACAATACTAAGCAAATCTCTCAGCACACGAGTGCTGCTACAAGTACTGTGAACAAAGTGATGTTGTTTACAAATCGCAACGTACAGGGCAGTCCTCACATGCCTGCAGCTGCACGTCCGCAGATGTCTCAGAGTCCACCATCAAGAGTGATGAATGCAAGGCCATTAACACCTTGTTGGCGCTGCGGGGGTGATCATCGTTTCCATTCATGCCGCTTCAAAGGGTACGTTTGCAAGGGCTGTGGAACAATGGGACACCTCCAATGTATGTGCAGGCGAGCTGCAAACCCTGCTAATCCTGCAAACCACCATGGTGCAGTGGAGGACAGATCCATGGCAGATCACGATGAACCAGAGCCTCAGACCGAGGAGGCAGAGGTATATGGGGTGCACACATTTACCACAAAGTGTTGCCCAATAATGCTGAAGGTTGAATTAAATGGACCCCGGTGTAAATGGAGCTGGACACAGGCGCGAGCCAGTCCATTATGAGCAAAAACACTTTCAAAATATTGTGGTGCAGCAAGGCCTCAAGGCAAGTCTTGTCTCCCATTCGCACGAAACTGAGAACTTACACAAAGGAATGATTCCCGGAATCGGCAGTGCTACTATAAAGGTCTCCTACGATGGAGCGGTGCACAAGCTACCACTCTGGGTGGTACGGGGCGATGGTCCCACACTGCTCGGCAGGAGCTGGCTGGGAAAGGTATGCTGGAAACTGGGATGACGTCCGAGCACTCTCGTCCGCTGACGACACTTCGTGTGCCCAGGCCTTAAACAAGTTCCCTTCGCTGTTCGAACCAGGCATCGGGAAGTTCCAAAGAGCAAAAGTGCAGATCCACCTAATTCCGGGGGCACGATCCATCCATCACAAGGCGAGAGCAGTACCGTACATGATGAGAGAAAGGGTAGAGATCGAGCTGAACCGGCTGCAACGAGAGGGCATCATTTCGCTGAACGAATTTAACGAGTGGGCCAGTCCAATTGTTCCAGTCCTCAAGGGAGATGGCACCATCAGAATCTGTGGTGATTACAAAGTAATTATCAATCGTTTCTCCCTGCAAGATCAATACCCACTACCAAAGGCTGACGACCTTTTTGCTACACTGGCGGGAGGAAAGACGTTCACGAAGCGGACTTGGCCTTGGCCTAAATGACGCAGGAGATGGAGGAATCATCTAAGGGCTCACCTGCATCAACACGCACAAATGTCTCTTCATTTAGAACAGATGCCCATTTGGAATTTGATCAGCCACAGCGATATTCCAGTGAAACATAGAAAGCTTACTGAAGTCAGTCCGATGCACGGTGGCCTTCCAGGACGACATCTTGGTTATAGGTCGGGACATAGTCGAGCATCTGCAGAACGTTGAGGAGGTTCTTAGTCGACTCATACATGTGGGGCTCAGGTTGAAAAGCTTGAAGTGCATTTTCCTGACACTTGAAGTGGAGTTCCTGGGGAGAAGAATCACGGTGGACGGCATCAGGCCCACCGATTCGAAGATGGAGGCAATTGAGAACGCACCGAGGCCATATAACGTGACGGAGCTGCATTCATTTTTAGGACTCCCGAACTACTTTGGTAACTTCTTACCGGGTCTCAGCACACTGTTAGAATCACTGCATGCTTTACTGCGTAGAGGAGTTGAATGAGTATGGGGTAAAAGCAAAGAAAATGCCTTTGTAAAAGCTAGAAAATTGTTATGCTCAAACAAATTGCTTGCGTTGTATGATCCATGGAAGCATTTGGTACTAGCATGTGATGTGTCATCATATGGCGCCGGGTGTGTATTGCAACAAGCTAAAGAATCTGGGAAATTGCAAGCAGTTGCATATGCATCCAGAAGTCTGTCTAAGGCTGAGAGAGCCTACAGCATGATTGAAAAAGAAGCGTTAGCTTGTGTCTATGGGGTAAAGAAAATGCATCAATATCTGTTTGGGCTAAAATTTGAATTGGAAACGGACCATAAGCCACTAAAATCCCTGTTTTCCGAGAGTAAGGGGATAAATATGAATACATCGGCCCGCATCCAGAGATGGGCACTCACGTTGTCCGCATACAACTACGCCATCCGCCACAGGCCAGGCACAGAAAACTGTGCTGATGCTCTCAGTAGGCTGCCATTGCCCGCCACGGGGGTGGAAATGGCGCAGCCCGCAGATTTAGTCATGGTTATGGAAGCATTTGAAAGTGAGCAATCACCCGTCACAGCCCAACAGATTAAAACCTGGACGAGCCAGGACCCCTGACTGTCCCTAGTAAAAAATTGTGTGCTTCACGGAAGCTGGTCCAATGTCCCAGTGGAAATGCAAGAAGAGATAAAGCCATACCAGTGACGCAAAGTTGAAAGGTCTATACAAGCAGACTGCCTTCTGTGGGGCAATCGGGTAGTGGTCCCCAAGAAGGGCAGAGACACTTTCATCAGTGACCTCCACAGTACCCATCCAGGCATCGTAATGATGAAAGCGATAGCCAGATCCCACGTGTGGTGGCCCAGTATCGATGCGGACTTAGAATCCTGCGTGCACAGATGTAACACATGCTCGCAGTTAAGCAATGCACCCAGGGAGGCGTCACTAAGTTTATGGTCTTGGCCCTCCAAACCGTGGTCCAGGGTCCATGTCGACTATGCAGGCCCGTTTTTAGGTAAAATGTTCCTTATGGTTGTAGATGCGTACTCCAAATGGATTGAATGTGAGATAATATCGGCAAGCACGTCCACTGCCTCCACTGAAAGCCTGCAGGCCACGTTTGCCACACACGGACTACCTGATGTCCTTGTGAGCGACAATGGGCCATGTTTTACCAGTGCCGAGTTCAAAGAGTTCATGACCAGTAACGGGATCAAACATGTTACATCTGCCCCGTTCAAACCAGCATCCAATGGTCAGGCAGAGAGAGCAGTGCAAACTATCAAGCAGGGCTTGAAGAGGGTAACTGAAGGCTCACTGCAGACTCGCCTATCCCGAGTTCTGCTTAGCTACCGCACGAGACCCCACTCGCTCACTGGGATTCCACCTGCTGAGCTGCTCATGAAAAGGGCACTTAAGACAAGACTCTCATTAGTTCACCCTAATCTACATGAACAGGTAGAGAGCAGGCGGCTTCAACAAAGTGTCAACATATCATGATAGCGCAAATGTGTCACATGAAATTGAAATCAATGATCCTGTATTTGTATTGAATTATGGACAAGGTCCCAAGTAGTTTCCTGGCACTATTGTGGCCAAAGAGGGGAACAGGGTGTTTTGGGTCAAACTTTCAAATGGACTCTTCCACCGGAAACACTTGGACTAAATCAAACTCAAATACACAGACTATCCTGAGCAACCCACTTTGGACCCTACCTTCTTTGATCCCTCAACATACACACAAGTGTCAACCAACACCGCAGTTGGCCATGAAGCAGAACCCATCACCCGCAGCAGCCCAGCAGGACTCACCACACCAGGCAGCCCAGCAAGGCCAGCTGCACAGCAGCCCAGCGAGGGCCCAACAAACGATTCACCAAAACCAGCATTTGCACCAAGCTGATCAACCAGGGAAAGAAGGGCCCCAGATCAACTCACCTTGTAAATAGTTGCACTGTTGACTTTGGGGGGGGGAGTGTTGTTGTGTCTGTAAACTTGTATATACCTTGTACAGCCACCAGAGGGCTCACCCCATGGAGTCCCAAGGGATCCCACAATCACTTGGGAGCACAGGTACTTAAGGAGGCCTCACAGGCTGGAGAGGCACTCTGGTGACCTGCAATAAAAAACTACGGTCACACTTTACTTTGAGCTCACAGTATCCAGTCAGACTCTTTATTCATATATAACATAAACATTTAGTACTATCTTGTGATGCATCATCGTACGGGGTCGGTTGTGTGTTACAGCAAGCAAATGTGTCAGGCAAACTGCAACCGGTTGCATATGCGTCCATAAGTTTATCCAAGCCTGAAAGAGCCTACAGTATGGTTGAAAAAGAAGCGTTCGCATGTGTATACAGGGTTAAGAAAATGCACCAATACCTATTTGGTTTCCGGTTCGAGCTCAAAACTGACCACAAACCGCTTAGTTCACTGCTATCAGCAAGCAAAGGTATCCAAAGATGGGCACTAACATTGTCTGCGTATGACTATGTAATCCGCCACAGACAGGCACTGAGAACTGCGCTGATGCCCTCAGTCGGTTACCATTGCCCACCACCGGGGTGGAAATGGCGCAACCCGCAGACTTGCTTCTGGTAATAGATGCTTTTGGGAGCGAGGGGTCACCCGTCACGGCTCGCCAGATCAGGACTTAGACGAGCCAAGACCCTGTGCAATCACTAGTAAAAAGCTGCATCCTTAATGGGAGCTGGTCGGCGGTTCCCGGAGAAATGCAAGATGAAATTAAGCCGTTCCACTCACATAAGGATGACTTGTCCATCCAATTGGATTGTCTCCTATGGGGGAATCGCGTGGTTTTGCCAAAAAAAGGCAGGGAAACGTTTATACGCGACCTACATAGTACCCACCCAAGCACAGTCATGATGAAGGCTATCACCAGGTCTCACGTTTGGTGGCCCGGCATTGAATCTGAATTGGAGTCATGCATACACCAATGCAACACTTGCTCACAGTTGAGCAACACACCCAGGGAGGCCCCACAGAGCCTGTGGCCATGGCCCTCCAAACCATGGTCCAGGGTCCACGAAGATTTTGCTGGCCCTTTTCCAGGAAAGATGTTTCTAGTAGCAGTGGACGCTTACTCTAAATGGATTGAATGTACAATAATGTCATCATGTATGTCCACTGCCACCATTGAAAGCCGCAGGGCCATGTTCACCACCCACGGTTTGACCGACGTCCTTGTTAGTGACAATGGACCGTGTTTCACCAGCTCGGAATTCAACGAGTTCATGACCCGCAATGGCATTAAGCATGTCAGGTCTGATCCATTTAAGCCCGCATCCAATGGTCAAGCGGAACGGGCAATCCAAACCATCAAGCAGAGCTTGAAATGCGTAATGGACGGCTCCTTGCAGACCCGGTTATCTCAGGTCCTGCTCAGCTACCGGACGCGCCCCCACTCGCTCACCGGGGTTCCCCCTGCAGAATTGTTAATGAAGAGAGCAATCAAAACCAGGATCTCCTTAGTCCACCTGGATCTATTTGATCACGTAGAAACCCGGCGGCACAGGCATAACGCGTACCACGATCGTGCGGCTGTATCGCGTGACATTGAGCTTAATGATCCTGTGTTTGTTCTCAGTTACGGTCATGGTCCCAAATGGATTGCTAGCACTGTTTTAGCCAAGGAGGGGAATAGAGTGTTTGTTGTTAAACTGTTGAATGGGCAAACGTGCAGAAAGCACTTGGATCAGATCAAACTGCGATTCACTGACAATCAAGAGCAATTTGAAGAAGACTTTACCATCTGTGATCCACCAACACACACCCAACCAGCAATCGACCATTGCGGTCAACCACGAGGATAAAGTCACCATGCCCGACAGTCCGATCAGACCAGCCACACTGCCATTCAGCAATGATCCGGCCAATTCACCCATAGAAACATAGAAACATAGAAAATAGATGCAGGAGTAGGCCATTCAGCCCTTCAAGCCTGCACCACCATTCAATAAGATCATGGCTGATCATTCACCGCAGTACCCCTTTCCTGCTTTCTCTCCATACCCCTTGATCCCTTTAGCCGTAAGGGCCATATCTAATTCTCTCTTGAATATATCCAATGAACTGACATCAACAACTCTCTGCGGCAGGGAATTCCACAGGTTAACAACTCTCTGAGTGAAGAAGTTTCTCCTCATCTCAGTCCTAAATATCTTACCCTTATTCTAAGACTGTGTACCCTGGTTCTGGACTTCTCCAGCATCGGGAACATTCTTCCCGCATCTAACCTGTCCAGTCCCGTCAGAATCTTATACGTTTCTATGAGATCCCCTCTCATCCTTCTAAACTCCAGTGAATAAAGGCCCAGTTGCTCCAGTCTCTCCTCATATGTCAGTCCAGCCATCCCTGGAATCAGTCTGGTGAACCTTCGCTGCACTCCCTCAATAGCAAGAACGTCCTTCCTCAGATTAGGAGACCAAAACTGAACATAATATTCCAAGTGAGGCCTCACCAAGGCTCTGTACAATTGCAGTAAGACCTCCCTGCTCCTATACTCAAATCCCCTAGCTATGAAACATAGAAACATAGAAACATAGAAAATAGGTGCAGGAGCAGACCATTCAGCCCTTCTATCCTGCACCGCCATTCAATGAGTTCATGGCTGAACATGAAACTTCAGTACCCCCTTCCTGCTTTCTCGCCATAACCCTTGATCCCCCGAGTAGTAAGGACTTCATCTAACTCCCTTTTGAATATATTTAGTGAATTGGCCTCAACTACTTTCTGTGGTAGAAAATTCCACAGGTTCACCACTCTCTGGGTGAAGAAGTTTCTCCTCATCTCGGTCCTAAATGGCTTACCCCTTATCCTCAGACTGTGACCCCTGGTTCTGGATTTCCCCAACATTGGGAACATTCTTCCTGCATCTAACCTGTCTAAACCCGTCAGAATTTTAAACGTTTCTATGAGGTCCCCTCTCATTCTTCTGAACTCCAGTGAATACAAGCCCAGTTGATCCAGTCTTTCTTGATAGGTCAGTCCCGCCATCCCAGGAATCAGCCATTTGCCTTCTTCACCACCTGCTGTACCTGCATGCCAACTTTCAATGACTGATGAACCATGACACCAAGGTCTCGTTGCATCTCCACTTTTCCTAATCTGCCACCATTCAGATAATATTCTGCATTCGTGTTTTTGCCACTAAAGTGGATAACCTCACATTTATCCACATTATATTGCATCTGCCATGCATTTGCCCACTCATCTAACCTGTCCAAATCACCCTGCAGCCTCTTACCATCCTCCTCACAGTTCACACCGCCACCCAGTTTAGTGTCATCTGCAAACTTGGAGATATTACATTCAATTCCTTCACCCAAATCATTAATGTATATTGTAAAGAGCTGGGGTCCCAGCACTGAGCCCTGCGGCACTCCACTAGTCACTGCCTCCCATTCCGAAAAGGACTTGTTTATCCCGATTCTCTGCTTCCTGTCTGCCAACCAATTCTCTATCCACATCAGTCTATTACCCCCAATACCATGTGCTTTGATTTTGCACACCAATCTCTTGCATGGGACCTTGTCAAAGGCCTTTTGAAAGTCCAAATACACCACATCCATTGGTTCTCCCTTGTCCACTCTACAAGTTACATCCTCAAAAAATTCCAGAAGATTTGTCAAGCATGATTTCCCTCCAGTCCATGCCAGGGCTTCAACTCAGGCGATCGACCCGGAAACGCAGAGCGCCAGATCGCCTTAACCTGTAAATAACTTGTACATCAGACTTTGGGGGGAGTGATGTTATGTATGCAAACCTCACCAATGTGTAAGACTTGCCACCAGGGAGCACATCTGTGGGAGACCTAAGGGTCACCTGTGCACCCTGGGCAAGCAGGTATAAAAGGCAATCCACCATGCTGCTTCCTCACTTAGGAGTTACATGAGGAGACCAAGGTCACAATGGTTTGAGCTCACAACACAGTCTTATGGAGTTATTCTGAACATAGCATCCTCGATTTCGAGGGACTGCCTACGATCTGATGAAAGGTCATCAACCTGAAACATTTTTCTCTCTCCACAGATGCTGCCTGACCTGCTGAGTGTTTCCAGCATAGTGCATCCTTTGCTCCTCAATAAAGTTAGAAGTCAAAAAATAAATAAAACTTTTTAATTTCAGTCAAGCTAGAACAGACGTACAAATGTACATTAACTTGTTTGCATGGGACTCATTTATTCTGGTCTACTATGCAAAAGCTATTAAAATCACACTTCACATCCTGCTCAGTGACTGCAGCATAAGTAATTATTTGTCTATGTTATATTGAAGAGAGAGATTGTAATTGATTTGGCACTTTGAACAGCTGTAGAATTTCTCATTTCATTTACAGAATTTTGAAACCATGATTTATTCGGAGAACAGCTCTGTAAATGTTTTTTTTTTGTGCATATGTATTATTCAACTAGATCAAGAATTGACTGGAATGGTAAGTGACCTTTCTACTCCAATACTGTGCTAATTCAGATTTATATGCACTTCAAAAACACAGCAACCTTCTTGTCTTTTCTCAATCAGAAAATAAATTCAGAAATTTTGTTCCTATTAATGACATTGGCAAATAGAAATGTTTTTTCAGTAGAGGTATCTTTTGAACTCATTTCCTGCCAAACAGTCTGAAGCCAGCATTAGATTGGAAAGGCTAACAGGTTGAAAGGGTCACAACAATTTTCTGACTACAAGTAAAAGTATGAACTATGTATAAACTGGAATGACTGTAAATATTCCAGAATCACTAATGTTGCTGCAGTGCTGTTCCAATTAGACTTGCAAGGAATTATGCAAATTTCACGGCCAATAATTGTGTGTTGTAATATTTTAGAGAGCACTGAATCAGATAATTTAAATACTTTCAATGTAAAATATCATAATGCGATAGGATGGAGATTTCCCTGGTGCACAATTTCCTCAGTTCCTAAGCCCGTTCTTTATCAACATATTGGCAATAGCATGACAACTTAGGACAGAGCGGATTTATTTCCATGATTTGTTAGAAAAACCAGATGGTCAGGCGAGGTGGGGGTGAACAATTGAGTCTTCGGTCTGGTTTGCACCTGATACTCAGAGCATGATTCCGCAGCCAAATCATATTTTAAGTGCAGAGGCTAAATGCATTTTTCATGCGATACTTTCATTGAAGATGTTAACATTTTCTGCTTCTTTTCCTGTATTTAGCATCAGGAATAGACAGAAGTCATTGAGTACAATTTAAAATAGATGATACATTGACAGCACCTGCAGGCATTTTGGAGATTGCACTCAAAACGACATGGCCCTGATATTTCTCCCCATCTTTTTTCTGAGTGGAGGACCCCTGGAGTGCATTATAAGTGTGCTCCACCTGCCCAGGTCACCATGCATCCAAATTTGGGGGCCTGAGCCATGCAATGCTGGCACAGATCCATCTCTTGCAGTGAGAAACATGAAAGAAACATGGTCACATGTAGCTGAAAAGAGGCCTGTGGCAATAGGCCTCACTTACCACCTCAGGACCATCTAGTTGCTGAACTCCAAGAGCAGCCAGAAGATCCGTAGATCCAAAGATCTGATGAGTCCCAGAAAAGGAACAATCAAATTTGTTCACTTTGCTGGCAGGTCCCTGCAGACCTTCAGATCTGAGGGAATCCCAGCCGCAAGGCCCAGTGCCAAATTCTTGGGGAGACCATTGGAAGTGGAAGTCTCTTGTTCATACAGGAAGGAAATTGAGGCAAAAAAAAGTCGAACGGTCGCTCTCCATTCATGGGTAAACTCGGCCTGCATTTGTGGAATCCCTGGGAATCCTGGGGCAATATCAAATGGTTGGAAATATGAGTGAATGGTTTTCCTGCTACTTATCCCGTCTGTATCCCTAGTGCTATGAAGACACTGCTCCTCAGTTGGGCTCAACAATGTATGCATGCAGTGCTTGCCATGGTTTGAGTAACACGCAGTGCTGCAAAGAGTGTGGGTAAGGACAGACTTTGTTGTCTGGGATATCTTCCTCATGGGCAGCTATAGGATCAGAAGGAACGCCCCCAGTCAGACAACCCTTAAAACAGAGCTTGCATATTGGAGCTAATTCCTCGATGTAAGACACGAGAATCAGTCCCATGTCTGCAGGACAGACTCGGTTGGGCAGACCCAAGCACCGACAACACCGCGTGCCATTTACGGCAATCCCTAATGTTTACAGAGTTTCAAAGACTCCTAATTAATATGAATATATATGTTAATGGTTCATACATTAGCCCCCCCAGCTCTGCTCTTTATTCACTATGCTTTCATTTGAAACAGTTTGGGCAGTGTGCGCATGATCACGTGTAGCTTTAAAGAGGCCTGTGGCAGTAGGCTTCACTTGAACTAGACCTCTTTTAAAGCTGTAACTAACTACTTTAGTTAGAGTTACAGTTCCAGCTTTTCTTACGTGCCGTAGTGCTATTTATGTACAGTTGCTTGTGCAATATATTTCCCACAATGTTTGCTGAAAATTTTCTACAATACAAGACTCCTTCAGCACAAACGTCCAGCCACAGCATTATTGCTACCATCGGCTGCTAATGTCATCACTGCTCAGTGCAGGCGGGAAGCAGGCAAAGGGAAGTAAGGCAGGTGCGTATGCAGCTCAGAGGTTTTCAGGCTATCTGAAATTGGCCGCGAAGCTGCATTCTCCAACCCAGATCCTTGATTGCCACTAAGGAGGGTGAAGCCTGCCTTTTCAAGGACTTCGGAAGCATGACCCCCTTGAGGCCAGAAAGGAGAATCTCCTGCAAATTGGAGCTCCTGGTCTCACTAGTGTCACGCAGCGCTGGCAAGCAAAACTGGTCCTGCATTTGATGCTCTGTCCTCGGGGGGAGTTGCCACCAGCTCTGCAGTTTGTATCTCGCAGCCTGCACAGATGCCAGAACTGCACTGCGGCATATTCTCTTTACTGCAGGGTGCTGCGAAGGTTCAATGGACTCATGGAGTGCTGCTGCTGATCAATCAGTTTGTCTCACTCTGCAGCCCGTTAGGTAGGAATGGCTGGGACCCCTAGCAGTTGTCTCAAGCCCTCGCTTTCTTTTGTTGATACTCATCTGTCGCCACCTCCACTTGCTTTTGTTCACGCGTGGACAGTGCATCACCTGCTGCTCCCTCCTGACTTTCCCCATTTGATCCCCTTGAACTAGATGTATCTGTGCTGGTGCGTATAGGGTCTGGAGGACTCAATGAATGCTGGTGCACTGAGACAGCATCATGCTTCCTCTTGGCACCAATTTCTTATGCCTGAAATTGTACACATTGTCAGGCCCATATGAAAAAGTAGAAGTCGGTGAAAGGGCCACAGGAAGTAGTATACAAATTTGGGGAGCAATATTGCCCCTTTTTATAGCCCTGTTAGTGCCTCCGGGAGGCAAGACAGTTTTCACTCGGGGGAGGGGTCGTTACCGCCTCCCAGAACATTACCCAGGAGTTTGTGGAGGCACTGCCCCACCCCACGGCTAGCGCCCCGGGATGCCATGCAACTGGCGATGACGTCATTGCTGTGTGCGGCGACCCCTTGCTGCCTCGCGAAGCTGGCCTACATCTGCTCTTGGGGCAGTACTTAAAGGGGAGGGCGCCCGTGCCCCAGGCCGCCACTTTTTTGTTGGCTGGACGATGGCAGCCCTAGGAGTGGCCCAGGCTGCCATTGTGCAGGCCGGCACTCCGCCTTGGGTGCCGGCCCGGTCACACGCTGCCCTGGTGGCCAAGCGGCGGCCATCAGAGGCCATGCAGAGTGCGCAGTGAAGGGGAGGGGTTTTGAAGCGCGTCAGTGCTACGCAGAGCATCTGCATAGCGCTTCAATCCCCGCTACAGTAACGGCTCAGTTACCGCCCTCTAAGAAGTGGAGTGCGGGAGATTGCACTCTGCTGCCTTTAAGGGGCGGTAAGCCCAATTCAGCAGCAGGGACGGGACTTCTGCACGGGCGCTAAAAGTCCAGGCTCTGGAAGGTTACCGCCCCCAATTGGGTGTGGGGCAATTTCGCCCCCCTTATTTCTCCACTGGTTTGCTTATTTTATGCTGAGTACTGCTTCAACACCTACTCTTCGCCCTCTTGCCATCGTGCCAATATTTTCTACCCATTTGCAGAGGTTACGATGGGATTTTCACTGGGAACACCACTCTAGATGTGTTTGTTGGAGGAGGATGGAGAGAATCAGAGGGAGGACAAGCTGGTCAGATATTATATCCAGTATCTCCACCTGACCCAGCAACAATGCACAAGGAGGCTGCACTTCACTCAGTTACCTCAATGAGTTCTTTCACATGCTGTAACCTGCATGGGGGTAGTGTACTGACATGGATTGAGAACTGGTTGTCAGACAGGAAGCAAAGAGTAGGAGTAAATGGGTACTTTTCAGAATGGCAGGCAGTGACTAGTGGGGTACCGCAGGGTTCTGTGCTGGGGCCCCAGCTGTTTACACTGTACATTAATGATTTAGATGAGGGGATTGAGTGTAGTATATCCAAGTTTGCGGATGACACTAAGTTGGGTGGCAGTGTGAGCTGCGAGGAGGATGCTGTGAGGCTGCAGAGCGACTTGGATAGGTTAGGTGAGTGGGCAAATGCATGGCAGATGAAGTATAATGTGGATAAATGTGAGGTTATCCACTTTGGTGGTAAAAACAGAGAGACAGACTATTATCTGAATGGTGACAGATTAGGAAAAGGGGAGGTGCAAAGAGACCTGGGTGTCATGGTACATCAGTCATTGAAGGTTGGCATGCAGGTGCAGCAGGCGGTTAAGAAAGCAAATGGCATGTTGGCCTTCATAGCAAGGGGATTTGAGTACAGGGGCAGGGAGGTGTTGCTACAGTTGTACAGGGCATTGGTGAGGCCACACCTGGAGTATTGTGTACAGTTTTGGTCTCCTAACCTGAGGAAGGACATTCTTGCTATTGAGGGAGTGCAGCGAAGGTTCACCAGACTGATTCCCGGGATGGCGGGACTGACCTATCAAGAAAGACTGGATCAACTGGGCTTGTATTCACTGGAGTTCAGAAGAATGAGAGGGGACCTCATAGAAACATATAAAATTCTGACGGGGTTAGACAGGTTAGATGCAGGAAGAATGTTCCCAATGTTGGGGAAGTCCAGAACCAGGGGTCACAGTCTAAGGATAAGGGGTAAGCCATTTAGGACCGAGATGCGGAGGAACTTCTTCACCCAGAGAGTGGTGAACCTGTGGAATTCTCTACCACAGAAAGTTGTTGAGGCCAATTCACTAAATATATTCAAAAAGGAGTTAGATGAGGTCCTTACTGCTAGGGGGATCAAGGGGTATGGCGAGAAAGCAGGAATGGGGTACTGAAGTTGAATGTTCAGCCATGAACTCATTGAATGGCGGTGCAGGCTAGAAGGGCCGAATGGCCTACTCCTGCACCTATTTTCTATGTTTCTATGTTTCTATGAAACCCACCATTGGCACATACTGCCAGTAACTGCAGAGGTCACCACTGTCCTCAGTTTTTCTGCAACATGATCATTCCAGGCTGTTTAGTGGGACATTAGCAACATTAGTCAGTTGCCTGCGCAGATGCACCAAGCAGGTTATTGCTGCACCATTTAGCTTGATTTCCAATGGTCAGCCGCCAGCAGCAGGACAGCTTCCTGAAAATTTACTGAATGGCAGCAATCCCCAAAGTTAGGTGTAATAGCTTTAGCCATGTAGTCATACATGCTCCCATGATTAATTCATCATAAACTAAAACCCCTTCCACTCCCTTTATGTCAGGTTCAACTGTGACCAGTGAAGCCTTGTCCAGTCCTCACGCCAATAACATCACTCACAAATGATGTGACGGAACATTTCAACGTGATTATTTCATCTGTTTGTAAACAAAGAAAAAGGTATTTTTATTCAGGGGGACAGCAAGCTGTCAGAGCCCCACAATATTTATGTCTCTCAGAAAATTAAAACATATCGACTATAGTTTCCCTGCCCCACCTCCGCTTTGAGGCAGCTTTAGCAGTTGACACCTGAAGAGCAGTCTGCCTGACACAATCTAAATGCACCAACATTTCTGTGTTCACTTTATTCGCAGAGGTCCGTAGATGAAAGTTTGCCCCTTTCCCAGAATTGAGGGGAAAAAATCCAGCAGTTGTTGCAGGTTTGCAGTGGTGGTAATGGCTGTCGATTGTAGAGTTTCCTGTTGGAAAAACAAACCTTTTGAAGCCTCCCTGCCCGACCAACTCATGTCTGAGGGGGCCCAGGCACTTGGTCTTTCATCAACTTCTTCATGGAGTGTACCTGGAGGAAAATGAGCCAGGAAGGTTTGTTAGGAATCTCCCAGCTACAATTCATTTCCATGGTTGGTCAAAGCGTATGCCTCTTTCAATGCAAGCATTGCATCACTCCCCTCAGGAAGAAACTCAGGGCAAAACAAAAGGGACAGAAACTTGTCATAATGAGATTATGCCTATTTCATCTCTGCTGTATGTTGTAAAATAGACATACCTGGGGCCTTGGAACATTAACCCCATTATATCTATTTAAAAAATTGAAGGGTAGAAATGATTGTGGATGATAATAACAGGCAAACTGCAACAGGTTGACATGACTTATTCCATCTATTATCTTGGGGCGGGGGGGATGGGCAATGGTGGTAATCCCATTTAAAACAAACAGTTTAACACCGGCACTCAAATAGTGGAAAGTGGAATGCCATGTCATTGCGTTAAGCTTTGTCTGCTCATATATATGTTATTATAAAAGCTGCACAGGGAAGTACTGAATTATTTCTAATGTTACACAAGTAGTAAGAATTTTCACCTTCAGGCAGTTGACCCTGACTGCACAGGTGCAGCCGGATTGACCCTCCTTCCAGTAAACCTCTTACAGTAGCTCCATGGCGACATCAGCACAGCAACTCGATGAACCTAACAGGTGGAGAAATAACAGGGAGCGTGAGCTCCTCTACTCCTGCTCGGGCATCATGACCATCTGCAGCATGGCACTTCATGGCTCACATTCTCTTGTATATCAGCAAACAACACATAGCAACAAGAACTGTGCATTTTATTCAAGATCACTTCAATCATCAAAGAAAGTACATTTTGCATCAGTGTAGTAAGTAAACAATATAATCAAACCCCATCGACTGGGAAATCATTCTTGGCACTTGGTAGAGTTGCTTTGTCGCGACGTTGCCTCAACATTCACTTTTGTAACAGTGCTGATAGAGATCATGGCAGCAGAAATGCAACTGCTAGATGATGACTTGGAGTCCCTTTTGATTTAAGAACCAACCAGCCAAGCCAATTGCAGGGGTTATGCATGGCAGATGCCAGCTGTACCAACAGACTGGGGTCTTGTTCTGGGGGAGGAAAGGAACGAGAAGGTGCGAATGTGAAACAGTTAAAAGCACCGAAAAATTACTTCTTAATGTCAGAGTTACATTTTCAAAGAAACTACAAGGGCCTATTGAGGCCTTTGTAACAGTTTACAAGGGGGCTTGCTAGTGCTGTTAGGCACGGTTTAGACTAGCTTGGCAGGGAGATGGGAAACTGAGAGTAGATCCAGAAGGGAAAGAAGAAAAGCTGGAAAAGGATGGCAGAAAATTAGTATGCGAGTTTGGAAGACAAAGGAAACAAAGGCTAGAAAATAGACAACAAGGGAGTGCGGCAGTGCTAAATGGTATATATTTCAATGCAACGAGTCTAGGGAATAAGGCAGATGAACTGAAGGCACAGATCGACACATGTGGGTATGATATTACAGCCATTACTGAGAAATGGCTGAAAGAAGGGCAGGAATGGCAGCTCAACATGCTTAGTTACAGAGTTTTCAGATTGAGATAGAGAGGGGATAAAAAAGGAGGGGGGCTCGCAATATAGATTAAAGAAACAATTACAGCTGTGAGGAGGCATGATATGTTAGAAGGATCATCAAATGAGGCCATATGGGTTGAACTGAAGAACAAAAAAGGAGCAATCACATTGCTGAGAGTGTACTATAAACCCCCAAACAGTTAGAGAGAGATAGAAGAGCAAATATGTAGGTAAATATGTAGTGCAAAAACTATAGGGTAGTAATAGCAGGGGATTCCAAATACCCTAATATTAACTGGGATAAGAACATAAGAACATAAGAAATAGGAGCAGGAGTTAGGCCATTAGGCCCCTCGCGCCTGCTCCGCTATTTAATAAGATCATGGCTGATCTGATCATAGACTCAGCTCCATTTCCCTGCCCGCTTCCCATAATGCTTTATTCCCTTATCGCTCAAAAATCTGTTTATCTCCGTCTTAAAGATATTCAATGACCCAGCCTCCACAGCTCACTGGGCAAGAGAATTCCATGGATTTACAACCCTCAGAGAAGAAATTCCTCCTCATCTCAGTTTTAAATAAGTGGCCACTTATTCTGAGACTATGTCCCCTAGTTCTAGTTTCCCCTATGAGTGGAAATATCCTCCCTGCATCCACCTTGTTGAGCCCTCTCATTATGTTATATGTTTCGATAAGATCATCTCTCATTCTTCTGAACTCCAATGAATATAGGCTCAACCTACTCAACCTATTTAAATAAGTCAACCCCCTCATCCCCGGAACCAACCTAGTGAACCTTCTCTGAACAGCCTTCAATGAAAGTGTTATGTATGTAAACATTGTAACTGTGTAAGACTTGCCACCAGAGGGTGCAACTATTGGAGGCCCAAGGGTCACCTGCACACCTTGTGCAAGTGTGTATAAAAGGTTGTCTGCCATGCTGCTTAGGCACTGTGAAGTTGTATTAAAGAGACTAAGGTCACATCAGTTTTAGCTCATAGTACTCAGTCTTGTGGAGTTCTTCCATACTTAACAATTGGCGATGAGTAATAGATTACAAACTTTCACGCGGTCATGGCTGCCGTTGGTATTTTAAAGAGATTTGTAGAGGGTGATGATTGGGAAGCCTACGTTGAGCGTCTCGACCAGTACTTCATGACCAATGAGCTGGATGGGGACGATATAGCGATCAAGCGCAGGGCGATTCTCCTCACAGTGTGTGGGTCCACAATATACGGCCTCATCAAGAATCTGCTAGCACCGGTGAAACCAGCGGAGAAGACATATACAGAGTTGTGTATGCTGGTTTGGAAACACCTCAAGCCGAAGGAGAACGTCTTAATGGCCAGGTATCGCTTCTACACGCACCACCGCTCCGAGGGCCAGGGCGTGGCGATTTATGTCGCTGACCTGAGACGCCCTGTGGGAACTTGCGAATTTGCTGGATTTTTGGGGGAAATGCTGCGGGACTTTTTTGTGCTTGGCATCGGCCACGAGGTAATTCTTCGCAAGTTACTCTCCGCCGATTCCCTAGACCTGAGCAAGGCCATCACGATAGTCCAGGCATTCATATCCACGAGCGATAATGCCAGACAGATATCTTCGCAGCATCGAAGCTCATCGGCAAGAACTGTGCATAAAATAGCGTCGCTAGCAGGCAGAACTGCATATGGCAGGGCCTACATGTCTGCAGCTACAAGACCTAGGATGACTTAGAGTCCGCCATCGGGCGTGAATGCAAATCCATTAGCACCATGTTGGCACAGCGGGGGTAATCATCGAGCCCATCAATGTCGATTCAAGCATTTCGGCAGTTAAGGTATCGTATGATGGAGCTGTGCATGATTTTTCACTGTGGATTGTACCAGGTGATGGCCCAACGCTATTCGGCTGGGAAAGATTCGCTGGAACTGGGACTGTCATGTATGTAACTGTCATGCCACGGTAATCTTCATGTAACTGTAAACTTCATGCAACTCCTGTACGCTGTACTTATACCCTAGAAATGCACACCCTGACCACGGGAGGTGAACTTGTGGGAGACACTCCTCACCTGGGTTTCCAGGTATAAAAGGGGAGGTGCCACCCAGGGTCAGCACTCCTTGGTCCTGGGAATAAAGGTTAAGGTCACATAGTGACTGTGTCTGCAGTACATGGACGAATCAAAGCACTGACTTCAGTGGATGATGCCTCGTGCACCCAAGTGCTGAGCAAGTTTCCGTCGCTATTTGAACCAGGCATCGGCAACTTCACAGGTGTCAAGGTGCAGATCCATCTAGTCCCCGATGCAAGGCCCGTTCATCACAAGGCTTGAGCGGTTCCATATATGATGAGAGAGAAAGTCGAGACCGAACTGGACAGACTTCAATGAGAGGGAATCATATCGCCAGTCGAGTTCAACACGTGGGCCAGTCTGATTGTTCCGGTGTTGAAAAGCGATGGCATGGTCAGAGTCTGCGGAGACTACAAGGTAACGATCAACTGAGTCTTGTTACAAGACCAATACCCGCTACCCAAGGCGGATGACCTGTTCACAAGGTTAGGACTGGGAGGGGGAAGTCATTCACCAAGTTGGACCTAACCTCCGCCTACATGACACAGGAGCTGGCTGAATCTTTGAAAAGATTGACGTGCATCAACACGCACAAAGAGCTGTTTATATACCACAGGTACCCTTTTTGGATTCACTCAGCTGCTGCCATCTTCCAGAGGAACATGGAGTGTCTGCTGAAATCGGTTCCGCACACCGTTGTGTTTCAAGATTCTTGTTTCAAGATTCTAATCACCAGTCGTGACATCACCGAACACCTGCATAACCTGGAAGAGGTTCTAAGTCGACTAGACAGAGTGGGACTCAAGCTGAAACACTCCAAGTGTGTCTTCCTGGCACCAGAGGTTGAATTTTTGGGGAAAAATATTGCGGCAGATGGCATTAGACCCACGGGCTCAAAGACAGAGGCCATCAAGAATACACCCAGACCACAGAATGTGACGGAGCTGCATTCATTCCTGGGACTCAACTATTTTGGTAACTTTCTACTTTGCTGGAACCGTTGCCCATGTTGCTACTTAAGGGTGATGACTGGGTTTGGGGTAAATCTCAAGAGAAGGCCAGAAACCTACTTTGTTCTAATAAGTTACTTGTACTGTATGACCCGTGTAAACGATTAGTACTAGCTTGTGCTGCATCTTCATAAGGGGGCCGGCTGTGTGTTACAGCAAACCAATGTATCGAACAAACTTCCACCGGTTGCATACGCGTCTAGAAAACTGTCTAAGGCTGGAAGAGCCTACAGTATGGTCGAGAAAGAGGCGTTAGCATGTGAATATGGGGTTGAGAAAATGCACCAATACCTATTTGGACTTCAGTTTGAGATCGAAACCGACCACAAACCGCTCATTTTGCCGTTTTCAGAAGGCAAAGGTATAAACACCAATGCTTCGTCCCGCATCCAAAGATGGGCACTAACATTGTCCGCCTATGACTATGTTATCTGCCACAGACCAGACACGGAGAACTGCGCTGATGCCCTCAGTCGGCGACCATTGCCCACTATCGGGGTGGAAATGGTACAGTCCGCAGACCTGCTTCTGGTCATGGATGCTTTTGAGAGCGAGGGGCCACCCATCACTGCTCACCAGATCAGGACCTGGACTAGCCAGGATCCTGTGCTATCACTTGTAAAAAGTTGCGTCCTCAATGGGAGTTGTTTCGGCCGTTCCCAGAGAAATGCAAGATGAAATGTCCATCCAGTCGGATTGTCTCTTATGGGGTAATCGCGTGGTTTTGCCAAAAAAAGGCAGGGAAACATTTATACGCGACCTACACAATACTCACCCAGGCATGGTCATCATGAAGGCTATAGCCAAGTCGCATGTTTGGTGGCCCGGCATTGACTCAGACTTAGGGTCATGCGTACACCAGTGCAACATGTGCTCACAATTGAGCAATGCACAAGGGAGGCTCCATTGAGTCTGTGGTCATGTCCCTTCAAACTGTGGTCCAGGATCCACGTAGACTTTGCTGGCCCCTTTCTCAGAAAGACATTTTTAGTTGTAGTGGATGCTTATTCTAAATGGATTGAATGCGTAATCATGTCATCCAGCACATCCACTGCCACCATTGAAAGCCTCCGGGCTATGTTCGCCACCCATGGCTTGCCCGACGTCCTTGTTAGTGACAATGGACCGTGTTTCACCAGCTTGGAATTCAACGAGTTTATGACCTGCAATGGCATCAAGCATGTCAGGTCTGCCCCGTTTAAGCCCGCATCCAATGGTTAAGTGGAACGGGCAGTCCAAACTATCAAGCAGAGCTTGAAACGCGTGACGGAAGGCTCCTTGCAGACCCGCTTATCTCGGGTTCTGCTCAGCTACCGGATGTGACTCCACTCACTTACTGGGGTTCCTTCTGCAGAATTGTTAGTGGAGAGCGCTCAAAAGCAGGCTCTCCTTAATCCACACGGATCTAAATGATCGCATGGAAACGCGGCGTCAACAGCAAAACATGTACCACGATCGCACGGCTGTATCACGTGACATTGATGTTAACGACCCTGTGTTTGTCCTTAATTACGGTCATGGTCCTAAATGGGTCGCTGGCACTGTCTTGGCCAAGGAGGGGAATAGAGTGTTTATAGTCAAACTATTGAATGGACAAACGTGCAGAAAGCATTTGGATCAGACCAAACTGCAGTTCACCGACATCCAGGAACAACCTGAAGAGGACATCACCATTATCGATCCACTAACAAACACCCAACCAGCAATCGACCTCACTGTTAATCAAGAGGAGGAACCCACCATTCCCAACAGTCCTGTCAGACCCGCTGTGCCACAGTGCAGCAATTGTCCGACCAACTCACCCGTGCCAGAGTTTGAACTTAGACGATCAACCAGGGAGCGTAAGGCCCCGGATGGTCTCAACTTGTAAATAATTTGTATTAAAGACTTTGGGGGGGGGGGGGGAGTGATGTTATGTATGTAAACATTGTAACTGTGTAAGACTTGCCACCAGAGGGCGCAACTGTTGGAGGCCCAAGGGTCACCTGCACATTTTGTGTAAGGGAGTATAAAAGGTAGTCTGCCATGGGAGGGATTCAAATTCGTGGGGCATTGGAACAGGTTCTGGGGGAGGTGGGACCAGTACAAACCGGACGGTCTGCACTTGGGCAGGAACGGAACCAATGTCCTAGGGGGAGTGTTTGCTAGTGCTGTTGGTGAGGAGTTAAACTAATATGGCAGGGGGATGGGAACCAATACAGGGAGACAGAGGGAAACAAAAAGGAGACAAAAACAAAAGACAGAAAAGAGATGAGTAAAAGTGGAGGGCAGAGAAACCAAAGGCAAGAAACAAAAAGGGCCACTGAATATAAAAGGGCTGCAGGAGGGGTAAAAACTAAAAATCATGGTTTAAAAACTAGGATGAAAACACTCTACCTAAATACACGCAGCATTAGAAATAAAGTAAATGAGTTGATGGCACAAATCATTACAAATGGGTATGATTTGGTGGCCATTACAGAAACATGGTTGCAAGGTGGCCAAGACTGGGAATTAAACATACAGGGGTATCTGACGATTCAGAAAGATAGGCAAGAAGGGAAAGGAGGTGGGGTAGCTCTGTTAATAAAGGATGATATCAGGGCAGTTGTGAGGGATGATATTGGCTCCAATGAACAAAATGTTGAATCATTGTGGGTGGAGATTAGAGATAGTAAGGGGAAAAAGTCACTGGTGGGCATAGTTTATAGGCCCCCAAATAATGTCATGGTGGGGCGGGCAATAATCAAGGGAATAATGGAGGCATGTGAAAAAGGAATGGCAGTAGTTATGGGGGATTTTAACCTACATATCGATTGGTCAAATCAAATCGCAGGGGGTAGCCTGGAGGAGGAATTCATAGAATGCATACGGGATTGTTTCTTAGAACAGTATGTAACAGAGCCTACAAGGGAGCAAGCCATTTTGGATTTGGTCCTGTGTAACGAGACAGGAAAAATAAACGATCTCCTCGTAAAAGATCCTCTCGGAATGAGTGATCACAATATGGTTGAATTTGTAATACAGATTGAGGATGAGGAAGTTGTGTCAGAAACGAACGTACTATGCTTAAACAAAGGGGACTACAGTGGGATGAGGACAGAGTTGGCTAAAGTAGACTGGAAACAAGGACTAAACGGTGGCACAATTGAGGAACAGTGGAGGACTTTTAAGGAGCTCTTTCATAATGCGCAACAAAAATATATTCCAGTGAAAATGAAGGGCGGCAAGAGAAGAGATAACCAGCCGTGGATAACCAAGGAAATAAAGGAAAGTATCAAATCAAAGACCAATGCGTATAAGGTGGCCAAGGTTAGTGGGAAACTAGAGGATTGGGAAAATTTTAAGCAACAGCAAAGAATGACTAAAAAAGCAATAAAGAAAGGGAAGATAGATTACGAAAGTAAACTTGCGCAAAACATAAAAACAGATAGTAAAAGCTTTTGCAGATATATAAAACGGAAAAGAGTGACTAAAGTAAATGTTGGTCCCTTAGAAGATGAAAAGGGGGATTTAATAATGGGAAATGTGGAAATGGCTGAGACCTTAAACAATTATTTTGCTTCCGTCTTCACAGTGGAAGACACAATAACCATGCCAAAAATTGCTGGTCATAGGAATGTGGGAAGGGAGGACCTTGAGATGATCACTATCACTAGGGAGGTAGTGCTGGACAGACTAATGGGACTGAAGGTAGACAAGTCCCCTGGTCCTGATGAAATGCATCCCAGGGTATTAAAAGAGATGGCGGAAGTTATAGCAGATGCTTTTGTTATAATCTACCAAAATTCTCTGGACTCTGGGGAGGTACCAGCGGATTGGAGAGCAGCTAATGTAACGCCTCTGTTTAAAAAAGGGGGCAGGCAAAAGGCAGGTAACTATAGGCCGGTTAGTTTAACATCTGTAGTGGGGAAAATGCTTGAAACTATCATTAAGGAAGAAATAGCGGGACATCTGGATAGGAATAGTGCAATCAAGCAGACGCAGCATGGATTCATGAAAGGGAAATCATGTTTAACTAACTTACTGGAATTCTTTGAGGATATAACAAGCATGGTGGATAGAGGTGTACCGATGGATGTGGTGTATTTAGATTTCCAAAAGGCATTCGATAAGGTGCCACACAAAAGGTTACTGCAGAAGATAAAGGTACGCGGAGTCAGAGGAAATGTATTAGCATGGATAGAGAATTGGCTGGCGAACAGAAAGCAGAGAGTCGGGATAAATGGGTCCTTTTCCGGTTGGAAATCAGTGGTTAGTGGTGTGCCACAGGGATCAGTACTGGGACTACAACTGTTTACAATATACATAGATGACCTAGAAGAGGGGACAGAGTGTAGTGCAACAAAATTTGCAGATGACACTAAGATTAGTGGGAAAGCGGGTTGTGTAGAGGACTCAGAGAGGCTGCAAGGAGATTTGGATAGGTTAAGCGAATGGGCTAAGGTTTGGCAGATGGAATACAATGTCGGAAAGTGTGAGGTCATCCACCTTGGGGAAAAAAAAACAGTAAAAGGGAATATTATTTGAATGGGGAGAAATTACAACATGCTGTGGTGCAGAGGGACCTGGGGGTCCTTGTGCATGAAACTCTTTTGAGTTTACCTGAAAATAAACATAAACATTAAAACCATGCCACCCGCCTGGGTGACACAGCAGACATTTTCAAGGCCCCTTTTTTTTTTCCTTTTTTTTTTTGTTTTTTTTTTTGGGGTGCTAAAATCAAAATTTTTTCCAGTGCCCCCTACAAAAGGGGAGGGGGACACTAAAAGCACCGGCAATTAAAACAAATTAAACTTTAAAACGTAAAATCAAATTAAAATTTGGTTGCCGGGCGTGATGATGCACTCCAGTCCCTCCGGTGCCCACCTCTCGCGGAAGGCCGCGAGCGTACCGGTGGACACCGCGTGCTCCATCTCCAAGGACACCCTGGACCGGATGTAAGAGCGGAAGAGAGGCAGGCAGTCAGGTTGAACGACCCCCTCGACCGCCCGCTGCCTGGATCGGCTGATGGCACCCTTGGCCGTGCCCAGGAGCAGTCCTACGAGGAGGCCTTCGGACCTACCCGCTCCCCTCCGCACAGGGTGCCCAAAGATCAGGAGAGTGGGACTGAAGTGCAGCCAGAATTTCAGGAGCAGCCCCTTCAAATAATAAAACAGGGGCTGCAACCTTGTGCATTCCATAAAAACATGGAACACGGACTCTTCCAGACCGCAGAAATTGCAGGCGGCCTGGGAGTCCGTGAACCGGCTTAAAAATTTGTTGCACGGCACTGCTCCGTGCACCACCCTCCAGGCCAAGTCCCCGATGAATAGTGGGAGGACCCCTGCGTAGAGTGCCCTCCATCGGGGACCCCCGCCTCCTCCGGACGGCAAGATGGTACGCCATGGCGTGTCCGGACGGCCGGCGAGGATGGCAAAGTTGAGGGTGTGCAGGAGCAGCCCGTACAGGAAACCCCTCCGCGCGGAACTGAAAGGCACGGAGGGGATTTCCCCGAGGCGGCTCAAGTTGTGAGGCGCCGGCTCCTTGTGCATGAATCCCAAAAAAAGGTTAGTTTGCAGGTGCAGCAGGTAATCAGGAAGGCAAATGGAATGTTGGCCTTCATTGCGAAAGGGATGGAGTACAAAAAAAAGCAGGGAGGTGTTGCTGCAACTGTATAAGGTATTGGTAAGGCCGCACCTGGAGTACTGCTGGCAGTTTTGGTCACCTTATTTAAGGAAGGATATACGAGCTTTGGAAGGGGTACAGAGACGATTCACTAGGCTGATTCGAGAAATGAGGGGGTTACCTTATGATGATAGATTGAGTAGACTGGGTCTTTACTCCTTGGAGTTCAGAAGGATGAGGGGTGATCTTATAGAAACATTTAAAATCATGAAAGGGATAGACAAGATAGAGGCAGAGAGGTGGTTTCCATTGGTGGGGGAGACTAGAACTAGGGGGCACAGCCTCAAAATACGGAGGAGCCAATTTAAAAAAAACCGAGTTGAGAAAGAATTTCTTCTCACAGAGGGTTGTGAATCTGTGAAATTCTCTGCCCAAGGAAGCAGTTGAGGCTGGCTCATTGAATGTTTTCAAGTCAAAGATAGATAGATTTTTAAGCAATAAGGGAATTAAGGGTTACGGGGAGAGGGTGGGTAAGTGGAGCTGAGTCCACGACCAGATCAGCCATGATCTTATTGAATGGCGGAGCAGGCTCGAGGGGCTAGATGGCCTACTCCTGTTCCTAATTCTTATGTTCTTATTATGTTCTTATGTTGCTTCGGCACTCTGGAGTTGTATTACAGAGACTAAGGTCATATCAGTTTTAGCTCACAGTACTCAGTCTTGTGGAATTCTTCCATACTTAACAGAAAGTATATCCTTCCTTAAATACAGAGTCGAAAAACTGTATGCAGTACTCTAGGTGTGGTCTCACCAATACCCTGTACATTTGTAGCAGGACTTCGCTGCTTTTATACTCTAGCCCCCTTGCAATAAAGGCCAACATTCCATTTGCCTTCCTGATTACTTGCTGTACCTGCATATTAACTTTTTGTGTTTCATGCACAAGGAAACTCAGGTCCCTCTGTACTGCAGCACTTTGCAATTTTTCTCCATTTAAATTATAATTTCCTTTTCTATTTTTACTGCAAATTGGGTAACCTCACATTTTCCAACATTATACTCCATCTGCCAAATTTTTGCCCATTCACTTAGCCTGTGTATATCTCTTTGCAGATATTTTGTGTCCTCCTCACAATTTGCTTTCCCACCCATCTTTGTATCACCAGCAAACTCGGTTACATTACACTCAGTCCCTTCATCCAAGTCATTAATATAGATTGTAAATATTTGAGGTCCCAGCACCAATCCCTAAGGCACCCCACTAGTTACTGTTTACCAACAGGAAAATTACCCATTTATTCTGACTCTCTGTTTTCTGTTAGTTAGCCAATCCTCTATCAATGCTAATATATTACCCCCAACCTCATGAGCTTTTATCTTGTGTAGTAATCTCTTATGTGACACCTTATCGAATGCCTACTGGAAATCCAAATACACCACATCTACTGGTTCCCCCTTATCCACCCTGCTCGTTACATCCTCAAAGAACTCCAGCAAATTTGTCAAACATGATTTCCCTTTCATAAAACCATGCTGACTCTGCTTGATTGAATTAGGCTTTTCCAAATGTCCTGCTACTGCTTCCTTAATAATGGACCCCAGCATTTTCCCAGCAACAGATGTTAGGCTAACTGGCCTATAGTTTCCTGCTTTCTGTCTGTCTCCTCTTTTAAATAGGGGCATTACATTTGCGGTTTTCCAATCCTCTGGGACCTCCCCAGAATCCAGGATATTTTGGTAGATTACAACCAATGCATCCACTATCTCTGTAGCCACTTCTTTTAAGACACTAGGGTGTAAGCCATCAGGTCCAGGAAACTTGTCCGCCTTTAGTCCCATTATTTTACCGAGTACTACTTCTTTAGTGATTGTGATTGTATTAAGTTCCTCTCTCCCTATAGCCCCTTGATTATACATTATTGAGATGTCTTAGTTTAGAATGAGTGTGAAAGGTACAGAGGGAGCAGTATTCTTAAAATGCATTCAGGAGAACTTTTTTTAGCCAGTATGTAGCAAGCCGAACAAGAGAGGGGGCGGTTCTGGACCTAGTTTTAGCAAATGAAGCTGGGCAGGTGGAAGGGGCATCAGTTGGAGAGCATTTTGCTGGTAGTGACCATAATTCAGTTAGATTTAGGGTAATTATGGAAAAGGTCAAAAATAGACCGGAAATAGAAGTTCTTATTTGGGGAAAAGCTAATTTTACGAAGCTGAGATGTGATTTAGGCAAAGTAGAATGGAAACAGCTACTTGAAGGTAAATCGGTGTCAGAGCACTGGGAGGCATTCAAGGAGCCAATCAAGAGGCATCAGGGCAAATATGTTCCCTTGAAGAAAAAGGGTGAGACTAACAAATCTGGAGCCCCCTGGATGTCAAGAGATATACAGGGTATGATAAAGAAAAAAAGGAAAGCTTATGACAGATACAGAGGGCTCAATACTGCAGACACCAATCTTAGAGGAGTATAGGATTGAAAGTAAAAAAGGAAATTAGGAAAGCAAAGAGAGAGCATGAAAAAGTATTGGCAAGTAAAATCAAGGAAAACCCAAATATGTTTTATAAATACATAAATAGTGAATGGTTGGATCCTGAGAGACCAATAATGCCCATTGCTGCCTTGGCTGATGACCCCTGTGAAGACTGTGGCCAGAGCCAAGCACAGATACAATGAGACAGATACCGCGGGCTCAATAGAAACATAAAAACATAGAAAATAGGTGCAGGAGTAGGCCATTCTGCCCTTGGAGCCTGCACCACCATTCAATAAGATCATGACTGATCATTCACCTCAGTACCCCTTTCCTGCTTTCTCTCCATACCCCTTGATCCCTTTAGCCATAAGGGCCATATCTAACTCCCTCTTGAATATATCCAATGAACTAGCATCAACAACTCTCTGCAGTAGGGAATATTGCAGAAACTCTAGAGGAGTATAGAAAGTACAAGGGTGCAATTAAAAAGGAAATTAGGAAAGCAATAAGAGGGCATGAAAAAACTTTGGCAAGTAAAATCAAGGAAAACCCAAAGATGATTTATAAATACATTAGGAGCAAGAGGATAACTAAAGAAAGAGTAGGGCTTATTAGGGACCATAAAGGTAACTTGTGTGTGGAGGTGGAAGATGTGGGTATGGTTCTTAATGAATAATTTGTGTCTGTTTTCACAAAAGTGAGGAACGATGCAGACATTGCAATCAGGAAGGTGGAGTGAGAAATATTTGATGAAATAAATATAGTGAGAGAGGAGTTATTAGGGGTTTAGCATCTTTGAAAGTGGAGAAATCCCCAGGCCCGGATGAGAGAAGCAAGAGAGGAAATATCAGAGGCTCAGACCATCATTTTTCAATCCTCTCTGGCTACACTTGTGGTGCCGGAGGACTGGTAGACTGCTAACGTTGTACCATTGTTTAAAAAGTGGGAAAGGGATAGTCCGAGTAATTACACGCCAGTCAGCCTAACCTCAGTGGTGGGAAAAGTATAGGAAAAAATTCTGAGGACAGAATAAATCTTCATTTAGAAATATACAGATTAATCAAGGACAGTCAGCATGGATTTGTTAAGGGAAGGTCGTGTCTGAATAACTTGATTGAATTTTTCGAGGAAGTAACAAAGAGGATCGCTGAGGGTAGTGTGTTTGATGTAGTCTATATGCATTTTAGCAAAACTTTTGATAAGGTCCCACATGGCAGACTGGTCACAAAAGTAAAAGTCCATGGGATAGGTAATGTATGCACCTGTGAGTATGCTCACAGGTTTGTAGAGCTGTTGAGTTGTGAGTGGCTTAGCCAGTCACGTGATGTCCCTGGACAATGTGGACCACTTTCCACACCTCAGGAGCCTATTATCAGCAAGGGCAGACATCGACGACGAGATTCAACACCGCCTCTAGTGCACCAGCGCAGCCTTCGGCCGCCTGAGGAAAAGAGTGTTCGAGGATCAGGCCCTCAAATCTGCCACCAAGCTCATGGTCTACAGGGCTGTACCCACCCTCCTGTATGGCTCAGAGACGTGGACCATATACAGTAGACACCTCAAATCACTGGAGAAATACCACCAACGATGTCTCCACAAGATCCTGTAAATCCCCTGGGAGGACAGACGCACCAACGTTAGCGTCCTTGATCAGGCCAACTTCCCCAGCATTGAAGCACTGACCACACTCGACCAGCTCCACTGGGCGGGCCACATTGTTCGCAGGCCTGACACAAGACTCCCAAAGCAAGCGCTCTACTCAGAACTCCTACACGGCAAGCGAGCTCAAGGTGGGCAGAGGAAACATTTCAAGAACACCTTCAAAGCCTCCTTGATAAAATGCAACATCCCCACCGACACCTGGGAGTCCCTGGCCAAAGAACGCCCTAAGTGAAGGAAGTTCATCCAGGAGAGCGCTGAGCACCTCGAGTCTCGTCGCCGAGAGCATGCAGAAAACAAGTGTAGGCAGCAGAAGGAGCGTGCAGCAAACCAGTCCCACCCACCCTTTCCTTCAATGACTGTCTGTCCCACCTGTGACAGAAACTATAATTCCCGTATGGACTATTCAGTCACCTAAGAACTCACATTTAGAGTGGAAGCAAATCTTCCTCGATTTCGAGGGACTGCCTATGATGATGATGATGATGATGATGTTCACAAGACTCAATAAAACCCCAGCCAATTGGGTTCAGGGGATCCACGATGAGGCAGGTGGTTGTGAGCCTGGTGGATGAACTGGTAATGTGTAGTGTGATTGTTAAACCATTGCTCATCAACCAATGTGTTGCTTTGAATTCTTACGCAAAGAACCCATGAAGCAAATACATTACAAAATGGTAATGAGGATTGGAGTTCTTCATGAAGACATTTTTGGTGGAAGTTCATTTTAAGAGAAGGCAACTGCAAGTGGAGCACAGCAAGGAGATATACTGTACATGATTCCAGAATGGGAGTCTGGTAGTACCACTTTTTTGTGAGTACTGAACAGTGTTGAACTGACAAAAAGAGCTTGTGGAAAATCTCTGAGTGATTGAAAAGTAATTCACGTTTATTGAGAGTGATTAATGGCTATTGAGCTAAGAAGACAATACGGATGTGACAATGAGTTATGTCAGTAATTTGGGCGCTGTTGACAAGAATAAGGGATCATTTAGATCCTACAGTGAAAGATTGCAAATGTATTTTAGTGCTAATGATGCCAATGAAGTCCCAGCAGGTGTGAACAATTCACAAATAAGGAATCAAGCAGTGCACAAAAAGATGAAAGCTATTCTGTCAGTCATGATTGGTGCAGAGAATTATGGCATCTTCGTGAATTTGTTAACCCCGAGAAAGGTTAAGGATGCTTCATTCTCAGAAATACTACAGATATTGGAGAATTATTTTGATCCACAGCTTTTAGAAATAGTGGAGAGCTATAAGTTTGTAATGAGAAACCAAAGACTTGATGAAACCATCAGTGAATACATTGTTGCCATGAGAAAATTATCTCTATACCGCAATTTTAGAAGATTCCTAGATAGGGCTCTTCAAGATAAATTTGGATGTGGACTAATGGATGAACGCATCCAATCAAAATTGTTAATGTATGGAGGATCGCTCTTTTCAGAAAGCTTGCATGATAGCCATCTCCATGGGGATGGCAGAAGAAAATATTAAGGAATTGCAGGCATTACCGGCAGTAGTAGGAGTTCACAGTCTGCAGTTCAGAATCAACAGGCTGTAGAAATGCAGAAGAGGATGAGCCTTAGTCAGAGGGAGAGTTATGAATCCAAGGAGAATAGATGTCATAGATGGACTGGCAACCATACTGCACAACAGTGTCGGTTGAACATAAGAACATAAGAATTAGGAACAGGAGTAGGCCATCTAGCTCCTCGAGCCTGCTCCACCATTCAACAAGATCATGGCTGATCTGGCCGTGGACTCAGTTCCACTTACCTGTCCGCTCCCCATAACCCTTAAGTGGGCAAGATGCTACCGGTGCCAAGTACGGGGACACATTGCAGCTGCATGTAAATCTAAGGACAGGCCCAAACTATAATCAAAGATTTCACTGGATGGAACCCGATCAGAACAGTGTAGGTTTTGGCATTGAAGGGCAAGGCAGTACATTCCTTATGTCAGGATTTCAGAACGTTAATACTGATTAATAATCAATAGCCATCCAAAATGGCTGGAGGTACGACATATGGGGCCATCTACAACTACAGAGCATATATTGAGTGAATTGCGGGACATTTTTGCATGCCATGGCCTGCCCGAAGAAATGGTGTCATATAATGGGCCGCAATTTCCATGCAATTTGTGAATTTTGCTGGACACGACGGTATCAAACACATATTGGTAGCACCATATCATCCTGCTTCAAATGGTGCAGCTGAAAGGTCAGTCAGGATTGTCAAGGAGGCTTTGTGGAAACAAGTTCTACAGACTGGCTCATCGGTGAGCATGAAGCACAGGTTAGCGAACTTTCTTTTCAAATACAGAACTACACCTCATTCTACAACAGAGTACACACCTATTGAATTATTGATGAAGCACAGGCTGAGGATAACTGAACTTGTCTGACAAGGTAGAGAAGGCACAATCGTTGCAGAAACGTCATTATCATTGCAGTACTAAAGAGAGGTACTTTCAGAAGGGTGATCAGGTCAGAATTCTCTGTCGAAAAGGGCAAGTCCACGCAAATAGGACATTAGTACAATTATTCGGGTATGTGATCAAAATTGGTGAATACATCAGGAAGGTTCATGTGGATCAAATGTTGCTAGCGAGTGATGCACTTTCGGTACTATGAGTAGATAATTATGAGACTGACTTGGACGATAATCAGAGTGAGTTCAATGGACACAATGGTCATAGCGTCCATATCCCCACCAATTCAGATGCAGCCGATTGAAAGCAGTTCTGCGGGTATGGGACAATCTAGCAGAGACTCTGTATCTTCCAGGAGGGGAGGTGGAGTTTAGGTTCAGTTGAAAGATCAACGAGGAAATGCAAATCAACTAGACAGGATAATGATAACTGGGAATGTCATGATCTTAGGAAGAAAGCTAACACTTGGACGGATGTAAGGGTTCCAAGGAGGACACAAGAAGATAGAGGTCAGGAATCCTGGGCTACATGCCCTGAAAACAGAAATTCTTCAAGGCATGTCTCCAGAGTCAAATAAGAATATAGAAAATGGGCATAACCAGCCAACTACAAAGAAATGGGGGTAAGAGCAGGAGGAAGCTAAAAGCTTACAACAAGATACTCAGGCTCAGCAGTCGAATTTGTAAAATTGTAATCATGATAAGTAATCTTTTTGAAATATTGTATAAATACCTTGCTTTTAAAAAAAGGGGAAGCAGTGTAATATATGCACCTGTGAGTATGCTCAGAGGTTTGTAGACCGACGCTTCCACCGGTACGCTCGCGGCCTTCCGCGAGAGGTGGGCGCCGGAGGGACTGGAGTGCATCATCACCCCCGGCAACCAAATTTTTATTTGATTTTATGTTTTAAAGTTTAATTTGTTTTAATTGCTGGGTTTTAGTGTCCCCCCTCCCCTTTTATAGGGGGCATTTTGAAAAAAAAAATATGATTTTAGTGCACAAAAAACCCCACAAAAATCACCAAAAAAACCAACAAAAAAGGAGGGCCTTGTGAAATGTTTGTAGTGTCCCCCAGATCGGGGGGGCACTTGATCTAATGTTTTGTTTACAAAAGAGTTGTAGACCGACACTCGCAGCCTTCCGCGAGAGGTGGGCGCCGGAGGGACTGGAGTCCCGGCAACCAAATTTTTATTTGATTTTATATGTTTTAAAGTTTAATTTGTTTTAATTTCTGGGTCTTAGTGCCCCCCTCCCCTTTTATAGGGGGCACTTGTAAAATTTTATGGTTTTACTGCCCCAAAAAAACAAAAATAAACACACAAAAAACCCACAAAAAAACACAAAAAAAATTTTTTTTTAAAAAAGGGCAGTTGAAAAGTGTCTGGAGTGTCCCCCAGACTGGGGGGCACTTGATTTAATGTTTATTTTGTCTCCTATCAAAAGAGTTGTAGAGCTGTTGAGTTGTGAGTGGCTTAGCCAGTCACATGATCTCCACAAGACTCAATAAAACCCCAGCCAGTTGGGTTCAGGGGATCTATGATGAGGCAAGTGGTTGTGAACCCAATGGATGAACTGGTAATGTGTAGTATGCTTGTTAAAGCTTTGCTAATAAACTAACTAGTTCTTAATAACAATGTGTTGCTATGAATTCTTAAGCAAAGAACCCATGAAGCAAATACATTACAGGATCCAAGGCAAAGTGGCAAGTTGGATCCAAAATTGGCTCAGAGGTAGGAAGCAAAGGGTAATGGTTGATGGGTGTTTTGTGACTGGAAGGCTGTTTCCAATGGGGTTCCACAGGGCTCAGTACTAGATCCCTTACTTTTTGAGGTATATATCAATGATCTGGACTTGGATGTATGGGGTATAATTAAGAAGTTTGCAGATGATACAGAACTTGGCCGTGTGGTTGATAATGAAGAAAAAAGCTGTAGAATGCTGGAAGATATCAATGGACAGGTCAGATGGGCAGAACAGTGGCAGATGGAATTCAATCCGGAGAAGTGTGAGGTAATGCATTTGGGAGGGTTAACAAGGCAAGGGAATACACAATAAATGGTAGGACACCGAGAAGTGTAGAGGAACAGAGGGACCTTGGAATGCATGTCCACAGATCCCTGAAGGTAGCAGGACAGGTAGATAAGGTGGTTAAGATGGCATATGGGATACTTGCCATTATTAGCGAGGCATAGAATATAAGAGCAGGGAGGTTATGCTTGAACTGTATAAAACACTAGTTAGGCCACAGCTGGAGTACTATGTGCAGTTCTAGTCACCACATTACAGGAAAGATGTGATTGCACTGGAGAGGGTACAGAGGAGATTAACGAGGATGTTGCCCGGACTGGAGAATTTTTGCATGAGGAAAGATTGGATAGGCTGAGGTTGTTTTCTGTGGAACAGACGAGGCTGAGGAGAGACCTAATTGAGCTGTCAAAAATTATGAGGGGCCTGAATAGAATGGATAGGAAGGAACTATATCCCTTAGCACAGGGGTCAATAACTAGGTGGCAGAGATTTAAAGTAAATGGTAGGAGGTTTAGTGGCGATTTGAGGAGATATTTTTTCACCCAGAGGGTAGTGAGGGTTTGGAACTCACTGCCTAAAACGGTAGAGGCAGAAACCTTCATAGTATTTTAAAAGTACTTCGATATGCACTTGAAGTGCCATAACCTACAAGGCTACAGACCAAGAGCTGGATAGTGGGATTAGGCTGGATAGTTCTTCGTCGGCTGGCACAGACACAATGGGCCGAATATCCATCTTCTGTGCTGTAAATTTCTATGATTCTATAACCACCTCTCCTTCACATTCAATGGCATTATCATCGCCGAATTCCACCCATATCAACATCCTATGGGTTAACATTTACCATAAACTAAACTGGACCAGCTATATAAATGCCACGGCTACAAGAGCAGGTCAGAGCTGGGTATTCATGCGCCAAATGGCTCACCTCCTGACTCCCCAAAGCCTCTCCACCAGCTACCAGGCTCAAGTCAGGAGTGTTATGGAATACTCTCCACTTGCCTGGTTGAGTGCAGCTCCAACAATGCTGAAGAAGCTCGACACTATCAGGACAAAACAATCTTTTTGATCGGCATTCGATCCATTGGCTTAAACATCCACTCCCTCCACTATCGGTGCACAGTGGCTGCAGTCTGTACTATCTACAGGATTCACAACAGCAACTCGCCAAGGTGTGTTCGGTAGCACCACCCAAACCTGCGACCTCCACCACCTTAGAAGAACAAGGGTAGCAGGTGCATAGGAGCACCATCACCTCTACGTTCTCCTCCTCATACCATCCTGACTTGGAAATATATCGCCATTCCAAAATCCAGAAATACCTGACTTAACAGCATTGTGGGATCTCCATCATCTCACGAAGTGCAACGTTCGGCGAGAGGCAGGAGTTCCGGGGATCGGAGAGGCCTACAAAAGGCCAGTGAGACCAGGAGCAGCACGAGTTCGGCGAGAGGCGGGAGTTCCAGGGATCGGAATGGCCTACAAAAGGCCAGTGAGACCAGGAGCAGCGCGAGTTCGGCGAGAGGCGGGAGTTCCAGGGATCGGAATGGCCTACAAAAGGCCAGTGAGACCAGGAGCAGCGCGAGTTCGGCGAGAGGCTTGTGCAGCTACAGGGTAAGGCAAAAAAGAAGTAGAAAGAAATAGAAAGGTGACATCACAGCCAAGGGGGTAAGTGATTGGCTGGTGATTGGTGAGTAGTTTTCTTTTTTCTCTTCTATAACAGTGAGTAAACTTTAGCATTGTTGTTGCCAATTTAAGTGTATCTAAGGGTTAAGTCATGGCAGGAGAGCTCGGTCACGTGATATGCTCCTCCTGTACCATGTGGGAACTCAGGGACACTTCCGGTGTCCCTGACGACTACATGTGCGGGAAGAGTATCCGCCTCCAGCTCCTGACGGTCCGCGTTGCAGAATTGGAGCTGAGGGTGGACTCACTCTGGAGCATCCACTATGCTGAGAATGACGTGAGTAGCACATGTAGCGAGTTGGTCTTACCGCAGGTGAAGGGCCCACAGCCAGATAGGGAATGGAAGATTAGCAGGAAGAGCAGTGCAAGGAAGGTAGTGCAGGGGTCCCCTGTGGTCATCCCCCTGCAAAACAGATACACCGCTTTGAGTACTGTTGAGGGAGATGACTCAGCAGGGGAGGGCAGCAGCAGCCAAGTTCATGGCACTGTGGTTGGCTCTGCTGCACAGGAGGGCAGGAAAAAGAGTGGGAGAGCGATAGTGATAGGGGATTCAATTGTTAGGGGAATAGATAGGCGTTTCTGCGGCCGCAACCGAGACTCCAGGATGGTATGTTGCCTCCCTGGTGCAAGGGTCAAGGATGTCTCGAAGCGGGTGCAGGACATTCTGAAAAGGGAGGGTGAACAGCCAGTTGTCGTGGTGCACATTGGTACCAATGATATAGGTTAAAAAAAGGAATGAGGTCCTACGAAACGAATTTAAGGAGCTAGGAGCTAAATTAAAACGTAGGACCTCAAAAGTAGTAATCTCGGGATTGCTACCAGTGCCACAAGCTAGTCAGAGTAGGAATCACAGGATAGCTCAGATGAATATGTGGCTTGAGCAGTGGTGCAGCAGGGAGGGATTCAAATTCCTGGGGCATTGGAACCGGTTCTGGGGGAGGTGGGACCAGTACAAACCGGACGTTCTGCACCTACGCCGGACAGGAACCAATGTCCTCGGGGGAGTGTTTGCTTGTGCTGTTGGGGAGGAGTTAAACTAATATGGCAGGGGGATGGGAACCAATGCAGGGAGACAGAGGAAAACAAAATGGAGACAAAAGCAAAAGACAGAAAGGAGATGAGTAAAAGTAGAGGGCAGAGAAACCCAAGGTAAAAAACAAAAAGGGCCACTGTACAGCAAAATTCTAAAGGGTCAAAGTGTAATAAAAAGGCAAGCATGAAAGCTTGGTGCCTCAATGCAAGGAGTATTCGGAACCCAGGAGAGGGCTCTGAGCTAGTTAGATTGGGTGAGAGCTCAGATGAACAAGACCCCAAGAAAGAATACAAAGGGCAGGAGGCAACTGAGCAGAGTAGCACTGGGGTAAGTGTAAACCACAAGGTGATAGGAAGGGACAATATGTATGAATATAAAAGGGCTGCAGGAGGGGTCAAAACTAAAAATCATGGTTTAAAAACTAGTATTAAAACATTCTACCTAAACGCACGCAGCATTCAAAATAAAGTAAATGAGTTGACGGCACAAATCATTACAAATGGGTATGATTTGGTGGCCATTACAGAAACGTGGTTGCAGGGTGGCCAAGACTGGGAATTAAACATACAGGGGTATCTGACAATTCGGAAAGATAGACAAGAAGGGAAAGGAGGTGGGGTAGCTCTGTTAATAAAGGATGATATCAGGGCAGTTGTGAGAGACGATATTGGCTCTAATAAACAAAATGTTGAATCATTGTGGGTGAAGATTAGAGATAGTAAGGGGAAAAAGTCACTGGTGGGCATAGTTTATAGGCCCCCAAATAATAACTTCACGGTGGGGCGGGCAATAATCAAGGGAATAATGGAGGCATGTGAAAAAGGAACGGCAGTAATCATGGGGGATTTTTACCTACATATCGATTCGCATGGGGTAGCCTTGAGGAGGAATTCATAGAATGCATACGGGATTATTTCTTAGAACAGTATGTTACAGAACCTACAAGGGAGCAAGCTATCTTCGATCTGGTCCTGTGTAATGAGACAGGAATAATAAACAATCTCCTCGTAAAAGATCCTCTCGGAATGAGTGATCACAGTATGGTTGAATTTGTAATACAGATTGAGGGTGAGGAAGTAGTGTCTCAAATGAGCATACTATGCTGAAACAAAGGGGACTACAGTGGGATGAGGGCAGAGTTGGCTAAAGTAGACTGGAAACACAGACTAAACGGTGGCACAATTGAGGAACAGTGGAGGACTTTTAAGGAGCTCTTTCATAGTGCTCAACAAAAATATATTCCAGTGAAAAAGAAGGGCGGTAAGAGAAGGGATAACCAGCCGTGGATAACCAAGGAAATAAAGGAGAGTATCAAATTAAAAACCAATGCGTATAAGGTGGCCAAAGTTAGTGGGAAAATCGAAGATTGGGAAAATTTTAAACGATAGCAAAGAATGACTAAGAAAGCAATAAAGAAAGGAAAGATAGATTACGAAAGTAAACTTGCACAAAACATAAAAACAGATAGTAAAAGCTTTTACCGATATATAAAACGGAAAAGAGTGACTAAAGTAAATGTTGGTCTCTTAGAAGATGAGAAGGGGGATTTAACAATTATTTTGCTTCGGTATTCACAGTGGAAGACACAAAAACCATGCCAAAAATTGCTGGTCACGGGAATGTGGGAAGGGAGGACCTTGAGATAATCACCATCACTAGGGGGGTGGCGCTGGACAGGCTAATGGGACTCAAGGTAGACAAGTCCCCTGGACCGGATGAAATGCATCCCAGGGTATTAAAAGAGATGGCAGAAGTTATAGCAGATGCATTCGTTATAATCTACCAAAATTCTCTGGACTCTGGGGAGGTACCAGCGGATTGGAAAGCAGCTAATGTAATACCTCTGTTTAAAAAAGGGGGCAGACAAAAGGCAGGTAACTATAGGCTGGTTAGTTTAACATCTGTAGTGGAGAAAATGCTTGAAACTATCATAAAGGAAGAAATAGCGGGACATCTATATAGGAATAGTGCAATCAAGCAGACGCAACATGGATTCATGAAGGGGAAATCATGTCTAACTAATTTACTGGAATTCTTTGAGGATATAACGAGCATGGTGGATAGAGGTGTACCGATGGATGTGGTGTATTTAGATTTCCAAAAGGCATTCAATAAGGTGTCACACAAAAGGTTACTGCAGAAGATAAAGGTACGCGGAGTCAGAGGAAATGTATTAGCATGGATCGAGAATTGGCTGGCTAACAGAAAGCAGAGAGTTGGGATAAATGGGTCTTTTTCGAGTTGGAAATCGGTGGTTAGTGGTGTGCCACAGGGATCGGTGCTGGGACCACAACTGTTTACAATATACATAGATGACCTGGAAGAAGGGACAGACTGTCGTGTGACAAAATTTGCAGATGACACAAAGATTAGTGGGAAAGCGGATTTTGTAGAGGACACAGAGAGGCTGCAAAGAGATTTAGATAGGTTAAGCGAATGGGCTAAGGTTTGGCAGATGGAATACAATGTCGGAAAATGTAGGTCATCCACCTTGGAAAAAAAAACAGTAAAAGGGAATATTATTTGAATGGGGAGAAATTACAACATGCTGCGGTGCAGAGGGACCTGGGGGTCCTTGTGCATGAAACTCTTTTTGGAGTTTATTTGCAAAACATAAAACATTAATCCGTGCCACCCGACCTGGATGACACACCAGACATTTACAAGGCTCCTTGTGCATGAAACTCTTTTAGAGTCTACCTATAAAACATAAGACATTAATCCGTGCCACCCGACCTGGATGACACACCAGACATTTACAAGGCTCCTTGTGCATGAAACTCTCTTTTAGAGTCTACCTGCAAAACATAAACATTAAACTGTGCCACCCGACCTGGGTGACACACCAGACATTTACAAGGCCCTTTTTTTCCTTTTGTTTTTGTTTTTTTTTTGTGTTTTTGTTTTTTTTTTTTTTGGGTTTTTTTTGGGCACTAAAATCACAATTTCTCCGGTGCCCCCTATAAAAGGGAAGGGGACACTAAAAGCACCGGCAATTAAAACAAATTAAACTTTAAAACGTAAAATCAAATTAAAATTTGGTTGCCGGGCGTGATGATGCACTCCAGTCCCTCCGGTGCCCACCTCTCGCGGAAGGCCGCGAGCGTACCGGTGGACACCGCGTGCTCCATCTCCAAGGACACCCTGGACCGGATGTAAGAACGGAAGAGAGGCAGGCAGTCAGGTTGAACGACCCCCTCGACCGCCCGCTGCCTGGACCGGCTGATGGCACCCTTGGCCGTGCCCAGGAGCAGTCCTACGAGGAGGCCTTCGGACCTACCCGCTCCCCTCCGCACAGGGTGCCCAAAGATCAGGAGAGTGGGACTGAAGTGCAGCCAGAATTTCAGGAGCAGCCCCTTCAAATAATAAAACAGGGGCTGCAACCTTGTGCATTCCATAAAAACATGGAACACAGACTCTTCCAGACCGCAGAAATTGCAGGCGGCCTGGGAGTCCGTGAACCGGCTTAAAAATTTGTTGCACGGCACTGCTCCGTGCACCACCCTCCAGGCCAAGTCCCCGATGAATAGTGGGAGGACCCCTGCGTAGAGTGCCCTCCATCGGGGACCCCCGCCTCCTCCGGACGGCAAGATGGTACGCCATGGCGTGTCCGGACGGCCGGCGAGGATGGCAAAGTTGAGGGTGTGCAGGAGCAGCTCGTACAGGAAACCCCTCCGCGCGGAACTGAAAGGCACGGAGGGGATTTCCCCGAGGCGGCTCAAGTTGTGAGGCGCCGGCCCCCGAGGGAGGTTCCGGGGTTTGGCGCCGATGAGGAATTCCGTCCGGACGGGGGTCAGTTCGGACAGGATCTCCCCACGTGCTTGAGCCTCCTCGATGCACCTAACGGAGTCAGGGCCCAGAGCTGTTTTTAGCGAATCGATGGCATCGGCCGCGTGGCGGACGTTGGCAGAATTTAGGCGCCGCGCCAGCATGTCTGGCGCCATCCAGCCCGCTCCTCCGCCATCGAGCAGGTCCCTGACCCTGGTCACCTCACCAGCCACAGCCCTCTCTTCCGACCGCCACATAAAACCTCGGCCGTGGAGGTATGGATTCCCGAGCAGCGGTTCCTGCAGGACGGCCGCCACTCCAGCCGGCGGAGAGCTGCGCTTGGTGGAGACTTTGTTCCAGACCCTGATGAGTTCCCTGTAAAAGACAGGCAGCTCCCGGAGGGCGGTCCTGGCACCCCCCAAGTTCACAAACAGGAGCTGCGTGTCATAATTGAGGTCGCACTGCTGGTGGAAGAAATACCTCGCCAGAGCACACCACCTAGGAGGGGGCTCGACGTAAAGGTATCTCTGCAGGGTCTGAAGACGGAAAGTCGCGAGCTGGGCGCTGACGCACACCAACGACTGACCGCCCTCCTCAAGCGGGAGACTCAAGACCGCGGCAGAGACCCAGTGCTTCCTGTTGTTCCAGAAGAAGTCCACCAGCTTCTTCTGTATCTTGGCGACAAACGCAGGGGGAGGGGTCAAAGTGACCAGCCGGTACCACAGCATTGCGGCCACCAGCTGGTTTATGACTAGCGCTCGACCCCTGTAGGACAGCACTCGGAGCAGTCCTGTCCAGCGCCCTAGGCGAGTGGCGACCTTGGCCTCCAGCTCCTGCCAGTTCGCCGGCCAGGCTCCCTCGTCGGGGCTAAGGTAGACTCCCAGATAGAGGAGATGGGTCGTGCTCCAGCAAAAGGCCTGAGCTCCTCCGGCAGGGAGTCCACCCTCCACTGACCCACCAGGAGTCCGGAACATTTCTCCCAGTTGATCCTGGCGGAGGACGCGGCCGAGTAAATCTCCTGGCACTCACGCATCCTCCGCAGGTCAGTGGGATCCTCTACCGCGAGGAGCACGTCATCGGCGTAAGCCGAGAGGACGACCTCCACGCCCGGCCCTTGCAGAGCCAGTCCCGTCAACCTCGTCCGCAAGAGGCGCAGGAAAGGCTCCATGCAAACGGCGTATAACTGGCCGGACATGGGGCATCCCTGGCGCACCCCTCTCCTAAAGCGAAGGGGCGCCGTCAAGGACCTCCTTGTACATGAATCCCAAAAAAAGTTAGTTTGCAGGTGCAGCAGGTAATCAGGAAGGCGAATGGAATGTTGGCCTTCATTGCGAGAGGGATGGAGTATAAAAGCAGGGAGGTCCTGCTGCAACTGTAAAGGGTATTGGTGAGGCTGCACCTGGAGTACTGCGTGCAGTTTTGGTCACCTTACTTAAGGAAGGATATACTAGCTTTGGAGAGGGTACAGAGACGATTCACTCGGCTGATTCCGGAGATGAGGGGGTTACCTTATGATGATAGATTGAGTAGACTGGGTCTTTACTCGTTGGAGTTCAGAAGGATGAGGGGAGATCTTATCGAAACATTTAAAATAATGAAAGCGATAGACAAGATAGAGGCAGAGAGGTTGTTTCCACTGGTCGGGGAGACTAGAACTTGGGGGCACAGCCTCAAAATACGGGGGAGCCAATTTAAAACCGAGTTGAGAAGGAATTTCTTCTCCCAGAGGGTTGTGAATCTGTGGAATTCTCTGCCCAAGGAAGCAGTTGAGGCTAGCTCATTGAATGTATTCAAATCACAGATATAGATAGATTTTTAACCAATAAGGGAATTAAGGGTTACTGGGAGCGGGCGGGTAAGTGGAGCCGAGTCCACGGCCAGATCAGCCATGATCTTGTTGAATGGCGGAGCAGGCTCGAGGGGCTAGATGGCTTACTCCTGTTCCTAATTCTTATGTTCTTATAACGTTTCAAGAAGAAGGCTTACCACCAACTTTTCAAGGGCAACTAGAGATGGGTGAAAAATGCCAGCGAAGCCCACATTCTGAGAATGAATATTTTTAAATGGCCCTCTGAAAATGAAGAGACCTGTAAGGTGGATTTAAATTCTCATGGGCCAGCCGCCTGATCCTGTCAGTGGAAGGCCTGGTACATTTCGAGGACCAGGCCTCATTACGATACCACCAGTAACTGGCAAAGCCACGGCAGTTCACTGGCTTCAGGCTGATACAATGTCGGGTGGCCAGCTGGAAGGTAGGTCTGGGGGGAGGGGGCAGCGACCCATATTATTCTTGTGGAGCCCGAAGTAGCACTTATGCTCATCCTGTAATTTTTCACGTACTTTTTGGGGGCTTCTTCCTCTGCATCACTCAGGCAGAGAATGTTATTCCCTCGGAATTGCATGAGATTTCTATGCATGTATAGATTAATGAGGCTGCTGCCTGATTCAGGCAGGCACCCAGGCCACTAGTAGAAGGCCGCAGTAAATATGACGGCGGAGCAAGAATGAGACAGTAAGTTCACCCAAGTGATTTTATAGGATTGCACACACAGGCCATTCGGACCAACCAGCCCATACCGTCATTTATGCTCCACTCGAGCCTCCTCCCATCTTTCCTCATCTAAATCTATCAGCATAACCCTCTATCCCCTTTTCCCTCATATGTTTGTCTAGCCTCCCCTTAAATGCATCTATAGTATTCGCTTCATCCACTCCCTGCGGTCGCGAGTTCCACATTCTCACCACTCTTTGGGTAAAGAAGTTTCTTCTAAATTCCCTATTGGATTTCTTGGCAACTATCTTACATTGATGGTCTCAAGTTATGCTCATCCCCACAAATGGAAGCATTCTCTCTGTACCCACTCTATCAAAACCTTTCATAATTTTATAGACCTCTATTAGGTCACCCCTCAGCCTTCTTTTTTCAAGAGAAAAGAGACCCAGCCTGTTCATCCTTTCCTGATAAGTATACCCTTGCATTTTTGGTATCATCCTTGAAAATCTTCTCTCCAGTGCCTCTATATCCTTTTTATAATATGGTGACCAGAACTGTATGCAGTGCTCTAAGTGTAGTCTAACCAAGGTTCAATACAAGTTTAGCATAACTTCCCTACTTTTCAATTCTATACCTCTGGAAATAAATCCTAGTGCTTGGTTTGCTTTTTTTATGGCCTTGCTAACCCATGTCGCTACTTTTGGTGAATTGTCTATTTATGCTCGGAGATCCCCTTGTTCCTCGACCCCACATAGACTTTCATCTTCCAAGTAATAAGTTACCTTCCTATTCTTCCTACCAAAATCTAATACCTCACATTTATCTATGTTGAACTTCATTTGCCAATTATATGCCCATTCTGCAAGTTTATTTATGTCCTCCTGTAATGTGTTGCAATCCTCCTCAGTTATTGATTATCGCCCCCAATTTGGTGTCATCCACAAATTTAGACATTGTGTTTTTGATTCCAAAGTCGAAATCATTAATATAAAATGTGAACAACTTTTATGACTCCACATTCTCTGACCTTGTTCATCAGTCTATTATGGGGTATCTTATCGAAGGCCTTTTGAAAATCTAGATAAATTACATCTACTGCATTACCATTGTCTACTCTCTCTGCTATCTCTTCAAAAATGTCAATGCGGTTGGTCAAGAAAAGCATTCCCTTTTGAAATCCATGCCGACTATTCTGTATTGTATTTTTGGTTTCTAGATGCTCTTCTATTTTCTCATATTTTTCCTACTACCGATGTAAAGCTGATTGGTTTATAATTCCCTGGACATGTTCTATCCCCTTTCTTAAATATAGGTATTATGCTAGCTATCTGCCAGTCCTCTGGCACTACACCTTTTTCTAACAAATGATTAAATATGTGTAGCAAGGCCTCTGCTATCTCCTCCCTAGATTCTTTTAAAATGCACCAATGCAATTCATCTGGACCAGGGGTTTTATCCTCTTTGAGCTTGATAAGATTATTTTATATATACCCTCTTTTTATTTTAAATGTACTTATCTTATTTTAACTCCACTACGACCCTATTTCTGACAGGCATGCCAAGTTACAATTGTCCCTATATTTTTAGAAACCATGGCAGCAAAAAATATAGTTTCCTCAAGATACTTTGCATTGTCAATTATTTTCCCAATTTTCTGCTCTCCTTTCCCAAAGATGCTCAAGTATGGTGCTTTGGACACCAGTCACACATCATTCTTTAAATATGAACCTAAACAGTGAATGTCTCTATACTATGTACAATTCTGGGCACAGCACCTTAGAAAGAATACAGCGGCCTCGGAAAGAGTACAGCGCAAATTCATCAGAATGTTACCAGGGTTCCAAGGGTTAAATTATAAGGAGATGACATAAACTAGGCTTGATTTCCCTAGAATATAGAAAGTTACAAGGTAATTTGATTGAAGTTTTTAGGATTTTGAAAGGAATTGCTCAGGTGGATAGAGATAAACCTTTTCCTCTGGTGAGCAGTCCATGACAAGAGGATATAACCTTAAAATACAAGCTAGGCCATTCAGGAGAGAAGTTAGGAAACATTTCTTCATGCTAAAGATGGTAGACGTGTGGAACTCTCTCCCACAGAAAGTAGTAGATGCTAGCTCAATTAATCATTTTAAATCTGAGATTGATAGATATTTGCTAGCCAATGTTTTTTTTATTCGTTCATGGGATGTGGGCGATGCTGGCAAGGCCAGCAATCATCCTTAATTACTCGAGAAGGTGGTGGTGAGACACTTTCTTGAACCGCTGCAATCTATGCAGTGAAGATACTCCCATAGTGCTGTTAGAGAGAGAGAGTTCCAGGATTTTGACACAGTGACAATGGAGGAATGGCAATATATTTCTAAGTCAGGATGACTTAAAAGGGAACTTGGAAGTGATGGTGTTCCCATTCATAGGATCATAGGAACAGGAATAGGCTATTCAGCCCCTCGAGCCTGGCTGATACTGCGACCTAACTACATATAGCCTTTGGCCCATATCCCTTAGTTAACAAAGCTATTAATCTCCAATTTAAAATTAACAATTGATCTAGCATCAATTGCCATTTGTGGAAGAGTGTTCCAAACTTCTACAACATTTTGTGTACAGATTTATTTCCTAATTTCACTCCTGAAAAGACTGGCTCTAATTTTTAGACTTTATCCCCCTGGTCCCAGAATCCCCAACCAGTGGAAATCATTTCTCTCTATCCACCCTATCTGTTCTCCTTAATATCCTGAAAACTTCAATCAGATGACCCCTTAACCTTCTAGAGAATACAACCTTAGTCTGTGTAATCTCTCCTCATAACTTAACCCTTGAAGTCCGGGTGCTTCGCCTGCTGCCCTTGTCCTTCTAGGTAGTTGAGGTTGCGGGTTTGGGAGGTCCTGTGGATGAAGCCTCGGTGAGCTGCTGCAATGCATCATGTAGATGGTACACACTGCAGCCACGGTACTCTGGTGGTGGAGGGAGTGAATGTTTAAAGAGGTGGATGGGGTGCCAATCAGGCAGGCTGCTTTGTCCTGGATAGTGTCGAGCTTCTTCAGTGTTGTTGGAGCTGCACTCATCCAGGCAGTGGAGAGTATTCCATCACACTCCTGACTTGTGCCTTGTAGATGGTGGAACAGTTTTAGGGAGTCATGAGGAGACATTCACCACAGAATACCCAGCCTCTGACTTGCTCTTGGAGCTACAGTGTTTATGTGGCTGGTCCAATTAAGCTTCTGACCAATGGTGAGCGCACCCCCTCCCCCATGTGTTGATGGTGGAGGATTTGGCAATGGTAATTCCATTGAATATCAAGGGGCGGTGGTTAGACTTTTGCTGTTGGAGATAGTCATTGCCTGGCAATTGGCACAAATGTTACTTGCCACTTATCAGCCCAAGCCTGAATGTCATCCAGATCTTGCTGCAATCAGGCATGGACTGCTTCATTATCTGAGGAGTGGTGAATGCAACTGAACATTGTGCAATCATCAGCAAACATCCCCACTTCTGACCTTATGATGAAGGGATAGTCATTGATGAAGCAGCTGAAGAGTATTAAGGGATAGGGAGCCAAGGCAAGTAAATGGAATTAGGATACAGATCAGCTATGATTTCATTGAATGGCTGAACAGGCTCAAGAGGCTGAATGGCCTAATCCTGTTCCTATATTCAACTATAGGGTGCACAACAGTCAAACTTCATCCTATCCTTACCGAACAGCCACACATGTTCATTGTCTAGCAAGAGCCATTGTATAGGGATCAGGAGGGAGAGCACTGGCTGATTTTTCTCACTCTCTAGCAACAAGAACTGAGGCTAATTATAGTGGCCTTAGTATTATCCATCTGTGATCAGCTAACTCAGCAACTGCCCAATGATTGAACCTGTGCTCTTCCTGGCCCCTCCGGCTCAATAGAACACGGTGTGGTGCATTTACTCACTGCGCCAGCAGGGTAGCTGTGCAGGTCAATTTTTAATGATTTCTCTCTCGCTTTACTTTTGATTCTGAACAGCAAGCTGAGTTATTGTTAGAACTGCAGCAGAACAGTACCATTATTGCAAACAACACCAGATGGAAGAGCATGATGTCATTTTTCTGAGGAGGGTTTCTCTTCTCTCCTCAGTGATTCAACAGCCAATTCTCTGTCACGGAGATTTAATCTCTCTTTTTTCAACTCAGTAAAATTACAAAACTAAAGCTTGTAACTTACTTTCTCTTAATGCATGCTGGCCATTGGAGTGACACAATTGGCTCATCCACAAGCCCTTGAAATAATTATCTCTTTTTCTGAATTGTTGCACAATCGGCCATCTCTTGCCTGCTTCCCACAGAGCTTAATTATGCACTGTCCTGTTCAGTTCTGAAATCCGTTCTGCAAAGTCTGTAATTTGAACAGTAGACAAAGTCTGGATCTCAGCACTTTTAAATCTTCACACACCCCGATCACTATTCCCCTTCCCGTGCCTTTACATTTAAAAATCTAGTTAGTTGCTGCAGCTATTCACGAAACCTCCAACCGGGAGAGTTACTCTAATTCTTCAAGGATGTATTGTTCTTGCAGACAGGTTTTAAGCTGCACAGCCCATTGTTGTGAAATTCAAGTGGGCCAGTGCAAATGTATAAGAAGAATTTTCAAGTTTGCCGCCCTTTTCTGGTCTCGCGCTGGGCTCCTTTTCAAGTCTCCCGCCCTAGTCAACAACAAGGCCTCAGGAGCAGTTTGAATCCCCACCGAAGTACTAAAGCATGGTGGGAAAGTACTCGGCGCAAATCCATGACCTCATCTCTCTTATCTGGAAGGAGGAGAGCATGCCAGGGGATCTCAGAGATGCCGTAATCGTGACCATTTTCAAGAAAGGTGATAAGTCTGACCGGTAATTACAGAGGAGTTTCCCTGCTGTCTTCCACAGGGTAAATCATCGCAAGAATCCTCCTCAATCATCTCCTGGGAGAGCTGAAGAGCTCCTACCAGTGTCGCAATGCGGATTCCGCCTATTAAGGGGCACAATGGACATGATCTTCACCGCGCGACAAAACCAAGAAAAATGTCGGGAGCAGCATCAACCTCTGTACATGGCTTTCTTTGACCTCACAAAAGCCTTCGACTCTGTCAACCATGAAGGATTATGGCACGTCCTTCTCAAAATCGGCTATCCTCAAAAATTTGGTTCACGATGAAATGCAAGCCGTGATTCTTATCGATCCACCACAGACCCAATACAAGTACAGACCAGGGTCAAGCAAGGATGTGTCATCGCACCAATACTCTTCTCAATCTTCCTCGCTACAATGCTTCATCTCACCTTTAACAAGCTCCCCGCTGGAGTGGAGTTAATCTACAGGACAAGCAGGAAATTGTTCAACCTTCATCGCCTCCAATCCAGATCCAAGGTTGTTCCAACCTCTGTCATTGAATTACAATATGCAGATGATGCTTGCATTTGTGCACACTCAGAGTTCGAACTCCAAACTATCGTTGACACCTTCAATGAAGCGTGCAAGAGTATGGGCCTTACATTAAACATCAGTAAGACAAAGGTTTTCTTCCAACCTGCCCCCGCCACACATTACTGCTCCCCGATTATCAAGATCCATGACGAGACCCTGGCAAATGTGGACCACTTCCCATACCTTGGGAGCTTACTATCGGCAAGGACAGACATTGATGACGAAATCCAACACTACTTTCAGTGTGCCAGTGCAGCCTTCGATCACCTGAGGAAAAGAGTGTTCGAAGGCCAGGATCTCAAACCAGGCGCCAAGCTCATGGTCTACAGGGCAGTAGTGATACCCGCCCTCCTATCTGCCTCAGAGACATGGACTATGTACAGTAGGCACCTCAAAGCACTGGAGAAGTACCACCAATGCTGCCGCCACAAAATCCTGTAAATTCATTGGCAGGATAGGTGCACCAACATCAGTGTTCTCTCTTAGGCCAACATCCCCAGCATCGAGGCATTGGCGATGCTCGATCACCTCTGATGGACGGGCCACATTGTCCGCATGCCCGATACAAGACTCCCAAAACAAGCACTCTACTTGGAACTCCGACATGGCATGCGAGCCCCAGACGGGCAGAAGAAATGCTTCAAGGACACCCTCAAAGCCTCCTTGAAAAAATGTAACATCCCCACCAACTCATGGGAATCCCTGGCTCAAGACCGCTCAAAGTGGAGGAGAATCATCCGAGAAGGCGGCGAACACTTTGAGTATTGTTGCCGGGAGCACGCGGAAGCCAAGCACAAACAAACAGAGGATGGAATGTACGACAAATCAAGCACCCCACCCACCACCCATCGCTCCACCACCTTCTACCCCATCTGTGACAGAGACTGTAGATCCCGCATCAGTCACCTTAGAACTCATTTTAGTGTGGAAACAAGTCATCCTCGATTCTGGGGAACTGTCTAAGAAGCGAAGATAAGAAGAATTAGGAACCGAGATGTCTTTTAAAAATTGCTGTTTGCACTGATCACAGTTTATTTTCAGCCTTCTGCACATTGACTACAGTGAGTGAGGAATGCTGGGAGTCAGTGGTGTTTCACATATGATATTGAATTTATATTCAGGGAAAGACAAGTTAATCAGGGAGAAGGGGAAAAGAAAAATGTGATGAAAAATCGGCATTCATGAATATCTGTGTTGCATTTAACTTTCCTAATCAATTTTGAGTAGAATAATCTCCCATTGAAGCAGAGGGCTGAAAAGAAACTGTGATCAGTGCAAACAGCAATTTTTAAAAGACATCTCGGTTCCTAATTCTTCTTATCTTCGCTTTTTAGACAGTTCCCCGGAATTGAGGATGACTTGTTTCCACACTAAAATGAGTTCTAAGGTGACTGATGCGGGATCTACAGTCTCTGTCACAGGTGGGGCAGAAGGTGGTGGGGTGATGGGTGGGTGGGGTGCTTGATTTGTCATACGTTCCATCCTCTGTTTGTGCTTGGCTTCCGCGTGCTCCCGGCAACAATACTCGAAGTTTCCAGACCAGAAGGAGGCAATATGGCCCATCATGTTTGTGCTAGCTTTTGGTTAGAGCAATCCAAAACTAATCCCATTGCCCAGCTCTCTCCCATTTGACCTGACTTCTGCTGCTTCAAGAATTCTCCCTCAAAAGATACAATTGTCTTGATCTCAATCTTTCCCTGTGGCAGCACTCCATACTCCATAACCCTCTGCATATACACACCCTTGCATTTTTTGCTTCATATGTAATAAAATGTCCTTTTAAACACAGAGAATATCTGAAGAAAATTGTTGTATACTGGTTTCCTAAATGTGAGATAAATGTTTAATGATTCTTTTTTTTTAAAAGAGTACAGAAGTATAGTTGCTGGACATTATTGAGGTTCATAAGAACATAAGAACATAAGAAATAGGAGCAGGAGTAGGCAATACAGGCCCCACGAGCCTGCTCCGCCATTCAATACGATCATGGCTGATCCGATCATGGACTCAGGGTCACTTCCCTGCCTGCTCCCCATAACCCCATAGCCCCTTATCTGTCTATTTCTGTCTTAAATTTATTCAATGTCTCTGAGACAGTGAATTCCACAGATTTACAACCCTCTGAGAAGAAATTTCTCCGCATCTCAGTTTTAAATGGGCGGCCCCTTATTCTAAGATTATGTCCTCTAGATCTAGTCTCCCCTAACAGCAGAAACATCCTCTCTGCATCCACCTTGTCAAACCCCCTCATAATATTATACATTTCGATAAGATCACCTCTTATTCTTCTGAATTCCAATGAGTAGAGGCCCAACCTACTCAACCTTTCCTCATAAGTCAATCCCATCATCTCCGGAATCAACCTAGTGAAGCTTCTCCGAACTGTCTCCAAAACAAGTATATCCTTTCGTAAATATGGAAACCAAAACTGCACGCAGTATTCCAGGTGTGGCCTCACCAATACCCTGTATAACTATAGCAAAACTTCCCTGCTTTTATACTCCATCCCCTTTGCAATAAAGGCCAAGATTCCATTGGCCTTCCTGATCACTTGCTGTACCTATAATGAGGAACAAAGAAATGGCAGACCAATTGAAAAATACTTTGGTCCTGTCTTCACCAAGGAAGACGTAAATAACCTTCCGCAAATACTTGGGGACTGAGAGTCTAGCGAGAAGGAGGAACTAAAGGAAATCCTTATTAGTCAGGAAGTTGTGTTAAGGAAATTGATGGGATTGAAGGCCGATAAATCCCCATGGCCTGATAGTCTGCATCCCAGAGTAATTAAGGAAGTGGCCCTAGAAATAGTGGATGCATTGGTGGTCATTTTCCAACATTCTATAGACTCTGGATCAGTTCCTATGGATTGGAGGGTAGCTAATGTAACCCACTTTTTAACAAAGGAGGGAGAGAAAAAACAGGGAACTATAGACCATTGAGTCTGCCATCGGTAGTGGGGAAAAAGTTGGAATCTATTATTAAGGATGAAATAGCAGCGCATTTGGAAAGCAGTGACAGGATCGGTCCAAGTCAGCATGGATTTATGAAAGGGAAATCATGCTTGACAAATCTTCTAGAATTTTTTGAGGATGTAATTAGTAGAGTGGACAAGGGAGAACCAGTGGATGTGGTGTATTTGGACTTTCAAAAGGCTTTTGACAAGCTCCCACACAAGAGCTTAGTATGCAAAATTAAAACAGATGGTATTCGGGGTAATGTATTGATGTGGATAGAGAACTGGTTGGCAGACAGGAAGCAAAGAGCAGAAATAAGCAGGTCCTTTTCAGAATGGCAGGCAGTGACTAGTGGGGTACCGCAAGGTTCAGTGCAGGGACCCCAGCTATTTACAATATACATTAATGATTTAGACGAAGGAATTGAATGTAATATCTCCAAGTTTGCAGATGACATTAAGCTGGGTGGCAGTGTGAGCTATGAGGAGGATGGTAAGAGGCTGCAGAGTGACTTGGACAGGTTAGGCGGGTGGGCAAATGCCTGGCAGATGCAGTATAATGTAGATAAATGTGAGGTTATCCACTATGGTGGCAAAAAAGGAAGGCAGAATATTATCCGAATGGTGACAGATTAGGAAAAGGGGAGGTGCAACGAGACCTGGGTGTCATGGTACATTGGTCATTGAAAGTTGGCATGCAGGTTCAGCAGGCGGTGAAAAAGACTAATGGCATGTTGGCCTTCATAGCGAGAGGATTTGAGTATAGGAGCAGGGAGGTCTTACTGCAGGTGTAGAGGGCCTTGGTGAGGCTACACCTTGAATATTGTGTACAGTTTTGGTCTCCTAAACTGAGGAAGAACATTCTTGCTATTGAGCAAGTGCAGCGAAGGTTCACCAGACTGATTCCCGGGATGGTAGGACTGACATATGAAGAAAGACTGGATCGACTAGGCTTATTCACTGGAATTTAGAAGAATGAGAGGGGATCTCATCGAAACATATAAAATTCTGATGGGATTGGACAGGTTAGATGCAGAAAAATGTTCTTGATGTTGAGGAAGTCCAGGATAAGGGCTAAGCCATTTAGGACCGAGATGAGGAGAAACCTCTTCACTCAGAGAATTGTGAACCTGTGGAATTCTCTACCACAGAAAGTTGTTGAGGCCAGTTCGTTAGATATATTTAAAAGGGAGTTATATGTGGACCTTACGGCTAAAGGGATCAAGGGGTATGGCGAGAAAGCAGGAATGGGGTACTAAAGTTGCATGATCAGCCATGATCATATTGAATGGTGGTGCAGCCTCGAAGAGCCAAATGGCCTACACCTGCACCTATTTTCTATGTTTCTATGTTACCTGCATATTATCCTTTTGTGTTTCATGTACAACAACCCCCAGGTCCCACTGCACTGCGGTACTTTGCAATCTTTCTCCATTTAAATAATAACTAGCTCTTTTATTTTTTCTGCCAAAGTGCATGACCTCACACTTTCCAACATTATACTCCATCTGCCAAATTTTTGCCCACTCACTTAGCCTGTCTATATCCTTTTGCAGATTTTTTGTGTACTCCTCACACATTGCTTATCCTCCCATCTTTGTATCATCAGCAAACTTGGCTACGTTCCTTCTTCCAAGTCGTTAATATAGATTGGAAATAGTTGGTGTCCCAGTACTGATCCCTGTGGCACCCCACTAGTTACTGATTGCCAACCAGAGAATGAACTATTTATCCCGACTCTCTATTTTCTGTTAGTTAGCCAATCCTCTATCCATGCTAATATATTACCCCCAACCTCGTGAACTTTTATCGTGCAGTAACCTTTTATGTGGCACCTTGTCAAATGCCTTCTGGAATGCCAAATACACCACATCCACTGGTTCCCCTTTATCCACCCTGTTCGTTACATCCTCAAAGAATTCCAGCAAATTTGTCAAACACGACTTCCCTTTCATATATCCATGCTGACTCTGCATGACCGAATTTTGCTTTTCCAAATGTCCTGCTACCTGTTCTTTAATAATGAACTACAACATTTTCCCAACCACAGATATTAGGCTAAGTGGTCTATGGTTTCCTGCTTTTTGTCTGCCTCCTTTTTTAAATAGGGGCGTCACATTTACAGTTTTCCAATCTGCTGAGACCTCCCCAGAATCCAGGGAATTTTGGTAAATTAAAACCAATGAATCCACAATCCCTGCTGTAACTTCTCTTAAGACTCTGGTAGTGCTTGAAATGACTGGGGACCCGAAGTGAGCAACTCACTCAGAAATCAAGAATAAAGCAAAGCCCCAATGATTTTATTGACCAGGCCTCATTTAAATTTTTCACATCTGCCCGAAGCAAGCGGGAATAACATCAAGGCCAGCAGGCGGGAACAGAAATTGGGCCAAGAGCCGGACACCACTGGGAACCCAAGGAAGCGGTTCCGACATAAGGCAAGTGCTGGGGGAGTTTGACAAGCATAATCAGTCCAGGGACAGAGTGGAAAGATTGTGGCTGGGCTGGCCCAAGGATCCTTTGCAGGGCTTGGAAGAGCACTTCCAAAAACCAAGACACTAAATTCAGCTTTGCCTCCTAGCCACTCTTCTGCCTCCTGCCAGCTTTCCCTGACCAGTTTTCCACCCAATGGGTTCCCCACCCCGCCCCCTGAGTTCCAGTAAAAATAACACTGCGGCACCGATGTTGTCATCAGGCCGTGACTTTTTCATTTCAATTAAGCCCCTGCCTGCATATAGCGGGAGCCTCAGCCAACTTCAAAGCTGCCGGAAATAAAATGCAGACAGGCGAGGATGGAGCGACCTTGGGCTGGGTAAGCTGATTCCTCCGATTTTAACCCCTTCCATGAGCCATTCCTGCTCAGTGGGGAAATTTAAAGTTAGAAAGGCCATTATTCCATATCTGTCTGTGAACAGACAGAGTTGAAAATAAAGTCAGATCCAGCTACAGCAGCAAATACCGTCAAAGGGAAAGTTGTGCAGACTTTTGCTGAGACTAAAAGTATTTTAAAAACAGAATGATGAGAGATGATCCAGAACAAAAGTTTGCAAGAACATCAGAGTGCAGGAGAGAATAATCAGAAATGACCTTGATTAAGTCAGCCATGGCTCGGTGGGTAACACACTCGCCTCTGAGTCAGAAGATTGTGGGTTTAAGGCCCACTTCAGGAACTTAAGCACGTAAATCTAGGCTGACACTGCAGTGCAATGCTGAGGGAGTGCTGCACTGTCAGAGGTGCCCTCTTTCAGATAAGATGTTAAACTGAGGGCCCCATTTGCCCTCTCAGGTGGATGTAAAAGATCCCATGGCACTATTTCGAAGAGCAGGGGAGTTATCCTCAGTGCCCTGGCCAATATTTATCCCTCAATCAACATAACAAAAACAGATTATCTGGTCATCATCACATTGCTGTTTGTGGGAGTTTGCTGTGCGCAAATTGGCTGCTGCATTTCCCACATTACAACAGTAACTACACACCAAAAAAGTTGTCACTGTTGTGATGTGGGAAATGCGTCAGCCATTAGCTGTAAAGCACTTTGAGACATCCGGTGGTCATGAAAAGCGTTATATAAATGCAAGTCTTTCTTTCTTAATGCCAAGTAAGACAACCCATTGATGTTGGGAAGCAGGGTATGTTCTTTATTTTGTATTATTAATGCAAAGATAAAGTGAGTCTAATCATAACAGCTTTTCTATATGATCACCTTACTATAAAATAAAGCAATTTATCAATTCGTATCGTCTTAATTTACCAAGTGCTCATTCAGTCCACTTTCAAAGTAATTGAAGCAGTTAACTTGTGAAAAAATCTAGTTCAGGTCACAAGAGGACATTATTATTACACCCAAGGTTATGCTATTATACAAGTAGATATAGGGCAGTGTGAGTCAATCAAACCACCTGCGGGAGACGCTGATGACACTGAACCCAAGAAGGTATGTACAGAAGAACCACATTTGCTCTTTCAGTGGCAGCTTTACTGGCAGCATGAATTCCTGGGTTCTATGAAGTAATTACTGGTCGTTTAATTTTTGTGATTGGAAACCAATGTCATGTCACGTCACATGATTGTGTATTAGGCAGCATAGTTATATTTGCTCACTGCAGAGGCTATAATTAAATTGAGTACCTAGCATAATGATATTGTTTACTGCTGTTGCAGTTCACAAGGTCACAATATATATTAGTCTGAATGCATAACTGGTGCACACTGGCCAATGGGGAGCCTGACAATACTGTTGAGTATTATATAAAGAAACCCCCAGGTTAGAAAGGAAGTGGTTACAGACTGTTGTAAATAAAAGGCACTATCACAAGTAGGCATGCCCTGGCATTAATGCTCCCCAATGCCTAACAGCTGTTCTCTGAGATATAATTGGGAACTATACAACTTCACAGCAGTTAGGAATACCAGCTCTTAGATCCATCTCCAGGAGAAGTGTGATAACAAGTAGTGATGCATATTCACATATCTGATTCAATTAATTTGCTTCTTGAATTCCCTCCCATCAGCCCCCACTTCAAATCGCCTATTTTTGACTCCTCTATTCTCGTCAACGACACAATGCAATACTGCATTCACCATTCCCAAAATTCCTGCTCAAATTCCTATGGTCAAGTTTCTGTCTTCCCTATAGTACTGAGACCATCTACAAACTTATTGTAGAGGATTGCATGGACATCTGGTTTTGACAGAAACATAGCTCATGGGTGACAGCACCTCGTTCCTGATTGAATACTGCCCGCCTGGCTGTACTTTCCACCACATGTATTGCTCAAACTGCTGCAGTTGCGATGTGGCCCAGATCACACAGTCGCACCTTGATCTCTCCTGTACTTCTGTGGTAATTTCTCCTCCTCCACTCCTTTTGCTTCTCCTTTAAAATCCTTGCTGTCAACCACCTCCCCGAAGACCCACCCCAAATTTCAGCCTGAGATATTCTTCCTGCTTTCTTCCCTCAGCCTGAGTTATCCCTCATCCTTGGTGATTTCATTCTACACCTCAACTCACCTAGCCCTCTGTACTCTGATTTCACTGCCCGCCTGTCCTCTTTAAAACTCTTCCTCCATAAATATATCCCCCACCCATACTCACGACCATGTCCTTGACCTTGCCATTTCCATTCTTCTATTTACACCCATAGACTCCACCACAGGCCTCTGACCACTTCTTGTATCCCCATTCACCCAAATTGCTCAATCCCCCCTTCCAATCCCACTTTCCTTTACATCTTCCCCTGGAAAAAAACTCTCTCCATGCCACAGACAACAGTATTTTCAAACTCCTAGCCTTTGGCCCTCCATTTGCCATGATACTTCTGCAGCTGTCGATTTTCTCGACCATTCTTTCACCTCCATCTTTGATGCCCTTGTCCCCAGAATAGCCTTTATTCTCTCCCATTCCTGTTGTTCCCCTGGTATGGCCCACAACTTTACTCCCTCAATTCCAATGGCGCAGACAAGTGTAACTTGTGCACAAACTGGTTCAGCCATAAATCACCTGATCTGGCTGGACCACATCGAGTGCTATCAAACATCTGTTAAAACTGTCTATACACCCTCCAGCTCTATTTCCAACTCTTTGGTCCTTCAGCTCTGTCTCCTATGTAATCCGTTCCACCCACTCCACCAACAATTACAATTGAATCTTCAGCTACCTGCACACTACTCTCTGGAATTCCCTTCTTTAATCCCTCCATTTTGCTATTTCTCTCCCTGCCTTGCTGTCTGTTTCTTCTCTGTGAAATGATTTACATAAAAGGTGCATATTAATGTAAGCTGTTTTTGTTGGTCAGCAAATTAGTCATTTCATTTTTAGAATGGTTAAGAACATAAGAACATAAGAAATAAAAGCAGGAGTAGGCCATTTTGTCCCTCGAGCCTGCTCCGCCATGCAATAATCTCATGACTGATCTGATCATGGACTCAGCTCCACTTCCCTGCCCCCTCCCCATAATCCTTTACTCCCTTATTGCTCAAAGATCTGTCTATCTCTGCCTTAAATATATTCAATGACCCAGCCTCCACAGCTCTCTGGGGCGGAGAATTGCATAGATTCACAACCCTCTGAGAAAATAAATTTCTCCTCATCTCAGTTTTAAACGGTCCCTTATTCTGACTTTCGGCTTCATTGTCGGCGATTTTCTTGGCGTTCCAGCTGTTTTTTTTTGCCCGGTGAGAATTTGCACGCAAGTTTTTAACCTTGGTTTCGCCCATATCAGAAGTCGCCTGCCGGGACCAGACCGCCTACGTGCAACGCCAAGAATAGCCGCCGGGGCATCATTTTGGGCTCATCTACCGGTGTCCAGATCGTCAAGAGACCCGCCGTGTAAAAGTAGCTTTTACAGGGCGGTAATGGGGGGACCCTGCAAAGAAAGGAAAGTGAAAGGTTATTTAATTATTTATTTAAAATGTTACTACGACGATTAGGCTTAAAACTGTCTTGGGAATGTTGTGTAATGTGTTTTTTTTTGATGAGGTTTTCCCCCCTCCGTAGGCCCAACCGCAGCCTCGGCCTAAATTTTTGTACTTGCCGTCCATTCCGGTAAGGACCACCCATTTGGCTAACTTTCCACTTACCCGCCAAGAGTCCACCGAGAATGAGTGCGCAAAGCTAACTTTTTTTGCCGGGCGATCAGTTCCACACACCTGTACCCTCAAAATGGAAATTCTTGCCCGTTTTTTTCACCGAGCATTAGCAATCCTCCTCAGCGAGCAATCGGGCATTGAGGACCTTTATGGAAAGTCTGGCCCTATGTCCCCCAGTTTTAGTTTCCCCTGTGAGTGGAAATATCCTCTCTGCATCCACCTTGTCGAGCCCCCTCATTATCTTATAAGTTTCAATAAGATCACCTCTCATTCTTCTGAACTCCAATGTGTATAGGACCACCTTACTTAATCTACCCTCATAAGTCAACCCCCTCATCTCCGGAATCAACCTAGTGAACCTTCTCTGAACAGCCTCCAATGCAAGTATATCCTTCCTTAAATACGGAGACCAAAACTACGCAGTGCTCCAGGTGTGGCCTCACCAATCCTCTGTACAGTTGTAGCAGGACTTCTCTGCTTTTATACTCTAGCCCCCTTGCAATAAAGGCCAACATTCCATTTTCCTTTCAGATTACTTGCTGTATCTGCATCCTAACTTTTTGTGTTTCATGCACAAGGATCCCCAGGTCCCTCTGTACTGCAGCACTTTGAATTTTTTCTCCATTTAAATTATAATTTGCTTTTCTATTATTTCTGCCAAAGTGGATAACCTCACATTTTCTCACATTATACTCCATCTGCCAAATGTTTGCCCACTCAATTAGCCTGTCTATATCCCTTTGCCGATTTTTGTGTCCTCCGCACAATTTCCCACCCATCTTTGTATCATGAACAAACTTGGCTACATTACACAGTCCCTTCATCCAAGTCATTAATATAGATTGTAAATAGTTGAGGACCCAGCACCGATCCCTGAGGCACCCCACTAGTCACTGTTTGCCAACCGGAAAATAACCCATTTATCCTGAGACTCTATTTTCTGTTAGTTAGCCAATCCTCTATCCATGCTAATCATCATAGACAGTCCCTTGAAATCGAGGAAGACTTGCTTCCACTCTAAAAGTGAGTTCTTAGGTGACTGAATAGTCCAATACGGGAATTACAGTCTCTGTCACAGGTGGGACAGACAGTTATTGGAGGAAAGGATGGGTGGGGAGTCTGGTTTGCTGCACGCTCCTTCTGCTGCCTGCGTTTCTTTTCTGCTTTTTCTCACGATGAGATTCGAGGTGCTCAGTGCCCTCCCGGATGCTCTTCTTCCACTTCGGGCGATCTTTGGCCAGGGACTCCCAGGTGTCAGTGGGGATGTTGCACTTTATCAAGGAGGCTTTGGAGGGTGTCCTTGAAACGTTTCCTCTGCCCACCTGGGGCTCGCTTGCCGTGTAGAAGTTCCGAGTCGAGCGCTTACTTTGGGAGTCTTGTGTCGGGTATGCGAACAACGTGGTCCGTCCAACGGAGCTGGTCAAGTGTGGTCAGTGCTTTGATGCTGGGGATGTTGGCCTGATCGAGAACACTGAGGGCGGTGCGTCTGTTCTCCCAGGGGACTTGCAGTATCTTGCAGAGACATCATTGGTGGTATTTCTCCAGCGACTTGTGGTGTCCACTGTATATGGTCCACGTCTGAGCCATACAGGAAGGCGGGTATCTACAGGAAGCCCTGTAGACCATGAGCTTGGTGGCAGATTTGAGGGTCTGATCTTCGAACACTTTCTTCCTCACACAGCCGAAGGCTGCGCTGGCGCACGGGAGCGGTGTTGAATCTCGTCGTCATTGTCTGCCCTTGCTGATAATAGGTTCCCGAGGTATGGAAGTGGTCCAAAATATATTACCCCCAATCCGGTGAACTTTTATCTTGTGCAGTAACCTCTTATGTCATCATCATCATAGGCAGTCCCTCGGAATCGAGGAAGACTTGCTTCCGCTCCTGAAGTGAGTTCTTTGGTGGCTGAACCGTCCAATACAAGAGCCACAGACTCTGTCACAGGTGGGACAGATAAACGTTGAGGGAAGAGGTGGGTGGGACTGGTTTTCCACACACTCTTTCCGCTACCTGCGCTTGATTTCTGCACGCTCTCAGTGTTGAGACTCGAGGTGCTCAGCGCCCTCCCAGATGCACTTTCTCCACTTAAGGCAGTCTTTGGCCAGGGACTCCCAGGTATCAGTGAGGATGTTGCACTTTATTAGGGAGGCTTTGAGGATGTCCTTGTAACATTTCCACTGCCCACTTTTGGCTCGTTTGCCGTGAAGGAGCTCCACATAGAGCACTTGCTTTGGCAGTCTTGTGTCTGGCATGCGAACTATGTGGCCTGCCCAGCGGAGCTGATCGAGTGTGGTCAGTGCTTCAATGCTGGAGATGTTAACCTGGACGAGGACACTGATGTTGATATGCCTGTCCTCCCAGGGGATTTGTAGGATCTTGCAGAGACATCGTTGGTGATATTTCTCCAGTGACTTGAGGTGTCTACTGTACATGGTCCATGTCTCTGAGCCATACAGGAGGGCGGGTATTACTACAGCCCTGTAGACCATGAGCTTGGTGGCAGTTTTGAAGGCCTGGTCTTCAAGCACTCTTTTCCTCAGGCGGCCAAAGGCGGTGTTGGATCTCGTCGTCGATGCCTGCTCTTGTCGATAGGAAGCTCGTGGTACCTTATCAAATGGCTTCTGGAAATCGAAATACACCACATCTACTGGTTCCCCCTTATACACCCTGCTCGTTACATCCTCAAAGAACTCCAGCAACTTTTGCAAACATATTTCCCTTTCATGATACCATGCTGACTCTGTTTGATTGAATTATTCTTTTCCAAATGTCCCACAACTGCTTCCTTAATAATGGATCCCAGCATTTTCCCAACAACAGATGTTAGGCTGACTGGTTGCAGCACAGAAGGAGGCCATTCGGCCTGTCGAGCCCATGCCACCTCTCTGCAAGAGCACTTCAGCTAGTGACATACCCCCACCCTCCGCTGGCCAGGATCAGATCAGCCATGATCTTATTAAATGGTGGAGTAGACTCAAGGGGTCAAATGGCCTCCTCCTGCTCCTATTTCTTATGTTCTTTCTTATGTTCTTTCCCCGTAGCTCTGCAAATTATTTTCCTTCAGGTACTTTTCCAATTCCCTTTTGAAAGCCACAATTGAATCTGCCTCCACCACCCTTTCAAGCATTCCAGATCCTAACCACTCGCTGCGTAAAAACGTTTTCCTCATGTCGCCTTTGGTTCTTCTGCAATCAGCTTAAATCTGTGTCCTCTGGTTCTCAATCCTTCCGCCAATGTGGACTGTTTCTCTATATCTACTCTGTCTAGACCCCTCAGGATTTTGAATATGTCTATCAAATCTTCTCTCAAACTTCTCTGTTCCAAGGAGAACAACCCCAGCTTCTCCATCCTATCCATGTAACTGAAGTCCCTCATCCCTCGAACCATTCTCATAAATCCTTTCTGCACCCTCTCTTCACATCCTTCCTAAAGCTTGGTGCCCAGAATTGGACACAATACTCCAGTTGAGGCCGAACCAGTGTTTTATACAGGCTCATCATAATTTCCACACTTTTTTACTCTATACTTCTATTTACGAAGCCTAGGATCTCGTAAGCCTTTATAATCACTTTCTCAACCTGCCCGGTGACCTGCAATGACTTATGCACATATACCCCTCGGTCTCTCTGTTCCTGCGCCTCCTTTAGAATGTACCCTTAAGTTTATATTGCCTCTCCTTGTTTTTCCTATCAAGATGTAACATTTTGCACTCTTCTGCGTTAACTTTTATCTGCCACGTATCTGCCCATTCCACAAGCCTGTCTATGTCTTCTTGAAGTCTATCACTATCTTTCTCACTATACTTCCAAGTTTACATCTACAAATTTTGAAATTGTGCCCTGTACACCCAAGTCCAAGTCATTCATATATATCAAGAAAAGCAGTGGTTCTAGTACCGATCCCTGGTGAACACCACTGTATACCTACCTCCAGTCCGAAAAACAACCGTTCACCACTAGTCTCTGTTTCTGGTCACTTGGGCAATTTCTTATCCATTCTGCCACTGTCCCTTTTATTCCATAGGCTTCAACTTTTCTGGCAAGCCTATTATGTGGAGCTTTATCAAACACCTTTTAGAAGTCCATGCACACCGCATCAACTGCATTGCTCTCATCAATCCCCTCCATTACATAGAAACATAGAAATTTACAGCGCAGGAGGCCATTTGAGCCCATCGTGTCCACGCCGGCCGACAAAGAGCCGTTTGGCCCTTGGCCAGCAGCCCTAAAGGTTACATACAAACCTATGAACAATGACAGAAAGGCAAAGAGCACCCAGCCCAATCAGTCCGCCCCACACAACTGCAACACCCCTTATACTGAAACATTCTACATTCTACACTCCACCCCAACCGAAACGCATCAGAAAACTCAATCAAGTTAATTTGCCTTTAACAATTCCATGCTGGCTTTCCTTAATTACTCCACACTTGTCCCAGTGACTGTTAATTTTGTCTCTGATTATTGTTTCTAAAAGCTTCCCCCACTACCAAGGTTAAACTGACTGGCCTATAGTTGCTGGGTTTATCCTTACACCCTCTTTTGAACACTGGTGTAACATTTGCAATTCTCCAAACCTTTGGCACCTGCCCCATATCCAAGGAGGATTGAAAGATTATGGCCAGTATCTCCGCAATTTCCACCTTTACTTCCCTCAGCATCCTAGGATGCATCCCATCCGGTCCTGGTGACTTATCTCATTTAAGTACAGCCAGCCTTTTAAGTATCAATTATTATTCCATCCAATATCCCAACTACCTCCTCTTTCACTATGACTTTGGCAGCATCTTCTTTCTTGGTGAAGACAGATGCAAAGTACCCAGTTAGTACCTCAGCCATGGTCTCTGCCTCCAAGCGTAGATCTCCTTTTTGGTCCCTAATTGGCCCCACCCCTCCTCTTACTACCCGTTTACCATGTACATGCCTATAGAAGACTTTTGGATTACCTTTTATGTTAGCTGCCAGTTTATTCTCATACCCTTTCTTTGCCCCTCTTATTTCCTTTTTCATTTCCCCTCTGAGTTTTTTATTTTCAGCCTGGTTCTCACTTGCATTCTCAACCTGACATCTGTCATACTTTTTCTGCCTATCTTACTCTCTATTTCTTTCATCACCTAGGGAGCTCTGGCTTTAGTTGCCCTACATTTCCCTTTTGTGGGAATGTACCTCAACTGTACCCGAACCATCTCCTCTTTAAAAGCAGCCCATTGTTCGATTATAGTTTTGCCTGCCAATCTTTGATTTCAATTTACCCGGGCCAGATCCATTCTCAACTCATTGAAATTGGCTTTCCTCCAATTAAGTATTTTTACTCTAGATTGCTCCTTGTTTTTCTGGAATGTTTTTAATTCAGATTAGAAGCTGTTGTCCAAGTGTAGTACATCGGAATTAAAAGGTCTCAAGCTCAACTCTGCGTATCAAATATTTGCCCAGCTTCCTGGGCTTCAATGTTCTCCCATTCTGTCCTGAAAACAGTGACTCATGATAGAGTACAGTTCCACAGTTGCCAGCAACCCCTTGGACCACACCAAGTGGCTATTCTTAATGTGTTAAGTTTGATAGTGAATCTCAACTCTAAAAGATATCACAGCAGAACCCCTGTCCTGTCTTCTCGCAATGTCAAAACATGCACGGCTCGCAGGTGCAGTCATAGACTCTTCGAGCACAGAAGGTGATCAGCCAGCCCATGATGGCTATGCCAGCTCTTTGAAAGAGCTATCTAATAGTCCCACTCCTCTGCTCTTTGCCAATAAGCCAGCAAATGTTCAAGTATATATCCAATTCCCTTTTGAAAGTTACCATTGAATCTGCTTCCACCACCCTGGGCAGCAAGAGTAACAGGTCCCTTAGCTGATTTTTTTTCTCTCTAGCCAATTATAGCCTTTAGCACTGCTCCTGATGACATGACCTAAATCAGCACAGATCAGGGGTTGAACCTGGGAACAGACCAGTCTGTGTGTCTCAGGAACACACTATTTGTTGCGTCTGCCCACTAATCCATCATCTAATCTTTTTTTACTACTGATGGATAAAATAGAAATTGAAAATCCTCCAGCTTCAGATTATGTACATTATTGGAATTTGTTTTTGATGCAGAGAGATTATCCTATAAGGAATAACATGTTTAATTATAGTACATACTGTAAATCCAGAAAGTACATTCATTGCCATAATAATTGCAAATTATAATAAGCAGTGGTCTGACATTTTAATGCAAAAACATAACATGATTTCCAATAAATTTGCATACAAAAACTTGGTGAATGTGATGATAAGGCTCAGAATCCATCAACTCAGGCTCAAGTGGAGCATAAACGCCGGTATGGACTGATAGGATATACGGCACAGAAACAGGCTATGTAAACTTTTCCTGCCTCAGTTGCAGCAGATAAGTTAGAATCTTCTTCACTTCCTTTGGATTTGAGCTATTTCACAGAAAGATACAACACTGCGTGTTTTAATTAAAATGAGGTCGTCTTTCTAGTTTTAGCAGAAGGGATTTGGGACCGAAAGAGTTTTGAAGTTTTTAGGCATGACAGTAATCAGCTGTGGGCCCAAGCAGCTCAGGTATCCAGCTGGTAAATTGTCATTCATTAAAATGACAAGCTTGTGAAACCTCACTGGAGCCTAGATATTGGTACATAAGGTTCTCATTTTACAGATTAGTTTATGCTCATCCATCAAAGCTCATTGAATCAAACAAAATAAGAACCCAAATGATTTCAGACACACATGAGCAAATCAGTGAATTTCACCACAAAAGCAAGCTGTAATCAGGCAAAACATTTAAACATTCTATTTTACAGCAATCTGAATTGTGCCTGTAGAACAGATGTTTTCTGGGGTGATAGTGAGAATCAGATGCACTCCCATGAAATGAATAATCTGAATGGATTTCGCAAAATGACAGACAAAAACTATCCGGTGAAACGTTCAGGGTCACTGAGGCAAAGGTCATTCGGGTGGGTTTTCGATAAATTTGAATAAACCAAAGAAACAAATTTGCCTGTGGTTCTCTGTTGATCACCCATCACACCAACACACTGTCAACATTATTAAATAGGCGAATGAAGACATCCAATGATATCACAGCACCGATCATCACAGTTAAGCATCCTTCATCATTTTTTTAAGCTCTGCCATTTATTCTAAAGCTCCTGGCATGGCCTCACAGAGGCAGGCAAGTAATTCACATCCTCTGGGGGCAAAATTCGGTCACACCCTGTATGGGGCATTAATTTTTAACTTTTGGAAAAGTTATCGCCCGGCAAAATGGCTTGCAAAATTGTGGGAAATTGGGTGTTTTCGCCCCATGTAATTTCAAACTGCTGCTGCTCATTTTCAGCATTGCTGCACTTGAGTCAGACCTCTCAGCAACTGAGACAGGTTTGTGCGATGGCTGGTGCGAATCCTGTTTCAAAGGAAAAGGCCGGGCACTTTAATAATCTGGTGTTGGAGACATTGGTGGGGGCAGTGGAGAGCAGGAAGGGGTTGCTGTTCCCTCCATCTGGAAGGAGGCCATCGCCGCAGGTATTCAGGCCATGATGCGAAAAATGGCTGAGTGGGTGTCGGCCAGCACTGTGGTAGACAGAACTCGGACACAGTGCTGTACAAACTTCAAGTTGAGTACAAGCTTCCACACCTCCTACATATCTCCTACAACCTCTGAAGCTGTGTCTGCGCACATTGTGCAAACCACCACTTCCCCACCACTTCCCCACCACTCAAGTACCAAGCAGCTGCAGCTACGCACACTCACATCCTCATCTCTCACCTTGCCTACATTCACAGCTATTCAACCATGGCATGCATAACTTCCACATTCATAGCTGGACTCTTGCTCACACAAGTTCCTTTCTGTTGCAGGCAAAGATGGCACATAACAGGAGGGAGCAGCAGCAGACTGGAGAGGGAACCTCAACTGCGGGAGCTCTCTGACCTTGAAGAGCGAATGCTGCGGCTCATTGGCCCGTAGATGGCGGGCACGTAGCCGGTAGAGACGTCAACCCCACTGGGGGGAACAACGGTATCTTCATCCTCTCTCCTTTTCTCACCCTATTTCCACATCAAACCAGAAGGCTTTATCACTTTCCAACCTTCCTTGCTCCATTCCTGAGCACCCTGCCCTCACCTTAACATGAGTCTTGTGCCATTTATGCTTTCAGATAATCAGCCAGCAGATGTGCAGCCTGCACCTGAGCCCCCGCCCAGCACAGTTAGAAGGGAGAGGAAGAGGAGGAGGAGGAGCCAAGCATTGCATCATTTCATCTCTCAACCACAGTCCCCAGCTCAGATACTGGCAGTACGCGTTCGTTAGAGGTTAGACTAGCAGAGGGGTCTGCACTGGGTGATGCACCGGAGGCCTAGTGAGCTGCAGCAAGGGCAAGGGGAAAGGGAACCTCGGGAGCCAAATCCCTGGAGGGCGACTTCACACACACATTCTGCTCCACAGGACTCAGATGAAGACCTCGATTAGGAGGCATTCACGCAAAGGGTGATGGCCATGCACTCTGACATGATAGGTGCAATGGCAACGGTAAGGAGCGTGGAGGAGTCCACCTCCAGCATTTTACAGAGCTCTGTACACACCATGGAGCCCATCATTGCCAGTCTGCAGACAATGGTGGACTCCCAGAGAGACTGGGTGGATCCAGACCTCATGACACGTGCCTTGATGCTGTAATGCAGACAATGGCTGGCGGCATGGAAGCTCAGACTGCTCTCATGCAGTCTCAGCTGGATGCCCCGCAACGTCTTGGTGCTGTCATGCAGTCAGTGAGTGCTGGCATCGACTCTCAGACTGCTCTCATGCGGTCTCAGCTTGATGCCATGCATGGTCTGAGTACTGTCATACATTCAATGACTGCTGGCATCCAGTCTCAGACTGCACTCACGCAGTCGCAGCTCGATGTCACGCAAGCTCTGACTGCTGCCATCGCCGCTGGGTCCACCACAGTCTATCGGGGATCTTACGGTGTTGCAGCAGCCCAACCAAACTATGCTCCAACATGTTTGTGGGGTTGCTGAGGTGCTGCCCCGGGGGAGTGGCACTGGGTCAGTGGAGCAGGAACCTCACGATGACAGCATTCCCGATCCCACCACTGTCACTCCCCCATTGCATTTGTCGCTGCCTGTCACACAGCCAGCCCAGACTGCCACCGCCCAGCCAGAGATGGTGCAGACTACAACCGGGTCTTCCAGGCCCAGAGCTGGTCAAGGGTATCCTGTAAGGCCATCTGTAGTCTCTGACCCTGACACACAGCAACCTTCCACCAGCTGTGCTTCAGCCACAGTGGACACACTGTGGAGGAGCACTAGAATAGTTAAAGCAAAGAGGAGATATAAGGAAATGCACGAGTGATTCTTAAATACATTATGATACCGTTAATTGTTATGACATACATTTTATTGAAATGTTTCATCTATGGTGTTGTCTCTCATTTCAGTTTTGGGGTTTTGGTATGGAGGGGCAAATTGATGTGATGATGGGGACATCCAAAAGAACTGGGAAGTGGGATAGAATTCACTGGAACCGAAGTCTGATGAGACGGTCGTGGAAAACCTTATAAAACCCCGATTGAGTGGCTGCCTCTTCCGTCGCTGGTGTTGCTGCTACTGCTCCTCCTTGTCCTCCTCCTCCTCCTCCTCCTCCTCTTGAGGTGGTGCGGCTATGCCTGGTGGCAATGGCCCTGCCCTCATGATGGCCAGTTTGTGCAGCATGCAGCAGATGACGAGGAATAGGGACACCAGCTCAGGTGAATACTAGAGGATACCTCCTGAGTGGTCAAGGCAGCAGAACTGATGGTCTGCTAATGATGTTCCTGGTCGGGGCATGGCTCTCATTGTATGAGAGTTGGGCAGGAGTGTTGGGGTTATGGCGGGGAGTCATGAGCCAGCTGGAGAGCGGATAGCCCTTGTCTCCCAGCAGCCAGCCGCGAGCTTGATGTGGTGGCTGGAAGAGAGCTGGTACACCAGTCTGGTGCAGGATGAAGGCATCATGGCTGCTGCCAGGATAGTGGGCATTGAGGGTGAGGATTCTGCGTGTGTGGTCACACACCAACTGCACAGTGAGTGGTAGCTTTTGCAGTTATGGAATACCTCAGGATTGTGATGCGGTGCCCACAAAGTGACGTGGGTGCAATCAATGGCGCCCTGCACCATGGGGCAGCCCGCTATCCTGGCAAAGCCACCTGCACACTCCTGCTGCTTCTCTCTGATCATGGAAAGGAAATGTATCCCCTCTCCTTCTGTACAGAGTATCTGTCACCTCACGGGTGGAACGATGGACGGCAAACTGGGAAATATCAAAGATGTCTCCTGTTGCACACTGGAAGGATCCATTGGTGTAGAAATTGAGCGTGATGGTGACTGTGACTGCCACTGAGGAAGCCATCCTCACCCTGGTCTGAGGCTCAAGGTCTGGTTGCAGGAGATAGCAGAGCTCTGTGACCATGTCCATGCTGAAGCACAGCCTTCAAACAAACTGTTCCTCGGTGAAATTGATGTAGAAGAACTACTGCCAGAATACCTTGGGAGGGTAAGGTCTCCTGTTGCCAGCCCTGTTGGGCCGTCTCCCTCTGGATACATTTTGCTGCTTTGCTCCCTGCCTTGCTCTCTGCCTAAGCAGCCTTCGATGGTGACGTTGCAGCAGGAGCCCAAGTACCAACACAGCCCCCATGAAACAATATAAATGTTGTCATTTAAAATCTGCCCTCAATGAAACAAAGGAATGGTTAAGAGGCAAAACAGTCCTTGAAGTGAAAATCACTCAACTGTCCAACTGCCACTCTGTCTCTGTGTTAGCAAGCTGCAAAGAGTAAAGGCTGACAAAAATTGTTTGTAAAGATAGCGTTCCTTAAGGCAACTACCGACTGCAACGCGACAGCTGAAACTGTTGTCGTCAGTGCCAGCGGTAAGTGAGGAGACGCGGCTGAATTTCTCTTCCGGGGCGGTGATGGGGCGCTGCACACATGATCATCGCCGGGCGCAGTCGGGCGGGGCGCTACCAGCAGAAGCGAGGCAACACATCTTAGTGCCTCTGCAAAACCCCCACCCAATCTTGCTGGGGGCCGTGATTCTCTTTGCGCCCGGGCAAAAACCCATTTGCACCTCGTTAGCACCTCCCTGAGGCGCGAATGGCAGGCGCACAGGAGCCCAATTTCGTCTGCTCTGTGTCTCCTTATTGCCTCTGTAGCATACTTATGACTTTTCTTCTTTATCAAAAGGGTCTTACCATATTCTATAATGCAGTTCATATGTGCTTATGAAGCATTAGGTGTCAGCCTGAGCTCAGTGTTAGCAGTCTCACCTCTCAGTCAGAAGCTGTGTGTTCAAGCCTCACCCCTGAGACTTAGGGTACAATTTTCCCCAGTGATCTGCGCTGTTTTTTTTGGTGGCGTTGCTTTTTTTGGCCTAAATTAAAATATCCAAGTTTCCCCAAAGATTGTGCACCAGCATAACTCAGTTAGTTACAATTTATTTAGGTTAGGTTTTTTTTTTGAGTCATAGAGGACATAACCTGATGTCTGCGTCAGTTTTTCACATTTATGCAAGTTTGGCTAACTTATATTTTTCCTAGGACGGCGTATGTGACCACTGCCAAAAAACCTTCTGGGCACTTAAGAAAAACCAGCACACATTAAAAAATCGGTGCAGAAAGGCGCCATTGTTTTTAGGTAAAGTTTTGGAGGGAGTCAACAATACATTAAATATGCATCATGAAGTTTAATTTTTTCAAACTTAAAACATAGAAAATGGAAGTTTAGTGCAATTCCGTAATGTTGTGTTGTGTTAATGGAACAAATAATGGAAATGGTTCTTTACTTCAAAAAGTTGTGTTAATAATCGAACAAATAATGGAAATGATTCAGCAATAATTTAAAATATATTTTATTCGAAAGTTGAACAAACACTTGTTTGTACTTAACTTAAATAAAAATATTTTTGTATCAAACTTTAAAGTTTTCAGTTAAGATCACTTAGAAACCTTAAGATCACTTACAAACTTTAAGATCAATTACAAACTTTTAAACTTGTAAATTTATATAACTTACAAAAAACTTTTAATTTGAGAACAGTTACAACAGTTGCAACAATAATAATAACAACTACAGCAGCAAAGAAAGCCTGCACCCATCTCTCCTCCAGCTTATTCTAAGATGCCCGCCGCGCTTGGTCTTGGTGACTCCACCACCCCTGCCCACAGGCGATAGCGCAGCATATCTCGGGTTGGTACCAAGCTTATTCTTTCGAACAACTCAGGTAATGCGCACTTCTTGATGACCGCTCAGCACGACTGCGTGGAGATGAACGCACCTTCCAGGCTCCAGAGGCAGGACTCTGGAGGAAGAAAATTGGATCCAGAGGCGACTTCCCAGCTTCAGAGGCAGAACCCGGGGAGAAGAGGATCACCGCAGTCGACATCGTGGATGGTGGAAAGATGGCGCCCAAACCACGAGATGAGGCGCTGAAGAAAAGGATGGCCGCGGCCAGATCATGAGGTGCAGCGCTGATGGAGCAACATGTGGCACCAAACGGAGAAGCGGATTGCGGTAAAGAAAGCAAGGCTCTCTTAAAGGAGGCCTGCAACCCACTACAATTAAAGGGACAGTTGCACACACTTAAGCAATGTAATAGTAATTGTAAGTCAGAGTCAAAAGGTGTCATTGATCATGTAAAATGTGTAACTGACAATCTGAATTGTGTACATCCAACCAGCGGGGAAAAATCGCGCAATTATGTAAAATGTGTAATTGATGATCTGAACTGTGCACATGCAACCAGCGAGTAAATGTCACGCGATCGCGATCGGACCCACAGTGTGTCCATCATAAGTAATGAAAAGTTGTGCGATGCAGGATTTCAACTGCACGCAGCCAATGTAACGGGCAGACACCCATCAGGAGCACACAGGTCCAGCGAGCTACCCAATGCTGTAGTCGTGCACCATGGAGTGTGGCCACAAGCAGCCAACACACATAGGCTGCCCCTCATCGGCTCCATCTCTCAGGCACCCGATGCCACGAACCTGAAAGAGCAGACTGTGCTAAGGCGCAGTCTCCAGATTCCATCGTCACCAAGGCCATACCCTTAAACGAAGGGTCACCCGCCATAGTTCCCCCACAGGGGACCGGGACCAGCCAGAATCCCAATCCAAACAACGCCCAGGCTAGTGAGTCAACAGTTCCCTGTGCACTGCTAGACGACAGCTCCTCAGGAAGCAGCAGCGACCCAGGGCACAAAGAAAGGACAGGGAGGTCACAGGCATCTATGAACCAGCCCGACACGAGGGACCACAGCAACAGCCCCAAGGGCAGGCAACTCGAGCTAACCGGGTTCCCACTGCCAGCACCGGGCACTGAGCCGCCACCAGACTGCAGGGACAAAACCAGCAGCTCTGTAACTAGTTTGTCCTCACACACCAGTCACTGCATCGATAAGGTATCTCACCAGTCTAACGTAGTTGTCTCACAACAGAACCACAAATGTAATGCAAACCTGTTTTCCTGAACTTGAATGTACATGAATGCTAGGAGCCTCCGCCATAATCTATATGTGGGGGGAGGGGGGGCGCGGAGAATGGAGTGGTCAGGGACACACACAAACAGCAACCACCAGCACACTACTGCACCAACCACTCACCCAAGATTGAAACGACCTGCCAAGGGTCAACCAGATAGAGCCCACATAGAGCTAAGCCCAGAGCATAGTCAATGCAGAGGCGATTTGCACTAAAGGCTCAGGGGAGAGTGATGTCATGTATCCTACATGGTTACTGTTGGTACTATCACAAGGTGTGCCACCAGAGGGCACAGCAGTGGGAGACTTGTAGGTTACCTGTACAGGTGTGCCAGGCCAAGTATAAAAGGCAGGCTTACCAGGTGTGATCCTCACTCTGGAGTTAACTAATAAAGGACTAAAGTCACTACAGTTCAAGTACAACACATTGCCTCGTGGAGTCATTATTAGGGCATCTAAGGACAAACAGTGTCAACTACCTGTAACATTCCATCCCTCGTGTTTACCAACAGTGTTTCAACTACTTGCAACATTCCCTCCCTCATGTACCCAGACAGTGTTCTCATTTCTCATGAGAGTGTTGTTACTTATCCCAACAGTCCCGATGTCTCATCACCCACCCCACTGATGGTTTCCAGGAGTGATTGCGTTCGGTCAATGCTCTCCGCACTCACCGCCATCATCCGAACCAAATCTCTAAGATCCTACACCTCAGGAGAGTGCTGTCGAGCTTACCTTCCCCTTTTCACCCTGGGTGTGGCTCGCTGCATCCCACTGGGACCCGCAGCCTCGGACAGTGGGGCCATGGATGTGCCTCGCTGCACCCCACTGGGCCCCGCAGCCTTGGACTGTGAGAAACCATGGAATGTCCCACCAACACTCAGGAACGGGCCTGGCACCTCAATGGGTGGCACCTGCACCTCTTTCAGAGTGAGTACAACAGTGTGGACTTCATCCATCAACTCCCCCTCCCCTTCATCCTCGTGCTCTTGGGCTGGAAGATGTTCATCTCTTCAGGCTTGTCCGCGTCTGAACTTTCTTCTGCATCGGCTTCAGCCTAGTCAAGGTTGGCCTCAAGTTCTGCAAAATATAACAGAACAGACAAATGGTTTGTAGCAGAGGAGGGGGCAGGGTGGCGTGAGTAGGCTCACACAACACAGGCAGCAGACTCATTTGAAGGACCACGATGAATGATTGCACATTGCATCAATCGCAGCGTAGCTGACAGAGACATCCCCATGAACCAAAGCATGACCAGCCCGTGCAGTACTTAACATTTAGGAATGCCAGACTGTGGAATTTTCAGGATTTATCCTCTCCATCGAGTGTGGGCCCAGCTTGTGCAGTGGTGGTTGCTTTTCTCCAGGCAGCACCCATCAAAGCAGCGACCCTCTCTTCCAAGGTTGTCGGTGGGGGCAGATTTGCCGGGCCTCTTCTTGTTCAAGTTCTTTCCCTATTGTTGTGTGTCACCTTCATCTGCAAAGATGAAAATCTAACTTTTTAGAGAGGGTGTCTTTCTGCTGGGTGAGACATATACAGATGGTCATATTTACACTTCTTTGTACTTGGCATTGGCCATGAAGTAAGACTTCGCAAACTTTTGACTGCAGAGCCCCAACCTTGAGTAAAGCCATAGCGATAGCCCAGGTGTTCATTGCCACCAGTGACAATACCAAGCAAATCTCTCAGCACACGAGTGCTGCTGCAAGTACTGTGAACAAAATAACGTTGTTTGAATCGAAATGTACAGGGCAGGACCTACACGCCTGCAGCTGCACGTCCACAGATGACTCAGAGTCCACCATCAAGGATAGTGAATACAAGGCCATTAACACCTTGTTGGCACTGCGGGGGTGACCATCGTTTCCATTCATGCGGCTTCAAAAGATACGCTTGCAAGGGCTGTGGAACAATGGGACACCTCCAATGTATGTGCAGGCGAGCTGCAAATCCTGCTAAACCTGCAAACCACCATGTTGCAGAGGAGGACAGACCCACGGTGGATCACGATGAACCAGAGCCTCAGACCGAGGAGGCAGAGGGATATGGGGTGCACACATTTACCACAAAGTGTCCCCCGATAATGAAGGATGAATCAAATGGACTCCTGATGTCCATGGAGCTGGACACGGGCGCAAGCCAGTCCATAATGAGCAAAAAGCCTTCCAATAACTTGGGGTGCAGCAAGGCCTCAAGGCCAGTCCTGACTCCCATTTGTACTAAACTGAGGACGTACACAAAGGAACTGATGCTCGTAATAGTCAGTGCTACCGTAAAGGTCTCCTACGATGGAGCGGTGCATGAGTTACCACTCTGGGTAGGTACCGGGCGATGGCCCCATGCTGTTCGGCAGGAGCTGGCTGGGAAAGATACGCTGGAACTGGGACGACGTCCGAGCGCTTTCGTCCGTCGACGACACCTCATGTGCCCAGGTCCTAAACAACTTCCTCTCGCTGTTCGAACTAGGCACCGAGAGGAGGTTCTTAGTCGGCTTAATTGTGTGGGACTCAGGCTAAAAAGCTCAAAGTGCGTTTTCCTGCCACCTGAAGTGGAGTTCCTGGGGAGAAGAATCATGGCGGATGGCATCAGGCCCACCGCTTCGAAGACGGAGGCAATCGAGAACGCACCGAGATCACAGAACGTGACGGAGCTACGGTCGTTTCTAGGACTCCTGAAATATTTTGGTAACTTCTTACCGGGTCTTAGCACATTGTTAGAACCCCTGCACTCTTTACTGTGTAAAGGAGATGAATGGGTATGGGGTAAAAGCCAAGAAAATGCCTTTGAGAAAGCTAGGAAGTGGTTATGTTCAAACAAATTGCTTGTGTTGTACGATCCATGTAAATGTTTGGTACTAGCATGTGTTGCGCGTCGTATGGGGTCGGATGTGTATTGCAACAAGCTAATGAATTTGGGAAATTGCAACCGTTGCTTATGCATCCAGAAGTCTGTCTAAGGCCGAGAGGGCCTTATGATCGAAAAATAAGCATTAGCGTGTGTTTACGGGGTAAAGAAAATGCAATATCTGTTCAGGCTCAAATTTGAATTGGAAACCGACCATAAGCCACTTATATCCCTCTTTTCTAAAATCAAGGGGATAAATACGAATGCTTCAGCCAGCATCCAGAGATGGGCACTCACGTTGTCCGCATACAACTACGCCATATGCCATCCACCACAGGCCAGGCACAGAAAACTGTGCCGATGCTCTCAGTAAGCTGCCATTGCCCACCACTGGGATGGAGATGGCACTGTCCGCAGATTTAGTCATGTAATGGAACCATTCGAGAGTGAGCAATCACCTGTTACCACCCAACAGATTAGAACCTGGATGAGCCAGGACCTCTTACTGTCCTTAGTAGAAAACTGTGTGCTCCATGGGAGTTGGTCTAGTGTCCCGTTCGAGATGCAGGAAGAAATAAAACCGTACCAGAGGCACAAAGATGAAATTTCTATACAGGCAGACTACCTCCTATGGGGTAATTGGGTAGTGGTGCCAAAAAAGGGCAGGGACACTTTCATCAGTGACCTCCACAGTACTCACCCAGGCATTGTAGTGATGAAAGCGATAGCCAGATCCACGTGTGGTGGCCCGGTATTGATGCAGACAAATGTAACACATGTTCACAGTTAAGCGATGCACCCAGGGAGGCACCACTAAGTTTATGGTCCTGGCCCTCCAAACCGTGGTCTAGGGTCCATGTCGACTATGCAGGCCCATTCTTGGGAAAAATGTTCTTATTGGTTGTAGATGCGTACTTAAAGTGGATTGAATGTGTGATAATGTCGGCAAGCACATCCGCTGCCACCATTGAAAGCCTGCGGGCCATGTTTGCCACGCAAGGCCTGCCTGATGTCCTTGTAAGTGACAATGGCCCGTGCTTTACCAGTGCCGAGTTCAAGGAGTTCATGACCAGCAATGGGATCAAATATGTCACATCTCCCCCGTTTAAACCAGCGTCCAACGGTCAGGCAGAATGAGCAGTTCAAACAATCAAGCAGAGCTTGAAAAGGATAACTGAAGGCTCACTGCAGACTCGCTTATCCAGAGTCCTGCTTACTTACCGTACAAGACCCCACTCGCTCACTGGGGTCCCTCTCGCTGAACTGCTTATGAAAAGGGCACTTAAGACAAGGCTCTCGTTAGTACACCCTGATCTACACGAACAGGTAGAGAGCAGGCGGCTTCAACAGAATACATATCATGATTGCGCAAATGTGTCATGTGAAATTGAGATAAATGATCCTGTATTTGTGTTGAACTATGGACAAGGTCCCAAGTGACTTCCTGGCACAGTTTTGGCCAAAGAGGGGAGTAGGATGTTTGTGGTCAAACTCTCAAATGGACTCACCTGCAGGAAACACTTGAACCAAACCAAACTCAGATTTACGGACTATCCAGAACAATCCACAATAGACTCTACCTTTTTCGACCCACCAACACACACACAAATGGCAACCGACCCAGTGGTTGACCACGAAGCAGAACCCATCACCCGCAGCAGCCCAGCAAGGCCAGCTGCATAGCAACCCAGCGAGGGCCCAACAAACGACTCATCAAAACTAGCGTTTGCACCGAGACCATCAACCAGGGATCGACTCATATTGTAAATAGTTACACTATTGACTTTGGCGGGGTGGGGGGGGGTGGGGTGGGGGGGGAAAAGAGTGTTGTTTATATGTAAACCTGTAAATACCATGTCTAATCACCAGAGAGCCTATCCCCTGGAGTCCCAAGGGATCCCACAATCCCTTGGGAGCACCTGTATATAAGGAAATCTCACAGGCTGGAGAGGCACTCTGAGTTCTGTAATAAAGGATCATGGTCACACCTTACTTTGAGCTTACAGTATCTAGTCTGACTCTTCATTCAAGACATAACAAGTTGGTTCCAGCATTTCTTCATTTCTTTTGGTGAAATTTTTATATGACGTCTGCTGGTGTCCAGCTTGTGCCATCTGGCCTCAACTACAATAACTAGTAACTTCATCCTTTAAGAAATTCTTGGTCCTTGAGCCGCATTGCATCTTGCATTGAGCTCCGATTTTTCCAATGAGAATTAACATTCTCACACACAACTGGCTCTTTAAAAATGGCCGAATGCAGACCGGGAGCTGTACTGGGCATGCGCGCCCATTGCAGTCACGTCAAAAACGTCCTTTTTTTTCGTGCATGCGCAGAATGGGGGAGCATCATTTTTTCACCGCAGACATTAGGCTCCAACTCCCGAAGCTAAAGGACAGGCTGCGCAGCGCAAAATTCAAAAAATAGAATGGGGAAACTTGCTAGTTATTTTTTTGGAGTAGTCGGGGCCATAAAAAACAGGCGTAACCGTTGCAGTATGCAGAAAAATGGCACTGGGGAAAATTGAGCTCTTAAGCACTAATACTTCAGTGCAGTAGTGAGGGAACATTGCACTCTTGGGGTTGTTACCTTTCCGATGAGCTTTTTAAGCCGAGGTTCCTCTGCCTCTTCAGTGCATGTAAAAGATCCCATTGCACTATTTAAAGAACAGCAGTGAATTTCTCCCAACATTTATCCTTCATCTGACACATTCGTGTATCTCACTTATGTTTGTGATACCAAGTGTATGCAAATTGGCTGCCAAGTTTCCCTATATTACAATAGTAACTATACTTTAGAAGTACTTCATTGGCTGTGAAGTACTTTTGGATGTCCTGTGTTGTATAAATTCAAGGGGCTAGAACCTCCACTTTTTTTACATGCTTAATGCCCGTTTAATGCCCATTGTACCGCTGAAATGACATAACATAGAAACATAGAAACTAGGTGCAGGAGCAGGCCATTCCGTCCTTCGAGCCTGCACCGCCATTCAATAAGATCATGGTTGATCATTCAACCTCAGTACCCCTTTCCTGCTTTCTCTCCATACCCCTTGATCCCTTTGGCCGCAAGGGCCATATCTAACTCCCTTTTGAATATATCTAACGAACTGGCATCAACAACTTTCCGCGATAGAGAATTCCACAGGTTAACCACTCTCTGAGTGAAGAAGTTTCTCATCATCTCGGTCCTAAATGGCTTACCCCTTATTCTTAGACTATGACCCCTGGTTCTGGAACTCCCCAGCAATGGGAACATTCTTCCTGCCTCTAACCTGTCCAATTCCGTCAGAATTTTATATGTTTCTATGAGATCCCCTCTCATTCTTCTAAACTCCAGTGGATACAAGCCCAGTTGATCCAGTTTCTCTTCATATGTCAGTCCTGCCATCCCAGGAATCAATCTGGTGAACCTTCTCAATAGCAAGAACGTCCTTCCTCAGATTAGGAGACCAAAACTGAACACAATATTCCAGGTGTGGCCTCACCAAGGCTCTGTACAAGGCTCTCTATAACGCCCAGATATCGCCCATTTAACCACAAAATGGAAACTGACGGGCATTTTTTGGACATTTATTACCAAGCGTAACTTTCCCCATGTGCTTAACACCGGGAAAAAATAATACTGCTCGCCCACTTTTTTTGGGCGGAATCATCAGAATGGGCAAAATCAACGCCCATAATATCGCCCAGCATTAATTTCCACACAGATTTAACACCGAGATTCAATAATACCGCCCGCCCACTTTTTTGTCTCATAAAGAGCATATTTACCGAAACTAGCGGCCATGAGATTGTCCAGCGTCACTTTCACCACCTCGCACACATATCATCCACAATATCGCTCGTCCAAAAAATTGCCAGAAAAAGTGGTACTAACCGGAACTAATCACAGCATTATCGATGCGATGTTCTACAACACATATCGCATACTTTAAAAGGCTGCTGTGCGTCAACCTCGGGGGAGTTCGGATGTACTCTGGAGGTCATTGAAGTTGATGTGAACATCTGTACAAACATCTTGACCATACTGTGAACAATGGAATTGGATAAGTGTCTTTGTCGGGACATTCATTGGTTGTGACCAATCGGTGGAAAACAGAGAGCTACTGCAATGGGGCCTGTCCTTTCTCACCCTCTCTTGATGACCAATTACATGCAGTAGACTCGAGATCGCCGATGGTACGCTCCACAGCATTGTGTGCCCAATGTTAGACGTGCCAGACTGATGAGGAGGACCAGACGTTACACACCCCGCAAGTACAGGGAGAAGCAGTCTCACCTCGACTTGGCCGACATCACCTGCCTTCGAAGACTGCGCTTCCATAAAGAGGTTATCACTGAGGTATGCCAGCTGATAAGGGGAGATCTGCAGCTTGCAAGCACCATCAGTACTGCACTGTCCGTCGAGGTAAAAGTCACCGCGGCACTCTCGTTCTACGCTTCGGATTCTTTTCAGGCCACAGCTGGCGACATTTGCGGACTTTCTCTGCATGCCACACATCGCTGCACTAGACAGGTCACTGAAGCCCTGTACACACGCAGGAGGGACTTGCTCAGCTTCCCTATGACTAGGGAGGCACAGAGTGAGAGGGCTCTAGGATTCTCCAGAATTGTAAACTTCCCCAAGGTGCAGGGAGCAATAGACTGTATGCACATCACGATGCGGGCACCTTTTCAGGATGCAGAGGTTTTCAGGAACCACAAGGGATTCCACTCCCTGAATGTCCAACTAGTTGTCGACCATCAGCAAATTATACTAGCAGTGAATGCTCAATTTCTAGGCAGCATCCATGATGCTCACATCCTGTGTGAGAGCACTGTATCTGACTTGTTTAACAATCAGCCACAAGGTCACTGCTGGATGCTTGGTGACAAAGGATATGGCCTCGCCAGTTGACTGATGACCCTCCTGCATGGCACCCACACTGAAGCCGAGAGGCGATGCAACGAGAGCCACAGAGCCATTCGCAATTGCGTGGAGAAAACCATTGGAGTGCTTAAGCAGCGCTTTAGATGCCTGGACCACTCAGGAGGCGACCTCCAATACCACCCTGAGCAGGTAGCTCAATTCATGATGGTGTGCTCCATGCAGCACAACTTGGCTATCAGGAGGGGACAAGAATTGCCTGATGAGTCTGACAGTCCACCTCACCAGACAGAGGAAGAGGAGGACGAGGAGGCAGATGCTGACATCGGCCCACACAATCAGGCTGATACTGAAGCCATGCCCCTGCCCCCCTGTAGACCGCATGAAAGGGCCCATGGTGGCATGATAGCTGCAAGAGCCTTACATCAGGAGCTCATCAATGATCGCTTTGCCTGAAAGAACGTTGGTGTTATTTACAAGGCTGACACACTGCTGGGCGTGCAGGTCATACATCAATGGTGGGAATCACCTTGGTGACAGTTAAAGTTTAACTTGATTGAAGTTAAGTGTCATTATACCCTTTGATGTTAAGGAATCACCAGCGTGTAATGGTGCAGCTATCTGAGCCAATGCGCAACAAGGTTTTGTTAAATAAAAAACATTTAAACCGAACATTTGTCTGAAATCATCAGTATTTCTGTAAAAGCCAACCCTTCCCCCCCCCCCCCACCACTTCTCCTCCCCACCTCCACCCATTTCCCCTCCTGACTCCAAGCCACCTGACCGAGGAGGTCCTCAGGCGATACTTTATTGCGGTGACGGGGTATGACGGCTGAAACACTGCTTGGACGGATACAGGAGTGGACAGTCCAGAGTTGGGAATGTGCTCCGAGCCAGAAGCAAGATGTTGCTGCTGACTCTGTGTGGTTGGCAATGGGGGTGCGTCACCTTGGGGTACAGTGCCGCGCTCCGGGACCACTGGGAGCCCTCTGCCACCTGTGTTCCTGGCTGCCAGCTCCAGGGACACCACCATCCCTTCCATGTTATATCTTATTTGTTGGACAAAAACTCGGTGCCAACTATATTTTTGGTGCTTAGTAGACTTTTTGCTGCTGGTGAATCTCCCTCGTGCCTCCCACACAGCCAACCAAACACACTCCACAGCCACTCACGCTTTCAGTCCCTCTGAGCTCCCTCTCTCTCTGTCTCCTCTTCTGCGCATGTCATGATGACCCTTGACCTCCTGAATCGCAGGAATCAAGCGTCGCCATGCCGTTGCTAAGGAAGACGACACTTTACGGCAGAAGGTCAGTGAGATTTAACGCTACTGCCCATTTCAAATCACTCGCGGTAATGCCCATTTTTTAAAAAAAAGAGTAGGGGCTAGAACTTCCACTTTTCTTTGCATGGTTAATTCCCATTTAACACCATTATACCGCTGAAATGACATATAATGCCCATTTTTCGCCCATTTTGGCACAAAATGGAAACCGACGGGCATTTTCAGGAAACTTTCCCCATGTGCTTAACGGCGGGAAAAAATATTACCGCCCGACCCCTTTTTTTGGGCGATTTCATCAGAATGGGCAAAATCAATGCCCATAATATCGCCCAGTGTTACTTTCCACGCGGAATTAACGCCGAGATTCAGTAATATTGCCCACCACATTTTTTTGTCGTAAAGTGAAAACTAACATCCAGGAGATCGCCCAGCGTCACTGTCACCACCTTGCACACATATCGCTCACAATTTTGCTCGCCCAAAAAAACACCCAGAAAAAGTGGAACTGTTCTGAACGAATGACAGCAGTGTGGCTGGCATTTTTAAAATCGCACTCTTACGTGAGAAGCTGACATCTGAAAAATTTGCCTGAAAGAGCATTGATGTGAGTGACAAGGCTGACACACTGCTGTGTGTGTGCAGCTCAGACATCAATAGTGTCCATCACCTTGGTGCCAGTTAAAGTTTACGTTGATTGATGTTAAGTTGTATTTAACCCTTTCAGTGTGTAACGGTCCAGTTAACTGAGACAATGCGCAACAAGGTTATGTTCAATAACAAAAATGTTATGCCAATATTGGTCTGAAATCATAAGCATCACAGCCAATAACACCCAACCCCTGCCCACACCCCACTTTTTCCACCATTGACATAAATCACATGTTCAACATGTCCAGCAACACAGAATACAAAGACAAAGCAGGAGCGTGGTCCCCAGCCCCCATACATTACAACAAATTGTATACACCCAGATGGAGATATAACACAGCCATCACCTGTGGACATGCACCTCACTTTCCTTCCCGCTTCCCCTTCTTCTCCCCACCTCTACCTCTTCCCCTCCTCGCTCCACGGCACCTGGCTGAGGAGCTCCTCAGGCATCCTCAGAGGGGGATGAAGGCAGATGCGGTCATTGCACGGGTACGGGAGCGGGGGATGCCGAGGGGGCAATATTCTCTGATGCAGAAGCAGGATCTTGGTGGTCCTTGCTCTCATCTGCCACTCACAGTGATGGTGCAGAACCTGGGGGTGGAGTGCCGCGCTCGGTGACCCCTGGGAGGCCTGTGGCAGCAGTGTTCCTGGCTATCGCATCCAAGGTCTCCGCCATGCGTGAAATGTACTCGGTCATGATGGCCAGCTGTCGGGATATGCCCCCCAATGCTTCGAGAAGTTGGTCACCAATGTCTACAATCCTCCTGAACAACTGTACCATCTTTCCGCTCTCACGTGGCGCTCGTGGAACAGACCTGCCACGTCCACGAGGCCTCCACAGGGTTGGCACCGTCCTGGGGACAAATGGGGTGCCCTGTGGCGAGGTGCTTGGGGCCAGTACCTCCAGAGTGGAGGCAGGAATGACCGGAGGACCACTCGATGGCCTTGGGGTGGAATAGCATCTGGAGCGTGGCGATGCAGGTTCCTCGAAGTCCACGCTCTCATCCGTGGAGAACAGACCCAGCGGATTGACGGACGAGAATCGCAGCTCCTCAGCACCAGATGTAGTAGGATCATCCGTCGATTCCTGCCCCACGCCCCCACCTTCTGGCCTCTGTGGTCTTGCCTAGGGTCGCGCTTCTGCAAGACACAAATGAGGTTATTAGAGGAGAAGGGGATGCTAGGGTGACAAGGTGAGTCCAGCGCTACACACAGCATATACATGACAAAAGCACCACTGCTCTCAAAATCATCACAGACATCACATTTCATGAGCATCAACACATTGTGCATTGCAATGATATTCATTAGGCCAGCATTATTTATATGACAATTTTAGAAATCATCTATCATATATGATTGTTTGGATATGAGTGGGTGTGGCATCTATAGACTTTGCATGATGCAATAGTGTAAGCTTTACTCACGTGGCATCACTTCAGGGTCTGCAGATACGTCCATGGCTGTCCGGGTGTGCTTCCCCACGAGTGCGAGCACACGCTCCTCCATGTCGCTGGGGCCTGGTGGCCCCCCACCTGTTCCCATCTGCGCAGACCTCATCGTTGATAGCTTCTTCTGTAAAAGGTGACAGGACGACATGGCATGAGATCATTGCGTGATATCATTGCTAGGTACTGTCACAGAGACTGATACAACACATAACCGACAGATGTAATCATGATTATTATAATCATTATCATTCTTTACCTAAAGACGTAAACCATGACAACAGGCTCTGTGTAAAACATTCCCGGTAAAAGTGCAAGACCTCACATCTGTTGATAGTCACTCATGACTGTTACAAAGCAAATTATATAAATGCATAAGTACATGTAAGTCAATGTAATACTTACTCTTGCAGATCCCGCAAGGTCATTCCATCGTTTGCGGCATTAGTTGCGCTCACGCACCTCATTGGTCGCCGACAAGACTACCTCTGCTATCTCGGTCCATATCTTCTGGTAGGCCTTTGGGGTGGGCTTCCCACACCCTCCCTGTGTCAAATCACCCCAGTGTAACTCGACTTCCTGCAGGAGGGAGGTATTTGCTTCGTCCGAGAACCTCCTGGCTCTTTTGCGCCCTCCAATGTGCTCCTCTCCCACCTCATTGCTCTCTCCACGTCAGACTCCACTGCATGCTGTGATGTCTCCTCCTCTCTCTATCATAGGCGAAATTCAGTCAAATATGTGGCTGGTAACACCTACTTTTTGTTTGCCTACTTGCTGTGAAGCTCTAAAATCTCCCTCCTTCCTCCCAAAACAGCCAGACCACACCCAGCCACGTCTTCTGTCTCTGTCTCTGTCTCTGTCTCTGTCTCTGTCTCTGTCTCTGTCTCTGTCTCTGTCTCTGTCTCTGTCTCTGTCTCTGTCTCTGTCTCTGTCTCTGTGCATGTCATGGTGACCCGTGACCTCCAGAATTGCAGGAATCGAACGTTGGCATGCCATTGCTCAGGATGGACACACTTTAAGGCAGAAGGTCAAAAAAATGTAACGCTACCGCCCATTTTATATCGCTCGTGGTAACGCCCATTTTCAAAAGTGGCGACTAGGTGGTTTGAGAATGGGCAAGAAGCCAGCGATCTGAAAACCCTTTTTTAATGCCCATGCCAGAAATATCGCCCAAAGCGCAAAAGTGGAAATCTAGCCCAAGGTCTTTCTTTCATGACGGGTAAATTGAGCTTTTCAAAAAATTTTCCTGAGCCCATTTTACAAACTTTTGCATTCAACCACTACGTTACCAAACTCTGTCACTTATACCAGGTCAGGGATTCATCAGCTCCTTGAGTGTTAAAGAATTATTACAAGTGTATCATGATTGTCTGATTTTCTTCATTTCAGCTAAAAAAGCCTTTTTTCAATACAGACTCACTTCAAAATCACATACGCCCATCACTCTGTGAGCAGGTAATAAATAACAATGAAAGGCAGTATTTAATTCCTTTCACCCAAAAGAAGAAAATATAGTCCATGCACCGGATATGTCAAACAAAGATGACACACAGTGACAGTTACATCCTCATTCGACCTATCTGTGGGAAGAGCTCAATTATCAGTGAAAGCTACGCTTGTATATAATTTAAATGTCACTCAACTATAACATCTTATTAAAAAAATCAAAATGCAATACATTTTTGGCCATAACTAGTATCTTGGCTCTTACAAATAGACTTTTTGTGTTAGTTAGATCCTGCTTATTTGACAGGTTAATCCACAAATTCATCAGACAGCTTTGAAGAGTTATATTAATAAAGATAAAAATATTCGTATTCAGTTTCACCTGGAGCTAACACAGGATTTGTTATGATAGTTTTAAATTCCATGGATTTTTTGAATTTTTGCCACCAAACTTCATTTTACTATTATTTATACTTCATTTTCTATTCATGTATCCCCATTAACAGGTTAGTATGCAGATACAGCAAATGATCTGGAAGGCGAATGGAATCTTGGCCTTTATTGCAAAGGAGATGGAGTATAAAAGCAGGGAAGTCTTGCTACAGCTAAACAGAGTATTGGTGATGCCACGCCTGGAATACTGCATGCAGTTTTAGTTTCCATATTTACGAAAGGATATACTTGCTTTGGAGGCAGTTCAGAGAAGGTTCACTAGGTTGATCCCGGGGATGAGGGGGTTGACTTATGAGGAAAGGTTGAGTAGGTTGGGCCACTACTTATTGGAATTCAGAAGAATGAGAGGTGATCTTATCGAAATGTATAAGATTATGAGGGGGCTTGACAAGGTGGATGCAAAGAGGATGTTTCCACTGATGGGGGAGACTAGAACTAGAGGACATGATCTTAGAATAAGGGGCCGCCCATTTAAAACTGAGATGAGGAGAAATTTCTTCTCTCAGAGGGTTGTAAATCTGTGGAATTCTCTGCCTCAGAGAGCTGTGGAAGCTGGGATATTGAATAAATTAAGACAGAGATAGACAGTTTCTTAACCGATAAGGGAATAAGGGGTTATGCTGTAGGAAGTTTGTTTTTCACTCTACCCTGTTTCTTAGACCTCGGAACTTAGGGCCCAAGTTTCGGCCTCAGTTGCGCCTGATTTTTTGGAGCAACTGGTGTAGAACGGAGTATCTTAGAAATTCAAATTCTCGGCATTTAGTTTGCTCCAGTTCTAGTCAGTTAGAACAGTTTCACTTTGGAACAACATTTTTTTTTCCCAAAAGAGGGCGTGTCCGGCCACTTATGCCTGTTTTCAAAGTTTCGGCAGTGAAAACTTACTCCAAACTAACTTATAATGGAGTAAGTGAAGATTTTTGTATGCTCGAAAAAAACTTGTCTACACTTTAGAAAATCAGGCGTAGGTTACAAATCAGGTGTAGGGAATGGGGAGGAGGGGGGTTTAAAGGAAGTTTACAAACATTAAACATTTCAGTTTTACAAATAAAGAGCCATCATCAATAATAAATGATAAAAACATCAATAAATCAATCAAAAAAAATTAAGAAGAAATATATATTTTTTTTAAATCAATAAATAAAACATTTTCTGCTTACCGACTGCAGCACCGGGAGCCCTCCAACAGCGTGCTGGGATGCTCTCCCCGCCCCCCCCCCCCTCCGCGTGTCTCTATCTCTCACTCTCTGTCTCTCAGTCTCTGTGTTTCGGGGAGAGAGGGGCGGGAAAGGGAGAAGGGGGGGCGGGAAAGGGAGAAGGGGGGGCGGGAAAGGGAGAAGGGGGGGCGGGAAAGGGAGAAGGGGGGGGCGGGAAAGGGAGAAGGGGGGGGCGGGAAAGGGAGAAGGGGGGGCGGGAAAGGGAGAAGGGGGGGCGGGAAAGGGAGAAGGGGGGCGGGAAAGGGAGAAGGGGGGCGGGAAAGGGAGAAGGGGGGGCGGGAAAGGGAGAATGGGGGGCGGGGGGGAGGCTGAACGGGCCGGGCCCGACCCCAGCACCAGATTTAGAGGTAGGTGGCGTTGGGTCGGGTCGGGTCCGGGGTCCAGGGTCGGGAGCGCGGGTCGGGTCAGCGGGAGCGCGGGTTAGGGTCGGGAGCGCGGGTCGGGTCAGGTCGGGTCGGGTCCGGGGTCGGGAGCGCGGGTTGGGTCGGGGGGAGCGCGGGTCAGGTCCGGGGGGCAATCGGGAGCACGGAGGTCGGGTCGGTTCGGGTCGGGGAGGGAGGGAGAGGGAGGTCAAGTCGGGTGGGGGGTGGGGGGGGGGAGCGGGTCGGGTCCTGTCCGGTCCGGGGGCGGGGGCAGGGGGGGAAGGGGGGAAGCGGGAGTCGAGTCGGGTCGGGAGGAAGCAGGAGCTGAGCGTGGGAGGCAGCCTTATGCACGCAGCCCCAGTGAGGCTATTCGGCCAGGGCTAGGGGCTGCGTGCTTCGGGCCCCTCCCACACAGTTTTGGATTCCTGGAGCTACTGCACATGCGCGCCCACTGTAGCGCACATGTGCAGAGGTCCCGGCACTGTTTTCAGCGCAGGGACCTGGCTCCGCCCCCTACAGCTCGTGCTGCGCTGCACCGAGGGCCAGAGGACCTGCAGGGAGCTGGAGAATCTGTAAGTTTTTTTTAGGCGCACTTTGTGGCGTGAAAAATGGGCGTCCAGGTCAGGACTGCGCCGTTCTAGGTGCGGCTCGAAACTTGGGCCCTTATAGTGGGAATGGACAACATGTGGCACAAAATTTAGTCTATACCAGTATCAGTTTTATTACGCAACAAAAACTGATTAAAACTACACAACGAGAGTTCTGAGAGAAATTGACTTTAGACATACAATCACCAGCCCTGGCTGTAGCCATTGTAGGCTCATAGTCATTGATACCGTGACCGGTTGGTTCTTCTTCTGTCAGTTCTCTGCATTGCTGTTCCTGTTCCTGTCCTTCTGTCTCTCTGTGTAACTTGCTAACATTGTTGTCACCAAATTAAGTGTATCTAAGGGTTAAGTCATGGCAGGAGAGCTCAGACACATGATATGCTCCTCCTGTATCATGTGGGAACTCAGGGACACTTCCGGTGTCCCTGACGACTACATCTGCGGGAAGTGTATCCGCCTCCAGCTCCTGACAGACCGCGTTGCAGAATTGGAGTTGAAAGTGGATTCACTCTGTAGCATCCACGATGCTGAGAATGACGTGATTAGCACAAGTAGCGAGTTGGTCTTACTGCAGGTAAAGGGTCCACTGCCAGATCGGGAATGGAAGACCAACAGGAAGAGCAGTGCAAGGAAGGTAGTGCAGGGGTCCCCTGCGGTCATCCCCCTGCAAAACAGATACACTGCTTTGAGTACTGTTGAGGGGGATGACTCATCAGGGGAGGGCAGCAGCACCAAGTTCATGGCACTGTTGCTGGCTCTGCTGCACAGGAGGGCAGGAAAAAGAGTGGGAGAGCGATAGTGATAGGGGATTCAATTGTAAGGGGAATAGATAGGCGTTTCTGTGGCCACAACCGAGACTCCAGGATGATATGTTGCCTCCCTGGTGCAAGGGTCAAGGATGTCTCGGAGTGGGTGCAGGACATTCTGAAAAGGGAGGGTGAACAGCCAGTTGTCCCAGTGCACATTGGTACCAACGATATAGGTAAAAAACGGGATGAGGTCCTATGAAAATAATTTAAGGAGCTAGGAGCTAAAAGCTAAATTAAAAAGTAGGGCCTCAAAAGTAGTAATCTCGGGATTGCTACCAGTGCCACATGCTAGTCAGAGTAGGAATCGCAGGATAGCTCAGATGAATACGTGGCTTGAGCAGTGGTGCAGCAGGGAGGGAGTCAAATTCCTGGGGCATTGGAACCGGTTCTGGGGGAGGTGGGACCAGTACAAACCGGACGGTCTGCACCTAGGCAGGACCGGAACCAATGTCCTAGGGGGAGTGTTTGCTAGTGCTGTTGGGGAGGAGTTAAACTAATATGGCAGGGGGATGGGAACCAATGCAGGGAGACAGAGGGAAACAAAAAGGAGACAAAAGCAAAAGACAGAAAGGAGATTAGTAAAAGTGGAGGGCAGAGAAACCCAAGGCAAAATCAAAAAGGGCCACTTTGCAGCAAAATTCTAAAGGGTCAAAGTGTGTTAAAAAGGCAAGCCTGAAGGCTCTGTGCCTCAATGCGAGGAGTATTCAGAATAAGGTGGACGAATTAACTGTGCAGATAGCAGTTAGCGGATACGATGTGGTTGGCATCACGGAGACATGGCTCGAGGGTGACCAAGGCTGGGAACTCAACATCCAAGGGTATTCAACATTTAGGAAGGATAGACAGAAAGGAAAAGGAGGCGGGGTGGCGTTGCTGGTTAAAGAGGAAATTAATGCAATTGTAAGGAAAGACATTAAGCTTGGATGATGTGGAATCGGTATGGGTGGAGCTACGGAATACCAAGGGGCAGAAAACGCTAGTGGAAGTTGTGTACAGACCACCAAACAGTAGTAGTGATGTTGGGGAGGGCATCAAACAGGAAATTAGGGGTGCGTGCAATAAAGGTGCAGCAGTTATCATGGGTGACTTTAATATGCACATAGATTGGGTTAACCAAACTGGAAACAATACGGTGGAGGAGGATTTCCTGGAGTGCATAAGGGATGGTTTTCTAGACCAATATATCGAGGAACCAGTAGGAGTAGGAGTAAATGGGTACTTTTCAGAATGGCAGGCAGTGACTAGTGGGGTACCGCAAGGTTCTGTGCTGGGGCCCCAGCTGTTTACATTGTACATTAATGATTTAGACGAGGGGATTAAATGTAGTATCTCCAAATTTGCGGATGACACTAAGTTGGGTGGCAGTGTGAGCTGCGAGGAGGATGCTATGAGGCTGCAGAGTGACTTGGATAGGTTGGGTGAGTGGGCAAATGCATGGCAGATGAAGTATAATGTGGATAAATGTGAGGTCATCCACTTTGGTTGTAAGAACAGAGAGACAGACTATTATCTGAATGGTGACAGATTAGGAAAAGGGAGGTGCAACGAGACCTGGGTGTCATGGTACATCAGTCACTGAAAGTTGGCATGCAGGTACAGCAGGCGGTTAAGAAAGCAAATGGCATGTTGGCCTTCATAGCGAGGGGATTTGAGTACAGGGACAGGGAGGTGTTACTACAGTTGTACAGGGCCCTGGTGAGGCCACACCTGGAGTATTGTGTACAGTTTTGGTCTCCTAACTTGAGGAAGGACATTCTTGCTATTGAGGGAGTGCAGCGAAGGTTCACCAGACTGATTCTCAGGATGGCAGGACTGACATATCAAGAAAGACTGGATCAACTGGGCTTTTATTCACTGGAGTTCAGAAGAATGAGAGGGGATCTCATAGAAACGTTTAAAATTCTGACGGGTTTAGACAGGTTAGATGCAGGAAGAATGTTCCCAATGTTGGGGAAGTCCAGAACCAGGGGTCACAGTCTAAGGATAAGGGGTAAGCCATTTAGGACCGAGATGAGGAGAAACTTCTTCACCCAGAGAGTGGTGAACCTGTGGAATTCTCTACCACAGAAAGTTGTTGAGGCCAATTCACTAAAAATATTCAAAAAGGAGTTAGCTGTGGTCCTTACTACCAGGGGGATCAAGGGGTATGGCGAGAAAGCAGGAATGGGGTACTGAAGTTGCATGTTCAGCCATGAACTCATTGAATGGTGGTGCAGGCTCGAAGGGCCAAATGGCCCACTCCTGTACCTATTTTCTATGTTTCTATGTTTCTATGTTTGTCCTTCTTCGTCGTTTTTCTTCTTGCTTCTGCTGTCTCTCTGTTCGTATATTTATAGCCATCATATGAATAAGTTTCCTGCTGGGCCGGAGTCCGATTAATGCATCTGGATTGATGTGGTGATTTGTTTAACTGGCTGTGGTGATGAGTTTGAATGGCTACTAATTTGCACCCTTAATGCCCTGTTATCTGGAAATGTGAATTTCGTAGGGTCCTTTGTAGTCCTGGTTTCTTGCAGACTTGTAGTCTCTGGGGAGAACTGTTTTACCCGCTGCGGCTGATCAACTCCAGGGCTCTTCAGATAGATAGTATCAATCTCTTTGTATTCATAGTCCTTGACTATAGAGATCGCTTTTAATGGGTGATGAGTCACCACTTGCCTCAGGCTGGCGCATTTTTCCTTCCCAGGTAGTCCAAAAGATTTTACTTTAAAACAGTTTGTGCTTTGTTCCAAGAAAAATAGGTGTGTACCCTTACAATGGGGAGCAGGCAGGAAAGTGGACCTGAGTCTATGATCGGATCAGCCATGATCGTATTAAATGGCGGAACAGGCTCGATGGGCCATATGTCCTACTCCTGCAGCTATTTCTTATGTTCTTATGCATTCAGAGGACTCCTGCACTACCTGCCTGGTCCTCCTCTTCTGTATGGGCAGTCACCCATTCCCTCTCTGCCTGCACGCTCCTTATCTGCACCTCCTGAACTATGCTATCCACAAAGCTCTCAGTCTAACGGATGTACCGCAGTAATGACAGCTGTGCTGTTAAACTCAAAAAAACAAAAGTTGCTGTCCAAGTTGCTGTTAGCTTTGTGAAAATGGCATCTCGCTGACTGCCTCACCATTAAAATGCATTGAATGATGTGAAGATGCTGTATTTGAGCAGTAGATACGAACTAAACTCGCCACAGAAAGGTAAGTCTATTCCATTCCAATCGACATACATAACATCGTCATTAAAAGTGTATGTTAACTGGGTTTTACCTGCCACCGGAGGGCTCGAATGTCGGAGTCCTAATGGTCACTGGCAGACTCGTGCAAGCCATGTATATAATGTTGGCAGCCATGTTGAATCCTCACTTTGAGAATAAATAAACTGGAGTAAGGTCATGCCTGAACTAGCTCACTATGCTTAGTGATAGAGAATTCAAACAGGCTACATTTAGACAGACTGTGAAAATTCACAGAGCCCCCAAGTCAAGGCTGCTACATGCAGTTCAGCATGTTGCATTAAGTCATCAATCAACTTGACATTTTAGGACCCTTGGGTAGCGAGCCAATTAAAAGGTTAAAAGACTATTAATTGAGCCAATAAGGTCAAAGAAGGAGAGTTCTTTTCTGTAAATTGATCCAGGTATAAGTACAGCCATTTTGACCATGTGGTCTCAGAAGGACAAAGACTTGGCTTAAAGCCAAGATGCTTGTTGTTGCTCTCTGCCAGAAATAAAGAAATTAAAACTACAATCGGAGTTCGTATTTCATTGGAAATTAAGAGATCTAACAATTTTGGCGTCACGAACACGATCGCTGAGGAAAGAAACTGAATTTTGGACATCGGACCTACATACTGAGGGAAGGACACCTCTTTTTAAAAGTCCTCGGTCAAAAGTCTAAATTCGCCTCTCCTTTTACGTGATTCCGAAAGCCTCCGGTTTGTGAAACCTCCGGTTGGTAGTCGGCTCGAGGTCCCATGGACGTCGAAACTTCGGTGGTGTGTTAGTTAATTAATCACCGACCTATTGATCAGCTAGAAAGCCTACGACTCGAGACCCCAGTAAAAAAATCACTGTTATGGCAGCAGGAGACAAGAGCAAAGAATTGCCGACAACTGTTAAAGGTGGGCAGGCACCACTGAAGTTTCGCTAGATTTAATTCTCGAACAGTTGAAAGAATACATAGAGCAACAATTCAACTTATCTAAAACCTGTATTAAGATCGAATAAAAGTACGGAACCTCCAAAGGACAATGGTCCTTGGACGAGATTAAAAGGGTCTGGGGAAAAACGACCCGTATGAAAAATAAAGAGCGAACTAGATGGTCCCTAGCGGTTATGGGCCAGATTCGAAAGCGGAATGAAATTATAATGCGTTCCCAACATGATCGAGAACTGACCAGTACAAAGGATCAATTGCAAGCAGTTTGTGCGCAGCTGCGACAGAAAAAGCTTGAACTTGAAAAGCTGGAAGCGGAAGTTAAAGATCTTAAAGATGAAATTAAAGAATGGAAAAAATCATTAGGTCAAGAGACAGTTATAGGAAAAGGAAAATGTATTGATCAATTCCCAGGGTACCCATGTTTGGATAAATTAAAAGCGCAAACCCGAAGACACGACCGAGGAATAGATACGGATTCTGAATCCTCTGAAAATACAGTGTCGGAGGATGAAGAATTAGGGGTGCGCTTTGCCCCGTTTAAAAAAAGACGAGTTGTAGTCAAATCAGAAGAGACTGCGGATGAGGGCGGAACCAAAAAAACGAGGAAAAGGGTGTACGAAAAATACTTAGTTCATGATTCAGCAGACCTAAAGAAAATTGATAAATGGTCCAAGGAATTGCCCAATCCAAAGAAAGGGGGAGTAAAAACAACGGAACCAATTGGACCGCTTAAGAAATATATATCAACTTCATCCCTGGGACGGAGTGCAAATTTTGACCATAATGGTGCCAAAAACACAGGGAAGAAAATTGCACGACAAGGTAGAAGCAGCTTTGGGGCAGGATGAGCAAGATTTAGATGCAGGATGGGAGGCGATTAAACACTGGCTGCAAGCCTTCAGTCCAGCTAAGACAGACTGGGGAAAAATTGCAGCCTGCCAACAGAAAGGAACAGAGGAGGTCCTGGAGTATGACGAGCGGTTTAGATGCACGTGGCTAGAACATTCGGGTATGAATAATACGGATGAGGAAATGGATGAACAAGTGTTTGAACCTCTGAAAGCAGCTTTCATGGCAGGTCTAAAACCAGAACTGTCCAAAATGCTTAAGGTAGTGTTACCGGACTGGGAAGGTAGAGGAACTACCTTTGCAGCATTGATGGATCGATGTAACCAATTAGATCAGGATATGGGAGCTAAAGTCCGAGCTGTACAGGCTATGGGATGGAAATCCCAGGATTCCGATAAACAGTTATTAGGAAAATTACCCGGAAAATGTCATTATTGTGGGAAAGAAGGTCACTGGGCCAAGACGTGCAGGGCAAAACAGAAAGGTCGTGGCTGGGGAAGAGGACGCAGCCAGAGATACAATTCAGCCAACAAACCAGGCTTGTCACAAGATAACAACCTCATCGAAGCATTTAAGTGACTGACAATACAACAACAGAAGGAGTTACTTGGGATAGCAAAAAACGGTTAGAGCCCACCCTGGCCCCCCTCCTCGCACTAATACACAAAGGGGAGATGGGCTATATATAACTGTGAGGGTGGGCGATAAGGATGTGGACTGTCTTTTAGACACAGGGGCAGAATTAACATGCTTATCCCCTACAATATGGAGACTTTTTGCCGTTGGATGGTAGGGCACGTACAGCCTATGGAGTTGGGGGCCATAAAATGGAAATTAAAAGGACAACACCGGTACTTATAGGGCTGGGTCCACATGAACTAACCACGCCAGTCTGGATAGGCCCAGTAGATCAACCCCTTTTGGGAATGGACATTCTAATCCAAGTAGATTCATCGTTGCATTTCGAGGATGGTCGGGTGACATGGTCAATTCGAACTTTGAAGAAAGAAGAATTGAAGGAACATCCGATATGGGCTAAAGATAAGAACGATTGTGGCCTACTCCAGATGGAGCCTGCGTCATTTACCGGGACCAAGCCTCCATGCACTAAACAGTATCTCATCGTCCAACTGCCATCGCGGGAATCTTACTGGTTATTCAGCAATTGGAGAAACAAGGGGTGCTTATTAAAACGCATAGCTCCTCCAATAGCCCCATGTGGCCGGTACAGAAATCTAATAAGACTTGGCGTTTGACCGTTGATTATAGGAAAGCTAACCAGTGTATTGATCAAAAAGCTCCTTTGGTTGCAGATCCCTCCACCATTTTTAATGCCCTCAAACCGGAACATAAATATTTCTCGGTTATAGATATGGCCAACGGATTTTGGTCGGTGCCTCTGGCACCGGAGGTTCGACAGTGATTTGCTTTCACGGTCCAAGGACAACGGTATACTTGGACCCGGTTACCGCAGGGTTTCCACAACAGCCCTACGGTATTCCACATGGCTTTACAAAGCCATTTGCGAGAATTACCTCCCCTGTCATCCACAGTCATCCAATATGTAGACGATATCCTGCTAGCTTCAAACACGGAGGAACAGCATGAACAAGATTTACGAGCTTTGCTGGACCACCTTCGGCTGAAAGGACATAAAGCCAGCATCGACAAAGCACAAATATCCCAAGAAGAGGTTGTATACCTGGGACAAAAGATTTCACAAGGAAAGCGAGAACTTACCCAGGATAGAACTGCAGCCATTCGGGCTGCTAAAAAACCCACCACTATTCAGGAACTAAGGTCTTTTTTGGGATTGTGTAACTTTAACAGAAATTGGATTGACTCCTTCACACAGCTTGCTCAGCCACTGAATGATATTTTAAAGGGGAAACGTGCCTCTAAAGAAGCCTTCACCCTCACTAAAGAACAGCAAGAGGCCTTCCTGAGTTTGAAAAAGGCTTTGTGTTCGGCACCGGCTCTGGGAATCCCCGACAGTGGTAAGCCATTTACCCTGTTTGTCCATGAGAAAGAAGGATATATGACAGCTATACTGACACAAGAACATGGGGATCGGCAAAGACCTATTGGCTATTATTCGGCAAAACTGGATGCGGTAGCCCTCGGATGGGGAAGTTGCCTAAGGGCCATGGAAGCTACATGTCGAGCGGTAATGATCACTGCGGGTCTAGTCCTCGACCAAAAGCTGATTGTCAAGTGTTCCCACACCGTACATGCTTTGCTGTCTATGAATAGAATGTCTCAGGTGACGGCAGCAAGATGGACCCACTGGACAGCAGTTTTGGGAGCTCCTAATCTCCATATCGTCCGGGCCAGCCCGGTTAATCCCACAACTATGCTCCCGATGTCAGAATCGAGGGAGCAAGAGGGGGGAGAATGTGAAGAGCACGACTGCGTGGAGATTTTAAAAGAAACAGAAGAAGCAGCCTTAGCAGCAGAGGAGCCTCTGCACAACCCAGACCTCATTCTGTTTACAGATGGTTCCTCCTTTGTTGACAATGGTACCAGGAAAGCAGGCTGGGCAGTTACAACCTTTATATGAGGTAGTGGCAAAAGGATGTTTACCCTCAGGAACGTCAGCACAACAGGCCGAGTTACGGGCCCTGTCAGAAGCATGTCGAATAGCAGAAGGACAGACAGCTAATGTCTACACAGATTCGCGTTATGCTTTTGGAGTCGCTCACGACTTTGGCCTGTTATGGCGGAAAAGAGGATTCCTCACTGCTGCTGGTACACCTATCCGAAATGGAAAAGAAGTCCGAGACTTACTGGAGGCCATACAATTACCTCAGGAAGTGTCCATCCTGAAGTGTAAGGCCCATACCAAGGAAAATACCACAGAAGCACAGGGAAATGCCCTAGCCAACCAGGCAGCTAAAGATGCCGCCCCTCAGGGCGTTCCTCCAGAAGAACCAACACAGATGTGCAGATTGAAAGCACTCAGGACTCTGACACGAGACCTTCAAACAATGCAAGGAGAGTGCTCCCGAGAGGAAAAATGGACATGGATTGAGGCAGGAATTAAGCTATGTGAAGATGGTGTCTGGAGACAAAGAGTTACCAACAAGCCAGTCACGCCACAAGCGCTTATGCCTTTTTTAGCCCAACAGATCCACTCACAACAGATGACGGCACGGTTCCAGAAAAGCTGGTGGGGTCAGGGATTTAAAAAACATGCCCAGCTGGTAACAGACCGCTGTGTGGTCTGCCAGAAAAATAATTCTGGACCCATCACGGTAATGCCCCAACTGAGGCCCCCTGCCCCTGTCGGACCATTCCAGCATCTGCAGGTTGAATATATATCTCTTCCTTCATGCCAAGGGTACACTAACATTCTTGTCATGGTCGACAAATTCTCTAGATGGGTAGAAGCTGTCCCAACTAAAAGAGCCACAGCCAATCACACTGCAAAGGTTTTGTGTAAGGATTACATTCCCCGATGGGGAGTCCCGAGTAGCATTGACTCAGATCAGGGAACACACTTCACAGGTGCTGTCTGCCAAGAAGTCTGTAGGTTACTGAACATTACGTGGGATTTACACTGTCCTTATCATCCACAATCATCAGGACAAGTAGAACGAATGAATCGAACTTTGAAACAACGGCTTGCCAAATATCACCAAGAAGGAACACCATGGCCCCAGGCACTACCAATAATGCTATGTAGCATTAGGGCAACCCCGAACAGAACTACAGGTCTAAGCCTATTTGAAATTATAACAGGAAGACCTATGTCGCTGCCAGGAACTATCGATTTACGGAAAGCTGATGTTCACTTAATGAGTGACACTTTGTTATCATACTGTCAGAACTTAACCAATGCTATTAGTTCTGTTTCCCGACAGGTATCGGCAGCTTGGGGTAATCCACCCGAAGGAGGACATGACATCATCCCGGGAGTCTGGGTGTATGTGAAAAAGTTGCATAAAGAACCTTTGGGTGCCAAGTGGGAGGGACCTTATCAAGTGTTATTGACCACCCAGGCAGCTGTTAAAGTCCAAGGAAAGAAAGCCTGGATCCACGCTTCACATGTTAAACAAGCACCCGTAACTGAAGCTGAAATCTAATAAGGACAATTACTTTTTGTGAAAATGTATAAATTTACTGTATTATTGATTGTAGGTATTCTAGGCATAGGCTTACTTCTTACTAGCCGACCCTCTGCACCAAAGGGAAATAGGGTAGCAAGGGAATTACATGTAAATACCTTTTTATATATGGCATACATTTATGCCAAACAAGGTAACATTTCTAGTTGTTGGGTGTGTGCGCATATTCCTATTCACTCAAAGGGAGGGATTCCCTTGAGGCCAGTTCCCTTGAATATCTCGGAAATGGCTGAGTGGATAATTAATCAAAACAAAACAGGCAATGCGTTTTAGGATACGGAAAACTGGGCACGTAAATGGAAGTCAGCAGGTTACAATCTGACTACCTTTGAAGGGGGATACCAACCGTGCTACAATAATTCCAAACGGCCCCCATTTTTTGTTATCACTAATACAACGGGAATAGGAAGACCGGGGGAATCGGTCTGTCTGATTAGAAACATCAAAGGAGGCCAAAATATGGGGTATAGTAACTGCTCCCGGAATTATAATATAATCAAGCCACGGAACCGTCCAAACTGGGCCGATGTGGGAATTTTTAACGTAACGGGGATTCTGAATAAAACAGATGGAAAAGCCTGGACAGGCCCCGGAGTGTTGCTGACAAAGAAACAGCCAACATTCATTGCATATAATGGCACCTATTGGGTGTGTGGCCACAAGGCCTACCCTTGACTGCCCCAGAATTGGATGGGATCCTGCTATTTAGCTTACATTGTGCCTTATATGTATCATATAAAGTCACTGTCGGAACATTTACACCGTCCTAAGAGAGCTATCACAGAAACAGAGAGGTTCTTTGTCATTCTGATCCCTGGGTATGGGACAGCCAGACTGGCAAGGGAATCCATTAACATGGCATCCGTTGTGGAACGGGTAGCCAATGATACCTCAGAGGCCCTAGTTAAAATCAATGCAGAAATGGTAGCAATCCGCACAGTAGCCCTACAGAATAGACTGGCCCTTGATTACATCCTGGCTGAAAAGGGAGGTACTTGCACCCTACTCGGAACTGAGTGTTGCACATATATCCCAGATAGCTCAGAAGAAATTACCCACTTAGCAGAGCATATCCAAAAGGAGGTAGAAAAACTTAAGCAACCCCCATCATTCACTTTGTGGAGTGGAGCTACTGAATGGCTAGGTTCAATAGGAACTTCATTGGTGGAAGGTTTAGTTCTATTTGTTGTAATTGTTTTACTTTTATATTGTTTGTTTATGTTGATTAAATGTTGTTGCGACCAGGCGGCTGGAGCTGCTGTCCCGCATGTGAGACACCTTGCAGGTCCCAGCATACCGTCTGTATGTGGCACAGGGGTATATTATGCTTAAGGGAAGGTTGTTTACTGGTTGAATTAAGATAATGATTTCGATTAAATTGGAATAAGGTTAATTAACCTACTAAAACCAGACTTCCATTGTGGCCACGATGGAACTCGGGTTGGTGTAAATTTGTGTGGAAGCTACTATTCCGGACATGTGGTGAAACACATCAACAAATTTTAGAAGGAAACTCTATTAACATGTATGAAATTATTTTGTAGAATGTTTAACCAGTGATACCTGATGTTTTATGATTCAGTTTGTGAAAGAATCAAAGGGGGGATTGATAGAGAATTCAAACAGGCTGCATTTAGACAGACTGTGAAAATTCACAGACCCCCAAGTCAAGGCTGCTACATGCAGTTCAGCATGTTGCATTAAGTCATCAATCAACTTGACATTTTAGGACCCTTGGGTAGCGAGCCAATTAAAAGGTTAAAAGACTATTAATTGAGCCAATAAGGTCAAAGAAGGAGAGTTCTTTTCTGTAAATTGATCCAGGTATAAGTACAGCCATTTTGACCATGTGGTCTCAGAAGGACAAAGACCTGGCTTAAAGCCAAGATGCTTGTTGTTGCTCTCTGCCAGAAATAAAGAAATTAAAACTACAATCGGAGTTCGTATTTCATTGGAAATTAAGAGATCTAACACTTGGCCTCGTGGAGTTATTCAATACTTAACAAATGGCGACGAGTTAAAAATACAAACTTGCACGCAACCATGTCTGTTGGAATTTTGGAGAGATTCATGAAAGGGGAAGACTGGGAGGATTCCAGTGATCGCCTCGACCAGTACTACATGGCCAACGGATTGGAAGGAACCGATAACGCAATTAAGCGCAGGGCGGTTCTCCTCACCGTTTGTGGGTCAAAAATTTATGGCCTTATCAAGAATCTACTCTCACTGACTCGATCAATGGATAAGACTTACGATGAATTGTGTACGCTGGTTCGGAACCACTTTAAACCAAAGGAAAACATCATGGCGAGGTATCGTCTCTATACGCACAATCGCTCCGAGGGCCAGGACGTGGCAGAATTTGTCGCCGAACTAAGATGTCTCACTGGGCCGGGCAACTTCAGAGCTGCGTTGGAGGAAATGCTGCTGGACTTTTTCATGCTTGGCATTGGCCACGAGGTCATCCTTTGGAAGCTGCTGGCTGCTAAATATCGAAAACTGAGCAGCGCCATCAGGGGTGAATTAAATCTCGCCTTGTTGGCGTTGCGGGAGCTATCATTGAGCCCAACAATGCCGATTCAAGCAATATGTGTGCAAAGGCTGTGCAACAATGGGACACCTTCAGCGAATGTGTCCGCAACCAAGCAGGCATGCTGCGACACACCACGTGGCTGAGGATGATCAATCCAGCGTAGATCAAGCGGCACAGGCAACTCAACCCGAGGTACAGGATGAAGAAGTGTATGAGGTACATTCTTTTACCAAAAGTTCTCCAATAATGCTGGAAGTTAAATTAAATGGGGTGCGAGTCAGTCAATAATGAACCAGAGGGCTTTTGAAAAGCTGTGGGACACTAAGGCAAAAAGACCCAAACTGAGCCCAATCAATGCGAAGCTGCGTACCTACACCAAAGAGCTCATACCAGTCATTGGCAGCGTGGCAATAAAGGTATCGTAAGATGGAGCTGTGCATGATTTATCGTTGTGGATCGTTCCAGGCAATGGCCCAATGCTGTTCGGCAGGAGTTAGCTTGAGAAAATTAAATGGAACTGGAACGATATTAAAGCCTTATCATCAGTGGATGATGCTTCGCATGCTCAAGTGCTGAGCAAGTTTCCCTCGTTGTTTGAACCAGGCATCAGCAGCTTCACGGGAGCCAAGGTGCAGATCCACCTAGGCCCGACTGCAAGACCCGTCCATCACAAGGCTCGGGCGGTTCCGTACATGATGAGAGAGAAGGTGGAGATCGAACTGGACAGACTTCAATGGGAAGGAATCATATCACCAGTCGAGTTCAGCGAATGGACCAGTCCAATTGTCCCTGTGTTGAAAAGTGATAGCATGGTCATAATCTGCGGCGACTTCAAGGTAACGATCAACCGAGTCTCGATATAGAATCAGCACCCGTTACCCAAGGCTGATGACCTGTTTGCAACACTAGCAGGGGGGAAGTCATTCACCAAATTGGACCTGACCTCCACTTACATGACACAGGAGTTGGTCGAATCTTCGAAAAAACTGGCGTGCATCAAAGGACTGTTCTTTCGGGATTCGCTCGGCGGCAGCCATATTTCAGAGAAATATGGAGAGTTTGCTGAAGTCTGTCCCGAGAGCCGTCCTGTTCCAAGAAGACATCCTGATCAACGGTCGCAATGCCACCGAACACCTGCACAATCTGGAAGAGATTGTACGTCGTCTGGACAAAAATGCTCTAAGTGCATTTTCATGGCACCAGAAGTCGAATTCCTGAGGAGAAAGATTGCAGCAGTTGGCATTAGGCCTACGGATTCAAAGGCAGAGGCCATGAAGAATGCACCCAGACCCCAGAGTGCGATGGAGCTGCGTTTGTTCCTGGGTCTTCTCAACTATTTTGGTAACTTTCTACCTAATTTGAGCACATTGCTAGAGCCCTTGCACATCTTGCTGAGAAAGGGTAATGACTGGGCTTGGAGCAAATCTCAAGACAGAGCCTTTGAGAACATAGAAACTTAGAAAATAGGTGCAGGAGTAGACCATTCGGCCCTTCGAGCCAGCACCACCATTCAATATGATCATGGCTGATCATGCAACTTTAGTACCCCATTCCTGCTTTCTCTCCATACCCCTTGATATCTTTAGCCGTAAGAATCACATCTAACTTGCTTTTGAATATATCTAACGAACTGGCCTCAACAACTTTTTGTGGTAGAGAATTCCACAGGTTCACAATTCTCTGAGTCAAGAAGTTCCTCCTCATCTCGGTCCTAAATGGCTTATCCCTTATCCTTAGACTGTGACCCCTGGTTCTGGACTTCCCCAACATCGGTAACATTCTTCCTGCATCTAACCTGTCCAATCCTGTCAGAATCTTACACGCTTCTATGAGATCCCCACTGATTCTTCTAAATTCCAGTGAATATAAGCCTAGTCAATCCAGTTTTTCTTCATAGGTTGGTCCTGCCAATCCAGAAATCAGTCTGGTGAACCTTCGCTGCACTCCCTCAATAGCAAGAATGTCCTTCCTCAGATTAGGAGGCCAAAACTGTACACAATATTCAAAGTGTGGCCTCACCAAGGCCCTGTACAACTGCAGTAAGACCTCCCTTCTCCTATACTCAAATCCTCTTGCTAATCTCTTGTGTGGGACCTTGTCAAAAGCCTTTTGAAAGTCTAAATACACCACATCCACTAGTTCTCCCTTATCCACTCTACTAGTTACATCCTCAAAAAATTCTAGAAGATTTGTCAAGCATGATTTCCCTTTCATAAATCCATGCTGACTTGGACCGATCCTGTCACGGTTTTCCAAATGCGCTGCTATTACATCTTTAATAATTGATTCCAACATTTTCCCCACTACCGATGTCAGGCTAACTGGTCTATAATTCCATTTTCTCTCTCCCTCCTTTTTTAAAAAGTGGGGTTACATTAGCTACCCTCCAATCCATAGGAACTGATCCAGGGTCTATAGAATGTTGGAAAATGACCAACAATGCAGCTATTTCTAGGGCCACTTCCTTAAGTACTCTGGGATGCAGACTATCAGGCCCTGGGGATTTATCGGCCTTCAATCCCATTAATTTCCCTAACACAATTTCCTGACTAATAAGGATTTCCTTCAGTTCCTCCTTCTCGCTAGACCCTCGGTCCCCTATTATTTTTGGGAGGTTATTTGTGTCTTCCTTCATGAAGACAGAACCAAAGTGTTTGTTCAATTGGTCTGCCATTCCTTTGTTCCCCATTATGAATTCACCTGATTCTGACTGCAAGGGACCTACATTAGTCTTCACTAATCTTTTTTTCTTCACATATCTATAGAAGCTTTTGCAATCAGTTTTTATGTTCTCTGCAAGCTTATTCTCGTACTCTATTTTCCCCCTCCTAATTAAACCCTTTGTCCTCCTCTGCTGGATTCTAAATTTCTCCCAGTCCTCAGGTTTGCTGCTTTTTCTGGCCAATTTATATGCCTCTTCCTTGGATTTAACACTATCCCTAATTTCCCTTGTTGCCACGGTTGAGCCACCTTCCCCGTTTTATTTTTACGCCAGACAGGGATGTACAATTGTTATAATTCATCCGTGTGATCTTTAAATGTCTGTCATTGCCTCTCCACTGTCAGCCCTTTAAGTATCATTCGCCAGTCTATCCTAGCTAATTCACATCTCATACCATCGAAGTTACCTTTCTTTAAGTTCAGGACCCTCGTCTCTGAATTAACTGTGTCACTCTCCATCTTAAAGAATTCTACCATATTATGGTCACTCTTTCCCAAGGGGCCTCGCACAACCAGATTGCTAATTAATCCTCTCTCATTACACAAGGCCAGGAACCTGCTATGTTCCAATAAATTACTGGTACACTATGACCCATGTAAGCGATTAGTGCTGGCCTGCGACGCCTCATCATACGGGGTCGGTTGTGTGCTCCAGCAAGCCAATATATCAGGCAAACGCCAACCAATTGCATACGCATCCAGAAGTCTGTCTAAGGCTGAAAGATCCTATAGGATGGTAGAGAAAGAGGCTTTAGCATGCGAAGATGGGGTTAGGAAAATGCACCAATACCTGTTTGGGCTTCGTTTTGAGCTTGAAACAGACCACAAGCTGCTCATTTTATTGATTTCTGAGAGCAAAGGTATAAACACCAATGCTTCGTCCCGCATCCAAAGATGGGCATTGACATTATCCGCTTATGATTATATCATCTGCCACAGAAAACTACGCTGATGCGCTTAGCCAGCTTCCATTGTCCACAACCGGGGTGGAAATGTCGCAGCCCGCAGACTTGCTGCTGGTCATGGATGCCTTCGAGAGCGAGGGGTCACCCATCACGGCTCACCAAATTAGGACTTGGACCAGCCAGAATCCTGTACTGTCAAGCGTAAAAAGGTGTGTCCTAAATGGAAATTGGTCTGTCATTCCCAGGGAAATGCAGGATGAAATTAAGCCTTATAGCCGCCGCAAAGATGAATTGTCTATTCAGTCTGATTGTCTGTTATAGGGTAATCATGTTGCTATGCCAAAAAAAGGCAGGGAAACTTTTGTGCGAGATTTACACAGTACCCACCCAGGCATTGTCATGATGAAGGCCATTTGCCAGGTCTCATGTTTGGCGGCCCGGCATTGACTCAGACTTGGAGTCATGCGTGCATCAGTGCAACAGTTGCATGCAACTGAGTAACGCACCTTTGGAGGCTCCGCTGAGTCTGTGGTCATGGCCATCCAAACTGTGGTCAAGGATCCACATGGACTTTGCCAGCCCCTTTCTCGGCAAAATGTTTTTAGTGGCAGTGGACGCTTACTCCAAATGGATTGAATGTATAATCATGTCATCCAGCATGTTCACAGCCACTATTGAAAGCCTCCAGGCCATGTTCACCAGCCATGGCCTGCCCGACGTCCTTGTCAGCGACAACGGACCATGTTTCACCAGTTCGGGATTCCACGAGTTTATGACCCGGATTGGCATCAAGCATGGCAGGTCTGCCCCTTTCAAACCCGCGTCTAACGGTCAAGTGGAGCGGGCTGTGCAAACCATTAAGCAGTACCTAAAACGCATGACTCATGGCTCCCTACAGACCCGCTTGTCCAGCATTCTGCTCAATTACAGGACAAGACCCCACTCGCTCACCGGGGTCCCTCCTGCCGAGCTGTTAATGAAGAGAGGCCTCAAAACCAGGCTCTCCCTTGTACACCCGGATCTCAATGATCACGTCGAAACCAGAAGGCAACGGCAGCAATGGTACCACGATCGCGCGGCCGTATCACATGACATTGCTGTACATGACCCTGTGTTTGTCCTGAATTATGGTCATGGTCCAAAGTGGGTTACTGGCACGGTTTTGGCCAAGGAGGGGAACAGGGTGTTTGTAGTCAAACTGTTAAATGGCCAAACGTGCAAGAGGCACATCGACCAAACCAAACTGCGATTAACAGACAAACCAGAACAAATTGAAGATGACATCATCACCGACCAACCAACACACATCCAAACATCAATTGACCCTTGTGTCATTCACGAAAACGAACCTATCATAGAAACATAGAAAATAGGTGCAGGAGTAGGCCATTCGGCCCTTCAAGCCTGCACCACCATTCAATAAGATCATGGCTGACCATTCAACTCAGTACCCCTTTCCTGCTTTCTCTCCATAACTCTTGATCCCTTTAGCCAAAAGGGCCATATCTAACTCCCTCTTGAATATATCCAATGAACTAGCATCAACAACTCTGCGGTAGGGAATTCCACAGGTTAACAACTCTCTGAGTGAAGAAATTTCTACTCATCTCAGTCCTAAATGGCTTACCTCTTATCCTTAGACTGTGTCCCCTAGTTCTGGGCTTCCCCAACATTGGGAACATTCTTCCTGCATCTAACCTGTCCAGTCCCATCAGAATTTTATATGTTTCTATGAGATCCCCTCTCATCCTTCTAAACTCCAGTGAATACAGGCCCAGTCGATCCAGTCTCTCCTCATATGTCAGCCCTGTCATCCCGGGAATCAATCTGGTGAACCCGACAATCCTGTCAGACCAACTGCTCCACAATAGAAACATAGAAAATAGGTGCAGAAGCAGGCCATTTGGCCCTTCGAGCCTGCACCACCATTCAATATGATCATGACTGATCATGCAACTTCAGTGCACCACTCCTGCCTTCAATGCAGCAATGGTCCTACTAACTCACCCAAGCTTGGGTTCGAACTGAGAAGATCAACCAGGGAGTGTCTCAACTTGTAAATACAACCTATACCAATGAATTTTGGGGGAATGATGTTATGTATGTTAACTGGGTTTTACCTGCCACCGGAGGGCACGACTGTTGGGATCCTAATGGTCACTGGCAGACACGTGGAAGCCGTGTACATAATGTCGGCAGCCATGTTGAATCCTCACTTTGAGAATAAATAAACTAGAGTAAGGTCATGCCTGAACTAGCTCACCGTACTTAGCTTCGTGGAGTTATTCGAAACTTAACAGACATGCTAAATATTTTAATTACTGCCAGACAACCTCATTGCCACTATAAATTGCCTATTACAAGTGTGGAGTCAGATTTCTTCTGATTTTAAGTGGTATTGGAGATTTTTTAAATGTTACATTTAAAATGTTTAAAATATTTACCTTTCCTTTCTGTCTTTATTTCTCTCTCTTGATCCAATCTTTCTTTCCTTCTCTATTCCCTTTCTGTATCTGATTTGACATTTAATTCACCCACTATAATTTACAACTCCCTTCTCAATCCAATTGAACTGTTAATTTCACAATCCTTTGATCTTATCGGTTAAGGAGATACACAGTTGCTTTCCCTGTTCACTCAGACCCCACATGCCCGGTTCCCTTGCTGCAATGTTATCAGCTCACACTTTCAGCAACTTGGCCAAGTAAAGTAAATCTCAGTGCAAGGGCAAGTTCAATTAATGGCAGCTGCTGATAGATACCATGCTACAGCAAAACTTGGCCCATTAACAATATGGTGAGAAGCAGAAAAGCTGATGGCTGAACTCATGCCAAGTGAGCAGATATGGTGATTAAACAACTGAATGGGTTTGCAGAATTTCTTATCTCCCATATCTAGAGACAGCTTGACTCAGTTGGTATCTTGCTGGTCTTTGAGCTAGAGTGTTGTGGATCCAAGTCTTGGTCCAGGACATGAACATAAGGACATAAAAAATAGGAGCAGGAGGAGGCCATACAGCTCCTTCAGCCTGCTCCGCCATTTAATACGATCTTGGCTGGTCCGATCATGGACTCAGGTCCACTTCCCTGCCCACTCCCCATAACCCCTTATTCCCTTATCGGTTAAGAAACTGTCTATTTCTGTCTTAAATTTATTCAATTCCCAGCTTCCACAGCTCTGAGGCAGCGAATTCCACAGATCCACAACCCTCTGAGAAAAGAAATTTCTCCTCATCTCAGTTTTAAATGGGCGGCCCCTTATTCTAAGATTATGCCCCATAGTTCTAGTCTCCCCTATCAGTGGAAACATTCTCTCTGCATCCATCCTGTCAAGCCCCCTCATAATCTTATACATTTCGATAAGATCACCTCTCAATCTTCTGAATTCCAATGAGTAGAGGCCCGACCTACTCAACCTTTCCTCATAAGTCAACCCCCTCATCCCCAGAATCAACCGAGTGAACCTTCTCTGAACTGCCTCCAAAGCAAGTATATTCTTTCGTAAATATGGAAACCAAAACTGCACACAGTAGTCCAAGTGTGCCCTCACCAATACCTTATATAACTATAGCAAGACTTCCCTGCTTTTATACTCCATCCCCTTTACAATAAAGGCCAAGATACCATTGGCCTTCCTGATCACTTGCTGTACCTGCATACTAACCTTTTGTGTTTCAGGCACAAGTACCCCCAGGTCTCGCTGTACTGCAGCACTTTGCAATCTTTCTCCAATTAAATAATAACTTGCTCTTTGATTTTTTCTGCCAAAGTGCATTACCTCACACTTTCCAACATTATACTCCATCTGCCAAATTTTTGCCCACTCACTTAGCCTGTCTATGTCCTTTTGCAGATTTTTGGTGTCCTCCTCACACATTGCATTTCCTCCCATCTTTGGCAGCAAACTTGGCTATGTTACACTCAGTCCCTTCTTCCAAGTCATTAATATAGATTGTAAATAGTTGGGGTCCCAGCAATGATCCCTGTGGCACCCCACTAGTTACTGATTGCCAACCTGAGAAAGAACCATTTATCCCGAATCTCTGTTTTATGTCCGTTAGCCAATCCTCTATCCATGCTAATATATTACCCCCAACCCCGTGAACTTTTATATGTGCAGTAACCTTTTATGTGGCACCTTGTCAAATGCCTTCTGGAAGTCCAAATACACCACATCCACTGGTTCCCCTTTATCCACCCTGTTCGTTACATCCTCAAAGAATTCCAGCAAATTTGTCAAACGTGACTTCCCCTTCATAAATCCTAATCTAGGCTGAAACACCACTGCAGTACTGAGGAAGTGCTGCATTATTGGAAGTGCTTCCTTTTAGATGAGACATATCTGCCTGTTCTGTTGGTTTGGGTGGATGTTAAAGATCATAGGGTCGACTGGTGTTTTACCGATCATCTGCCGTACCTAGGTGGAAGATCCACGGAAACCCTGGAGAAACAGCATAAACACAACCCTCAATCCTTCTACCTTGCCACCTCCGTTCCTGCTTTCAAAGGCCCCTAAAATGCTTCTCTTTTGACTGTGACTTTGAATCCTCAACCATTTTGTTATCCTTTTGCCTTTTGTTTGGCATCCATTGCTTTTTTTCCTCAATCCTGCAAAGCAGGTGAGATGTGAGGGAAGCTATAGAAATGTCATTGTTATTCTTTTCATAAGCTTGCTTAAAATAACTCAGCTTCACAGTTGGCTGTGACAATATGGAAGCTCATGTGTACTGTAATATATATTTTAAATGCTGCTTAAAAGACACAGATTATTTCAATGTATCGTTTTCCACTTGTCACCCGTGTTTTGTTTCCAGGTGCCAATATGTGGAATACTCTTCATAAATGATCAGCTTAACCTGCCATTTATGGAAAGAGTTGTGTTGCCGTCACTAATAATTAGCTTTCATGAACGGTTAGTTTAACCTTGACATAACACTGCCAGACTTATTCAGAGTATAATTCAGCATATGAAATAGATGGAAAACAGCTTACTCTTACGATGCTGTGAAGTGGAGTAATGTGCAACCTGGATCTGAAATGGTCAGAACAAGAGGCCTGATCTGAGGAGGCATAAATGTCTCACAGGCACGTGAATGTCTGTTATGCTTCTCATTAACCTTTCTGCTTTGAAACATCAAGAGGAGGTACAACTTACAACAGTGTTTTATACAAAAGCAAAATACTGCAGATGCTGGAATCTGAAATACAAACATAAAATGCTGCAAATACTCAGCAGGTCAGGCAGCATCTATGGAGAGAGAAACAGAGTTAACGTTTCAGGTCGATGACCGTCACGAAGGGTCATTGACCTGAAACATAACTCTGTTTCTCTCTCCACAGATGCTAGCTGACCTGCTGAGTATTTCCAACAGTGTTTTATAGTTCTTAAAACAGGAGGCAATTAATTGTAAAGTCAGTCACTGGATGGAAAACTATCTTGGCAAGAAGAAATGAAAGGGAATAATAAATAGAAAAAGCAATATTTGTAATATTATAAAATTTATTGATAAAATAGCTGGGTGACTCAGACCCATAGCTGCAACAAGTGAACATAGATTCAATCTAAATACCTGTGCTGTCTAATTGCATAGAAGTGGAAGAGACAATCACCTTCACAGACATCCAGCTGCAGAAGACTGGGCCACTGAATGGAAGTGCATCTTGAACAGTTGAAGAAATCACCCCTGAATCGGGTTGTCCTGGCCAACCCGAATTGTGACAAGTCTTTTTGTACTTAATGGATTGAAAGCTTATTTAAGTCAAGTTGTAGAGGGCAGGGCAGGCCAGGGCCCATCCCATGATTTTCAGTCCTGGACACAATACCTAGCTCACAGTTTAGAATTTTTGGCACTCGTAGGTATCATTCTGGTGAATCTACGCTACACCCCCTCCAAGGCCACTATATACTTCCTGAGGTGCATGCCCAGAACTGAACGCAGTACTCGAAATGGGGTCTAACCAGAGCTCTGTACAGCTGTAACATAACTTCCACCCATTGTATTCCAGCCTTCGAGATATTTGAACTGGTCACAAGTTCAAATCCACTATGGCAAGTTGTGAAATTGAAATCAATAAACCGGACCATTTTCTGGGATAGCACAAGAAAATGAAAATTATGGATTGTTCTTGAATCCAACTGGTTCATTAATGTTCTTCAGAAAAGGAATCCACCACCTCCTACCTGGCCGGGCTCACGTGTGACTGCAGTTCTACACTATGCAGTTGACTCCCAATACCCTCAGGGTAACTGGAGATTAACAATAACTACTGACATGCCAATGTTACATGGAGCTAACTTTGAGTCTCAGTTGATTTATGAGGTGTTGGAATTGCATGTGGGGAGATGTCACATACCATTATTTATCAACCAACAAGAATGGAAATATGGACTGATTTCAGCAAACGGTTGGTAGTATGATTAGAGCTTCACCTCCTCATTGGAAAAGTAAGTGATTTCAAATGTTGACTACACTTACCTTTGCTTATAACTGTACCACACATGAACCAACTGGATTTGCATCAATTCATCTCATGTTTGGGCATATTCAAAATTTTCCTGTATGTTATGTTTGCCCACATCTCACTAGACATTGTGAATTATGATGCTTATATCAAAAATCTGTGTGGAGCTTGCTGTTACATTCCAGAAACATGATATCAAAGAATGTTACCAAAGAATAGGGAGGTCCCAGCAGATTGGAAAACTGCAAATGTAACGTCCCTATTTAAAAAAGGAGGCAGATAAAAAGCAGGAAACTATAGACCAGTTAGCCTAAACATCTGTGATTGGGAAAATGTTGGAGTCCATTATTAAAGAAGCAGTAGCAGGACATTTGGATAAGCAAAATTCGGTCAGGCAGAGTCAGCATGGATTTATGAAGGGGAAGTCACATTTGACAAATTTGCTGGAGTTCTTTGAGGATGTAACGAACAGGGTGAATAAAGGGGAACCAGTGGATGTGGTGTATTTGGACTTCCAGAAGGCATTTGACAAGGTGCCACATAAAAGGTTACTGCACAAGATAAAAGTTCACGGAATTGGGGGTAATATATTAGCATGGATAGAGGACTGGCTAACTAACAGAAAAGAGAGTCGGGATAAATGGTTCATTCTCTGGTTGGCAACCAGTAACAAGTGGGGTGCCACAGGGATCAGTGCTGGGATCCCAACTATTTACAATATATATTAATGACTTGGAAGAAGGGACTGAGTGTAACGTAGCCAAGTTTGCTGATGATACAAAGATGGGAGGAAAAGCAATGTGTGAGGAGGACACAAAAAAATCTGCAAAAGGACATAGACAGGCTAAGTGAGTGAGCAAAGATTGGCAGATGGAGTATAATGTTGGAAAGTGTGACGTCATGCACTTTGGCAAAAAAAAATCAAAGAGCAAGTTATTATTGAAATGGAGAAAGATTGCAAAGTGCCGCAGTACAGCGGGACCTGGGGATACTTGTGCATGAAACACAAAAGAATAGCATGCAGGTACAGCAAGTGATTAGGAAGGCCAATGGTATCTTGGCCTTTATTGCAAAGGGGATGGTGTATAAAAGCAGGGAAGTCTTGCTACAGCTATACAAGGTATTGGTGAGGCCACACCTGGAATACTGCATGCAGTTTTAGTTTCCATATTTACGAAAGAATATACTTGCTTTGGAGGCAGTTCAGAGAAGGTTCACTAGGTTGATTCCGAGGATGAGGGAATTGACTTATGAGGAAAGGTTGAGTAGGTTGGGCCTCTACTCATTGGAATTCAGAAGAATGAGAGGTGATCTTATCGAAATGTATAAGATTATGAGGGGTTTTGATAAGGTGGATGTAGAGAGGATGTTTCCACTGATGGGGGAGACTAGAACTAGAGGGCATGATCTTCGAATAAGGGGCCGCCCATTTAAAACAGAGATGAGGAGGAATTTCTTCTCTCAGAGGGATGTAAATCTGTGGAATTCGCTGCCTTAGAGAGCTGTGGAAGCTGGGATATTGAATAAATTTAAGACAGAAATAGACAGTTTCTTAAATGATAAGGGGATAAGGGGTTATGGAGAACGGGTGGGGAAGTGGAGCTGAGTCCATGATCAGATCAGCCATGATCTTATTGAATGGCGGAACAAGCTCGAGGGGCCGTATGGCCTACTCCTGTTCCAATTTCTTATGTTCTTATGTAATGTTAAATTCTGAGACAGCAGTAAGTCCTAAAGGTAAAAGGCGCCTCTATAGAAATAAATGAATAAGTACTTCTTGCTAAGAAAATGAGAAAAGACAAAAAGGAATTTAGTAAATTGGAGGAAATCCACTATGTAAAAGAACAAACTTGAATTTAGATAGTGTCTTTCATAACTTCAGGATGCCCCAAAGTACCTGAAGTGTAGTCACTGTTGTAATGTAGGAGCCAAATATTTGGGAAGCTCACACGAGTCCTAATATTCAGAATGAACGATTTTTCAACAGGTGGAAAGATAGGGCATAAGAGCTTTTGATGCAAACTAATTTCCTTCCTTTGAGCAATGAGAAAATATCCACAGTTCAATCCCAATAACAGGGGAAAGTTAATTTACTCAGATAATGAAGCAGTCCATGCTTCACAAATCCGTGATCTCCACCACCAAGAAGGACAAGAGCAGCGGGTGCATGGGAACACCACCACCGACAAGTTCTCCTCCAAGTCACACACCATCCTGACTTGAATATAACCGCCGTTCCTCCATTATCGCTGTGTCAAAAACCTGGAACCCTTTATATAACAGCACTTTGGAAGTGCCTTCAACACATGGTCTGCAGCGGTTCAAGAAGGCTCACCACCACCCTCTCAAGGGGAACTAGGGACAGGCAATAAATGTCAGCCTTGTTAGTAAAGTCCATATCCAAAGAATTTTTTTTTTAAATTGAGAGTTTTGCGAGGAGACCATGATACAAAAAAGAAAGTAGACCAAAAAGAATGGGTGGAGCAATTGGGTGCATACGATGTGGGAAACCCAGCAGTGCAGTGAAATTGGTTAGCTCTGTTAAGCTTCGTTTACTAAGGAGCTGGAAGTGTAACTAATCCTCTGAATGTCTGTGCACGGTGAAATGTGAAGGCCTGAACTCCATTCAAGTGTTTCCTATTAACAGTGCATCCAAAAAGCAGCTGCAATTTGAAACTGACTTTGTAATTAAACAACTATTAAAAAAAATATTTTGCTAGCATTTGAAATATTTTAAAACTTGTCAGCTGGGAAATTTGTTGCTGTTGCTTGCTTGCCGAAATCACATCAGAATTACTCTGTTTCAATTAAAAAAAATAAAAACAACTATTGATTAGTTACTGCCTTTGCAGCCCACAGGCAGAGTACAATGACCTTGGCTCTGGATCATTGCATCCTGTACTGTCAGCTTCAGTTCTTCACATCTACTCAATAACATGCATAGGTCAGAGCTCTATGGAAAATTAAGATTTGAACTTAGCTTTAAATCTCTCAGGTTAATGACTGCACTTCTGTATATCAAGGTCAAACCATCTGGGTCTTACTACAATAGCTCTAAATGTATACTACATTGAAAATATGCAGCACTGCAAGCACCAATTGTGCTGCAATACATTGGAATATCAAATAAACAGAATAATACATTGAAAAGGAATAGCTGAATATCAGAAATTGATGTTGAGAATTAAAAAGCAACCAATAAAAATTGTGCTTGGTATGTGATATAACAGGGGTGAAATTCAACTGCAATGGGGGTGGAAAATGTAATTTATCCCTCCTTTCCTCCTAGAATTCTCCACAGCATTCAACACACCATCCTCTTCCATTGTCTTTCCTCAATGGGACTGCCCTTGCACTCCAACCGTTCTCCGACATATCTCCAGCAATGGATGCTCCTCCCACTCCCGCACAGTCCCTGCTAAAGTTCCCCAAGGATCTATCTTTAGCCTGCTCTTCTTCCCTCAAACAACAATGAGGTAAATACCCAGTTAATCTGTTTTGGTGGTATTAGTTGAATTTCTGGAGTGCTGCATTCAGGGAGCCAAATCCAAGTATAGTCCTCATGTGAAAGCATAATTGGACAAAGGCCCGCAAACGTAATTCAGTTCCCATTTTAAAGTGACACACTCGGTCCTTATTTTATTTTTTTTACATTGAATGTTATTTACAGTCAAAAGCAAAACTTTCAATTATTTGGGAAGTAGAAAAGAGGAATTAGTTGGACCATAGTAGCTTCTCTGTTCAGCTGAGGAGCTGGGAGATGCAAAACTGATGTGCTACAGTGTCGCCACTGGCAGGAGGGTGTAGTTACAGGATGACAAGTTTACATAGTCAGTTATCATTACACATATAGGATTAGGAGTTTATAGGAATAATGATAAAATTGTGACAACAGGAAGTGCACACAGATGTAAGATGTTTAATATATCAGTTATTAGGGGCTCAATTTTCCCCAGCGATTGGCACAGTTTTTTTTGAGCAGGCTGCTTTTTTTGGCCCAAGTTAAAAAACCACAGTTTCCCCAATCAATTTGCACCACTGTAACTCAGTTAGTTATGATTTTTTAAGGTAAGTTTTTTTTTCCAGCCAAAGGGGGCGCAACCTGCCACCGGCACCAATTCTGGCCATTTAGGCAAGTTTGGCCAGCTGAGAGTTACTCCAGTTCTGCTTAGGCCAGCGTATGTGGCCTCTGCAGAAAAACCTTCTGGAGAGTTAAAGAAATTGGTGCAGATAAGGAAATCAACACAGGTAAGTGCAGCAGATGCCCAGACAGCAGCAGTAGGAAAGGTAAGAGAGAGGAGGAGAGAGAGGTGGGGGGAGAGAGAGGTGATGGGGGGGGGGAGAGAGAGGTGATGGGGGGGGGGGAGAGAGAGGTGATGGGGGGGGGGGGAGAGAGAGGTGATGGGGGGGGGGAGAGAGAGAGGTGATGGGGGGGGGGAAAGAGAGGTGATGGGGGGGGGGGAGAGAGAGGTGATGGGGGGGGGGAGAGAGAGGTGATGGGGGGGGGGGAGAGAGAGGTGATGGGGGGGGGGAGAGAGAGGTGATGGGGGGGGGGAGAGAGAGGTGATGGGGGGGGGAAAGAGAGGTGATGGGGGGGGGAGAGAGAGGTGATGGGGGGGGGGGGAGAGAGAGGTGATGGTGGGGGGGGAAAGAGAGGTGATGGGGGGGGGAGAGAGAGGTGATGGGGGGGGGGGAGAGAGAGGTGATGGTGGGGGGGGAGAGAGAGGTGATGGGGGGGGGGGAGAGAGAGGTGATGGGGGGGGGGGAGAGAGAGGTGATGGGGGGGGGGAGAGAGAGGTGATGGGGGGGGGGGGAGAGAGAGGTGATGGGGGGGGGGGGAAAGAGAGGTGATGGGGGGGGGAGAGAGAGGTGATGGGGGGGGGGGAGAGAGAGGTGATGGTGGGGGGGGAAAGAGAGGGGGTGGGGGAAGCCTTTCGGATGTAGTTAGGTGCGGGGACCGGGAGGGAGGAGGCCATTCAACCTGGGATAGGGAAGGGGGAACGGACCGGGAGGCCGGTCGGCCTGGGCTAGGAGTGGGGGAGCAGACCAGCAAGCCCTTCGGCCTGGATTAGGGGGCGGGGGAGCGCACCGGGAGACCGCTCGGCCAGGGCTAGGGGTGGGAGCGCGCACCGGCATGCCCTTCGGCTTGGGCTAGGGGCAGGGGAGTGCACCGGCTTTAATAATTGGAGGTAAGTTGCTGCAATATATTTTAATGTTTTTTCTAAGTAAATGCAATGTATTTAATGTGTTTTTAAATTGATACAATGTGTTTTAATGTGTTGCGAGCCGGCTCTATGTTTCACTTTGCAGCCTCAGCTTGCATTGTGTCCCTGGTTACCATGGCAACCCACGCTTTTTGGCGCAGATCAAGGCTCCACCCCCAAAACTAAAGGACAGGTTAGGCCACGCCAAAATGAAGAAATCCAACGGGAAAACTTAGAAAACATTTTTTTGGCGTACTTGGGCCCCCCAAAAATGAGCGTAATTCTTCAAGTACGCCAAAAAAATGCTTTGGGAAAATTGAGCCCATTGTACTGTTGATATCGCCAGCGATATTATTTAATATTTTACGCATTAAGTGGCTATAAAGCAGTTAATTTAACTATGGCCATTGTTAAATGTCTTGGGCTCAAGTTTCGGCCTGAGTTGTTCCTATTTTTTGGAGCAACTAGATTAGAATGGAGCATCTTAGAAATTGCAATTCTCGGCATTTAGTTTGTTCCAGTTCTAGTCAGTTAGAACAGTTTCATTTTAGAACAGATTTTTTTTTCCAAAAGGGGGTGTGTTCAGCCACTTACGCCTGTTTTGCAAGTTTAGGCAGTGAAAACTTACTCCAAACTAACTTAGAATGCAGTAATTGTAGATTTTTGTATGCTCAGAAAAACCTTGCCGACACTTATGAATCAGGTGTAGGGAACGAAAGTTGGGGGTGGGGGAAGGGGGGTTTACAAACATTAAACATGTCACTTTTACAAATAAAGAGCCATCATCAATAATAAATGATAAATAAGTCAATAACTCAATCAAAAAAAATTTTAAATATAAAAAAAATAATAAAAATCAATCAATAAATAAAAAATTATTTATACTCATCTACTGCAGCACCGGGAGCCCTCCAACTGCATGCTGGGATGCCTCCCCAGTGTCTCTCTCTCTGTCTCTGTCAGTGCCTCTGTGTTTCTGACAGCGAGGGGTGAGGGGAGGGAGAGAGGAGCGGGAAGAGGGGAGCGGGGAGGAGAGGAGAGGAGAGGAGAGGAGAGGAGAGGGGAGAGGGGGAGAGGGGAGAGACGAGAGACGAGAGACGAGAGGCGAGAGGCGAGAGGCGAGAGGCGAGAGGCGAGAGGCGAGAGGCGAGAGGGGAGAGGGGAGAGGCGAGAGGCGACAGGCGAGAGGCGAGAGGGAGAGGCGAGAGGGGAGAGGGGAGAGGGAGAGGGGGAGGGGAGAGGGGAGAGGGGAAGAGGGGAGAGGGGAGAGGGGAGAGGGGAGAGGGGAGAGGGGAGAGGGAAGAGGGAGAGGGGAGAGGGGAGAGGGGAGAGGGAAGAGGGGGAGAGGGGGGGGAGAGGGGAGAGGGGAGAGGGGAGGGGAGAAGGGCGGGGAGAGGGGAGGGGAGAAGGGCGGGGAGAGGGGAGGGGAGAGGGGAGGGGAGAGGGGAGGGGAGAGGGGAGAGAAGAGGGGAGAGAAGGAAGGAAGGAAGGAGGGAGGGGAGAGAAGGAAGGAAGGAAGGAAGGAAGGAGGGAGGGGAGAGAAGGAAGGAAGGAAGGAAGGAGGGAGGGGAGAGAAGGAAGGAAGGAAGGAAGGAAGGAGGGAGGGGAGAGAAGGAAGGAAGGAAGGAAGGAGGGAGGGGAGAGAAGAAAGGAAGGAAGGAAGGAAGGAGGGAGGGGAGAGAAGGAAGGAAGGAAGGAAGGAAGGAGGGAGGGGAGAGAAGGAAGGAAGGAAGGAAGGAGGGAGGGGAGAGAAGGAAGGAAGGAAGGAAGGAAGGAGGGAGGGGAGAGAAGGAAGGAAGGCAGGAAGGAGGGAGGGGAGAGAAGAAAGGAAGGAAGGAAGGAAGGAGGGAGGGGAGAGAAGGAAGGAAGGAAGGAAGGAGGGAGGGGAGAGAAGGAAGGAAGGAAGGAAGGAGGGAGGGGAGAGAAGGAAGGAAGGAAGGAAGGAGGGAGGGGAGAGAAGGAAGGAAGGAAGGAAGGAGGGAGGGGAGAGAAGGAAGGAAGGAAGAAGGATGGAGGGAGGGGAGAGAAGGAAGGAAGGAAGGAAGGAAGGAGGGAGGGGAGAGAAGGAAGGAAGGAAGGAAGGAAGGAG